>NC_137810.1:18229207-18349207 GCF_963921795.1 Nannobrachium achirus | reverse complement strand
ACAATTACAAATTGTAATACTGTAACTAGAAAGATGCAACTGGAAATTTTAAGTGTGGTTGCCATTGACTCTAATGGGGATGAGTAACTCGGACAAGTACTTCAATGGGAAAACCCTTAGGGAAAATGGATACGTCAGATGATGAGTAAAAAGGCCAAGACAGAAAATGATTATTATGCCCAGAATTTGAAGTGACATTTTCTCCCAATACTTCAATGGGAAAACCTTTAGGTTACATCAGATGATTAGAAAGCTAGACAAGAACTACAGTCTTACAGTATATACCGTATGCCTTGATATTATGATCTCACTCTCTAATAGGCAACCTCAGCCAATCAGATAGGGGAAAAGGATGACATCACAATATCAGGTATCGGGATGTCTGATTTACATCAGATGATGAGTACCTCGGACACATCATCCAATGGGAAAACCCTTAGAGAGAAAGGTTGCATCAGATGATGAGTAAAAACGCCAATAACAATAGGGTGTTGAAAATGTATTCACGAATAAATAAATTTATATAAATTAAACTATATAATATATCTCTTAGCAAAATGCACCCTGCCTGTCCCGATGAAGCCGGTCGATTTGACATGATGGCCCAAGTGCGTGCCACCAAAACTGTGGGAGGAGTAGCGGCAAAAATGGATGGAAATAAAGTCGGACAAGTACTAAGGCATTCACCAAATATTCGAATATCAAAGTCACTATTCGACGTTGTTCACCGAAGTTGAATATTCACTTTTTTTTTCTCTTTAAAAAATATATAGTTTATGAAGCTTGGCTAGATAGGAAGTCCTAAGAATGAGTTGTCAATGCCCCTGGTGGATGAATTTGTTAATGCTCTATACCAGGGGTTCTCAAACCTTTTTAGGCTGTGACCCCCAACATATTTGAACTGGGGACCCCCACCCTGACAAGCACTTGGAATTGTAGGTATTACATTTAATTTGACTTGGTTCCGCAGATAAATATTGTGAATATAGCAGATCTACATGCTCACAACGCCTCGCAGCTGTAGATCTGCTATTTTCGCAATGTTCGCCTCTAGCTTACTTAATATTTGACAGTTTGACCAGTCCTGTTGAATATTCGACAATTCGAATACTTTGAGGTCGATTCATTCGAATACTAAAAATCACTATTCGTGAATGCCCTAACAAGTAGGCCTACTATAGTCTGGTTGCCCTGCAGGTAGAGGTAGATGCCAATGTATTTATAGCCAAGCCTGTATATTGGTTCCTTTTAGTCATTTGAGATCACGTAAGGCGAGGCCGTCAAGGCGGACTCAGGACAAATGCTTGTACAACTGTTTCTACTGCTCACTGCACTGCATTTGCACACTGTTGGGTTGGGTTTCCACTGTCCACTGCTCAGTGCATGAGAAATGTCAACATACTTGCGTTTATTTCAACCACACTGTGGAAAAGTGTTGTAGTTGTCGTGCCTCAGTGTAGTTCATACTAGGTATTCAGTCTGAGGCGATAATGAGCTGTTCAGGTGAAATGTCAACCAGCTATCAACAGCATATGGGAAAGTCTGCACAATTTAGGACTTACTTTTTCATACTTAGCAACATTTGGATACTGTCACTTCAAATGAAATCATGCCATTTATCATGTCATTTGAGTACACTGAATTTCTCCCCTGTTAGTGGAACATTTTAAGATGAGAAGGAGACCCTCAACCACTTATTCTGGGGGGAATATTAGCCTAAAATATCCGATAGCTCACAATGTGTCACAAAGCGACGCATTCTGAGCTTGTAGATTTTATTTGGCGAAGAAGATAGCTTGGTGATTTTTGGTGTGGACGGAAAGAGTGGTCAAAGTACAGTTTTAACTCAAGTCCGGTTTTCTAAGACAGTGGTTCTCAACCTGTGGGTCGGGAACCCCAGGGGGCCCCCCAAATTATTTTGGGGGGTCCCCAGATGATTAACTTAATGTGCAACATTGTTTTCTCACTCAACAGTAAACAAACCAACATACATTTTAGCTGTATAGAGGGTATCTGCACAATTCTAAAGTGACAATTTAAGGACTTTTTAATACCTCTACCTCTACCTTGGCCAAATTGTCAAATATTAGAGGCAGAAATTGTGAAAATAGCCGATCTACATGCTCACAACGCCTCGCAACGTGAGGTGTTGTGAGCATGTAGATCTGCTATTTCCACAATAGAACCGTGTTATACAAAATGTAATGCCTCAACTTATATTATAGTGCTCGTAGGGTGGGGGTGGGGGTCCCCAGTTAAAATCTGAGTAATTTGGGGGTCGCGGCCTGAAAAGGTTGAGAACCACTGCTCTAAGACTTCAGGGGTTTTATGAACCGTCTTACTGAAACAGGCTTTCTCTGCTGATCTGCACACAGGGACTCTAAATGAAGACTGCATAAGAAGACTCCAGCGGTGTTCATAGACAAACACGCAGCGACAGGTTGACGGGGAGAAGACACAGACATGGTCATGGTCAGGAGACCTTAGTTCCCAGAAGGCCTCGCAGGGCCCAGGGGGGCGGGATTACAGGGTGGAGGAGATGAACCTGACCAATGACAGGCCGCCGCCCGGGGATAGAGTCTCCACTCGTCAGTGATCTCCATGGTAACTGACAGCTGGCCCAGCACCTCGCACACAGGCGTCTGAATCCTAATTGGCCGACAGCACAGGTAGGACGAGGAAGTGGAACACACACACCATGTTGACAATTAAGCCACTTTGTAATTGATAAGTGTATACATGTATCAATTACAGATGATGTTTTGTAATCAATTAAATCTATTAGCTCAGTAAAATTGTTGCAGCCCTATTAGCAGATCTCCAAGCTCACAATGCATATCGCAGCTACATGGTTGTGAGCTTATATACCGTATTGCGGTGCAATCCTGACACACAACAAGTATACAAATCAAGCCTAATTGTGATAGACTGAAGTATTTGTTACTTCAATGAGTTTTGCTGTACTCTCTCCACATTTGTCTGTAGTGAACTTATTAGTTGAAACAATCCAACAACAGGGGTTGTAGCGCATGTAGGAGTGTGCATGGCGCTCTACTGTATTTGTGGAAGCAGGGCTGAGGTGTGGCGTGACAGAGAGGCGTGATTTGGAATTGCACACGCGTTCTGGGCAAACCCCGCCCATGGAAGCTTTTGATTGGCTGAACCGGCGCTAGGGAGCGCTCCTTTTTGGTCGCTTGGACCGCACGGCGGTGCGTTTATCGTGGGCTTGCCCAGGCCTTACGGCCTGGGCATAAATATAACGATTGCATTCACCACGGCTTCGTAACTCGCGCGGCGCTCCGCCGGCCGCGCGGCCCTGGCCCGCTCTTCGCGGCCACTCGCGCCTGCGGCGCTCGGGGGCGAAGAGCAGGACCAAGGTCCGCTGGCCTTCGCGCCGCTTGCAATGTCGTGGACAATAATCAAACGCCTCCGCCCAGAACGCATGTGCAATTCCAAATAACGCGACAGAGAGACCACTTCCAACCATTACAATCAATCAATCAATCAATCAATCAATCAATCAATCAATCAATATATGAACTAATTGGTCCATATAGGTTAGTTATGTATGGTATTAACATACGTAACGTATTAATATACTCTGTTATACAGATTGGTTATAATACAATTAAAAATATATATTTAGTGTCATGTAAAATACTGGAGGGTTTGGGTGTTTTTTTTCCCCATTCATTTTGTACGCACACGCACGCACGCACGCACGCACGCACGCACGCACGCACACACACACACACACACACACACACACACACACACACACACACACACACACACACACACACACACACACACACGTATACACACACACACACACACACACACACACACACGTATACACATATACACGCATGCATGCACACACACAGAAAGAGAGAACAATTAGACCATAACCTCAAATGTTCACATTGTAAGGCCTGTTAAAGCCACACACACGCCCATCTAGCTCAGTGAGTCATAGTGCTAGCAGGCAGTGCAGGTAAATCAGCTGTGTCTAACAGTCTGTCTAAAAGATCACAGCTGGAGGCTCTGTGCCAAATTCACTGCTGTGCGGGTGTTAGGGGGTGAGTGGGTGGGAACTGTGTGCGTGTGTGCCGTGCATGTGTGCGTGCGTGTACGTACGTACGAACGAACACTTGTGTGTGTGTGTGTGTGTGTGTGTGTGTGTGTTATTCTTGCAGTCTCAATAGCCTCAAAGATAATGTGTCTTACTGCATGCTTTATTTGAGTGGTGGCAATATATAGCATGCGGTTTTGTGCACATGTTCGTGTTTCACAGCCACTGTCTTGGCGGCATTTGTGTGTGTGTGCGTGCGTGCGTGTGTGTGTTGTACGGTAACCTTTACAGCTTCCATGCTGGTATCCGAGCACATGACCCTGCAGCGTGTGACTTTTACTACAGTATGTACATGATGTGTGATAAATTACAGGCAACTTGTCTGAGTCAGGTGTTGGGCCAACAGAAGCTGCCAGAACAGCTTTAATATGCCTTGGCATGGATTGTACAAGTCTCTGAAACTCCACTGGAGGGATGGAACAGCATTCTAACTAGAGGTATTACCTCATTTGGAGTTTTGATAACGTTGGGGGTAGGGATGGGACGATACGCGATATTATCGTTTATCGTGATAAAAACACTCCCGATAATCGTATCATGGAGATTTAATTAATCATGATATCGTCCTCCGTCATGCACTGGGATCAATTCACTGTTTATTTGCCGAGCTGCATATGTGGTTAAAGGTACTTATAATATATGTACTTGATACAGTCTTTTTTTTTTCACTCTATCAAATGTCTTTGCCAAAAAATAGCCGATCTACAAGCTCACAACACGTCGCGTTGTGAGCTTGTACATCGGCTATTTTTTGGCAAATGTTCTGCCCCAAGATAATGGATTTTGATTATCGCGATTATATCGTAAATCACGATTGATTTGATCACAATAATCGTGATATGAAGTTTTCATATCGTCCCACCCCTAGGTGGGGGGGACTGGGAGCACTGCCTAACAAGTCGGTCCAAAACCTCCCCGAGGTGTTCAGCTGTGTTGACATCTGGTAACTGTGAAGGCTGTAGCATAGATTTACGTCATGATTCACAACATTTTCATTTTCATCAAATCATTCAGTGACCTCTCATTGTCAC
Source organism: Nannobrachium achirus (assembly GCF_963921795.1). Taxonomy (NCBI): domain Eukaryota; kingdom Metazoa; phylum Chordata; class Actinopteri; order Myctophiformes; family Myctophidae; genus Nannobrachium; species Nannobrachium achirus. The sequence goes on along the minus strand of NC_137810.1, from coordinate 18,344,041 downwards.
CCTGGAGGAGACACCACTCCCATCAGGATAAGTTTCATGATAGGATAAAGGTGACACCCCGAATATCTTTGTATTGATTATATGGAACAGTATGGCTCACTTTAACATGCTGAAATACCTACATGCTCCACGACTGCATAGGGTGGCATATGTTTCTCTGTAAACCCCCCTTTAAAGTGCTTTAGTTGTGAAGCTTGATCTGTCTGAACTCTGAATCTCTTTTGAGCTACAGTACATCTGCTATTTTTGAACATTTTAAATAAATCTTTAAAGGACAACTTTGTTTTTTTTACAACAAGGGTTCATATTTTAGATTGTAATTAGAGAAAAGAAAATATGAGTGTTAAAATGTTTTCATTTACTGCTTTCTAATGTTTTAGCGAACAAATGGCTAAATATGTCTTTTTAGACACAATGAACCGGCAATTTCTTTGTTACTATTTACACCAGCTCCCATAAGTCACATCTGCCCATGAAAGATTGCGGTGCATCTTGGGAATGTGCTTATTTTGTCTAAAAATACATAATTAGTCACTTGCATGCATGCCCCCAACCTGGGGGCATGCATGCAAATCAAAATCGTTAAAATCACTAAAACGATAGAAAGAAGTAAATGAAAACATTTTAACACTCATCTTTTCTTTTCTCTAATGACTATCTAAAAAATGAACCCTTGTTGTAAAAAAACAAAGTTGTCCTTTAAAGGGTCCCTTACTCCTTGACATAAAGAACTACTGATTTAGAAGGCATAGAACCGGCCCATGGTCTTTATGGGTTAATGTTATATTATCATTAAAAGCGTAGTGTTTTGCTGCCAGTTATTTTGGGCCCCACTTGCAATATGCCCACCCTCAGGTTGAGAATCACTGGTGTACACCTCACATGCACTCACCCTCTTGTGGAGAATGTGGTGAATGATGACTCATCAGACCATTTAATTTCCTCCCCACATCTCTGTAGAACAATGTCCCATGGATATTGTACCACTGCAGAAACCTTGTATCTCAATCATATTTCCCCATAAATGAATGCCCTACTTCATCATACAAGAGTATTGCACAAACGTAGTGAAAATAGCAGATCTATAAGCTCCCAATGAGCTTGTAATTGGTGCCTTGCATGGTTTCCTCCACTGTCGGCATGTGGGAATGGGTGAATACATATTAATATAAATGCATCATTACCATGTATTTACCATTTACAATGTAAATGGTAAATAAATGGTAATGATGCATTTATAGTGTAATAACTAACATGTACATTTTACATGTTAGTTTGTAGATATTTCACTATTGCCTTTTATCATAAAAGAAGGGAACAGTTTTGGACATGATATTGCGACAGTGACGATATAATATAATAGTCATTTAAATATTTCATTTATACTTTCACCAAAATGGCGGTCAACTGGGCCTGCTCAGCTTGTTATGTCACAGAGCACATAGGATGTTGTCTGCTTTTCCCTGTATGGAAGCGTCTGCATTCATTATGTTTCTCCACTCATTTATTCAGACTTTTTTCCCCCTTAAATTGGTGTGTGTGTGTGTGTGTGTGTGTGTGTGTGTGTGTGTGTGTGTGTGTGTGTGTGTGTGTGTGTGTGTGTGCGTGTGTGTGCGTGTGTGTGCGTGTGTGTGTGCGTGTGCGTGTGTGCGTGCAGAGCGAGGAAAGGTCATAATAATATAGAGAGGGAAGGTATCAAGGTTGTTAAAGTTAAGCATTTTTCATTTGTTTTGAATGGATTAGTCAGGGACTAGATTAAATGTCAAGAAAATAGCTAAAATAGTAGATCTAACACATTGGGAGGTGTTATGAGTCTGTAGATCCGCTACTGTATATTTGCTATTTTTGTTAATTTTTGATAAAGACTAAAACTACAGAATATTTTCATATGATTTTAGTTTAGTTTTTTAAATACACCAAACCGATAACAGTTAGTCAGGTAGCCTCTTTTTTTCTTTTCTTTTTCAGTCAACTAGTGGTCTTTCTAATTCTACTTCCCGTTATTTGGTCTTGGAGTATACAGTAACTGTAACAACACCTGGAGACTACAGGAGATTTGAGGGATGGAGCAAATTAGAGAGAGTGTGAGAGATCAGGGGAACTGAAAGGGACAGAGATGATTGGTGAGAGAGAGAGAGAAGGAGTCTGGTGGTGGATGTCAGCAGAGGTGTAAAGTAGCCAAGACCATGTACTCAAGTACTGTACTTAACTTTTACTCAAGTACATTTTAAATATGGGACATCTACCTGTAACAGAGTATATTTACATTGCGGTATTGATACTTTTACTTACAGTAAGTAGAAAATATGAGTACTTCTTCCATTGTTGGCGGTGGATGTCAGCTGTCTGTCAACTCCAGCAGGTGTTCTAATTATCACCCTGCCTCTGGAGGTGGGTGATGATGGCGGAGGTGAAACGAGAGGCAGGGGTGTTGGAGAGGAGAGAGAGAGAGAGAAAAGAGTGTAGCAGTACGCTTTTTGGCAGTAGTTAGGCAGTAAGAAAGAGGATAGGAGAGACTGGTAAAGGGAGGATGAGAAAAAGGAGGGTGTAAAATGATGGAATGGGAAGAGTGCAGAAGCTTAGGAAGTACTCCTGGAGAGAAATGGTGATAGTTAGCAGTGGGTTTCAAACTTTTTCATGTCACAGACTCCCAAATGAATGTCGTCGTTGTCGGGCAGGAACCTCTTATCTCCATATTTTCACTTGTTGTGTTTTTTCTTAAATAAACACCCCAATACTTGATCATGCTACATGCAGCGCCACACAAAAGCATCCAAAGTAGCAGATCCTCTGCTTTTTTGAGCTTGTAGATCAGCTACTTTTTTTTTTTTGAATACTGAAAAGTAACAGTTTTTGACACATGAGGTTTCATCTGAAAGTATTTTGTGCCAGGATCCCCCATTTCTGTTGGGATATCCCAAAGAGCTGTTGAAAATAGCAGATCTACAAGCTCACAACATCAGGAGTCAGGACTATAAAACAAATGGACATTTTCTGCTGGTACCCTAGTTGACCTCCTTCACATAATACTGCATTTAGGAAAAACAAGTCTAGAAGTTGTGCTCTAGACAGTCTAGAGCAGTGATTCCCTGACCTTTTAGCTCGAGACCCAAAAGAGAAATTAGACGTTTGTCCGGGACCCATACGAGTAAAAACAGCAGATCTACAAGGTGAGCTTATAGATTGGCTATTTTCACTATACTTCTTAATGTATGGAATTTCTTAGATTTTTCTTTGATTTCTTCATGAAATTACCGATTAAAATCATTGATTTTTGGGAATGTTTTTTTTAAATATTTTGAATATTAACTTTTTTACCGCTTCGAACGTTAACGCTCGTCCCAATTCTGAACACGGCTCAAAGCCAATACGAACGCTCGTTCTTTTACCTTGTTTGATGACTGTAAGCTGATGAGGGGTCGCGCGGGTGTGTACAGTAAAAACATCTCCCGTAATGCTGCTTTCAAATCTCCACCACTCGTAAACATCAATGATATCCAATTCACTTCCTGGCTGTTCTCTGTGGACCTGATCTAGATTATGCATTTCTATGCTCTGAACAACGGAAAGAGCTCTTTGCATAAGGCTGCCCTCTGCCGCCAGCTTGGCTAAAGTACACATATAATAGGTCCAATGAAAAAAGAAAATCGTTTGGAAATAATCAATAGATCTTTTTCTATAACATCGCAAAGGTAAGCTGCTTTTTGCTGGCACCAGCCCCAATAAATAAATAATAAATCTGGCAGCAAAACTGTTAAGGGCCCATAAATGGGTCCCAGCCCACTGTTTGGGAAACAGTGCTCTAGAGGTTGAACCAACTGACATTTCCATTCTTAGAGCCCCTCTCACTAGAGGAAAATAACCAAAATCTGTAGGATTCATCTTCCGGTTAATATGAAGGTGCACACCAAATGAAGTTCCATGGCATTGCTGCCAGTTTCTTTAGATATCTTATTGCAGAGTGGTTCCGAAGGGACCAGCTATCTAGAACAGGGTTGGCCTGTATGTCCCTGTCCCCAACAAAAAGTAGGTATATTTTCCCCACAAAAGTAGACCAATCAGAGTACAGCTCACATTGCCACTGGCATACAACAAACAAACAAAGCTCAGCTGGCACTGCTACGCCAGTCACAGTTCAGCAACATTCGCTTAGGGCAGGGGTTCTCAGGCCCCAACCACCAAACTAATCATATTTTAACTGGGGACCCCCCCACACTGATGAGCACTAAGAGTTAAGGCATTACATTTTGTATAACACGGTTCTATTGTGAAAATAGCAGATCTACATGCTCACAACGCCTCGCGTTGCGAGGCGTTGTGAGCATGTAGATCGGCTATTTTCACAATTTTTGCGTCTAATATTTGACAATTTGGCCAATGATTAATTTGTCATTTTAGAGGTATTACAAAGTCCTTAAATTGTCACTTTAGAAATATGCATACTTAAACCTTGTTTGTTTACTGTTACATGTATGTTTTATAATATTATAATTTATATCTGCAAAGTAACTAGTAACTCAAGTTTTCAAATAAATGTAGTGGAGTAAAAGTACAATGTTTGGATCTGAGATGTACTGGAGTAGAAGTAAAAGTATTGGAAATTGGAAATACTCAAGTAAAGTATCAATACCTCAACATTATACTTAAGTACAGTACTTAAGTAAATGTACTTAGTTACTTTACACCACTGATCTTAACCGCTAGTCCAAAGGGATTTCGCTATATGGCCCGGGGAAGATACTAGACTTTTGAGGCCATCAGGCTGAAGCAGTGACTCATAGACACATACAAAACAGAAAATGCCCAAAGCACAAAACTATGGCACCACCTCTTTACGTTCCCATTTAGCAGGAGCACAATGAAAGCACACTTTGAAAAGTTTTAAAGAAAAAACACCATGACCTACTGGAATACTTTAAGTTCTTATTGGGTGGAAAGCTCACGTCAAAAACTGTTACTCAAGTATCACGCCGCATTTCGAGCTTGTGGATCTGCAGTTTTTGTGTTTGACACTGTAGTAAGATCAAGTAGGGCATTCATTTACAGAAACGATTGTAATGTTTTGCCAATTATTTGGGGGCCCACTTGCAATACCCAGGGGCGTCACAAGGGGTAGGAAAGTGGGACTGAGTTACCAGGGCCCAAGGTGGAGGGGCCCTAGTAACTTTAGCTATTGAAAAATAGCAGATCTACAAGCTTGCAGCGCGGCACTCGTGAAAAGTCGTGAAAATGTGTGCAAATCTTTGAATATATGTATTTTTTAAGTGAACATTTGTAACTCAAATTTTGCTTCTGGGGGTTCCCTGGAACTAAATATTTTGAGATGGGGGGTCCTTCACATGAAAAAGTTTGAGCATCACTGACTTGAAAACATGGGTTTCTTGGCACACATTTTCACGATTTTTCAAAAATAGCAGATCTACAAGCTCGCAGCGCGGCACTCTGTTTTTCCTACCCTAATGCAGACTATCCACCCACTGTTGGTGGGTGGATAGTCTGCATTAGGGTAGGAAAAAACCTGCACGTGTGTGTGTGTGTGTGTGTGTGTGTGTGTGTGTGTGTGTGTGTGTGTGTGTGTGTGTGTGTGTGTGTGTGTGTGTGTGTGTGTGTGTGTGTGTGTGTGTGTGTGTGTGTGTGTGTGTGTGTGTGTGTGTGCTAGGAACCATATATTTTAAGTATTTCCAATACTTGCAGAGCCAGACCATTGTGACCTGAAGAGATCTGCTCAGAGTGCATGCGGTGTGCATTTAGACCTTGCATTGAGATGTGTTTTCCCTTACCCCAGTAACATTTATGGATAAACATTTTAAGAAGAGGTGTAAAAATATTCTGTAGCCATGAAATCCAATAGGAGTCCTAACATTGCATTAATGTTTGCACTTTGAATTATATGATAACATGAATTATGAAAATACAAATCATTTTGGGGGTCCTTAGCACTATAATGTTTGAGAACTACTACTTAGAAGGCATTTGTAGTATCAGCCACACGTCTTAATGGGTTAACTCATCCTCCCCAGTACTGTGGCCCTACCGGGCAGTGTGTGGTAAGTGTATTATGGTCAGATCATTATGTCAGTGTACAGAGAGATTACAGTACGGCAGCTGTCAATCTGTTCTAATCTGTTTTAATCAAAACGACTGACAGCACCAGACAATCTGTTTGCTTCTCTGTAACAGGATGCTAGTCAGTGCTGTTCTGATGCTAAATCAAATCAAACTTTATTTATAAAGCACATTTACAACAATATAATTGCCCAAAGTGCTGTACAGGGTTAGGGGAAGGCATCAATGAACAACATGCCTGTGCAACAATCGCAGGAATAACAAACATATAAAGCAAGGTGAAAGACAAAATAACATTAAAAGTTACAGAAAATAAATGTGTCTTGAGGAGAGATTTAAAAACCCCAATAGACTGAGCCCTTCGAATATGTAGAGAAAGGCTGTTCCAGAGAGTGGGGGAAGCAGCAGAGAAAGCACTGTCACCCCTGGACCTAAGGTTCATTGTGGGGACCTCCAGGAGCGACTTGTCAGCGGACCTCAGAGCCCTGACTGGGGAGTAGCGATTGACAAGTTCTGCAATATAGGGAGGCCCATGTAAAAATGTAAAAGCAAATAAAAGGATTTTTAGGAAGTTACAATGAAAAGCTCCACTGGCTGTCTGTCTGTCCGTCACGTCACGCCACCGTTGGCCCTATCGATGCCAAACTTTGCACACACACTCCTTGGATGGCAAATCACAACCTCCGCCCCTGATTTCTCACATGGCCCTCTTCTAGCGCCACCATAAGGCTGATTCTTACAAAATACATTTTTGGGCACTGCTCCTACAGATTTTGGCCTAAAATCATGCAAAGCGGTATACAGTATCTCTAAAGTCATGTCATCAACATGGATCTGTCCCATTTCCCATATTCCCTCCTGATTGGCTACGATTGCCTTCTAAAGTTTTGTATCCGACTTGACAGTCGCTTATCTCCTGATTAGGGAGTCTTACTGGTAAACTGAATTCTAGTCAGTGCTGTTCTGTTCTGTGGCAGGAATCCAGATGCTGGTCAGTGCCTTCCAATTTAAGTTGGAATTGACATCATGGCCTACCTGATTTAACAAAAATGTCTGGTCTCATTATGGCTTTCAGATATATAGTAAGTAGTACGTAGCTGCATTTGGAAATGGTACATACAGTATATTGTAAATTATACAACCAGTAAGACTCCCTAATTGGGAGATAAGCGACCATCACATCGAACTTATCCACAACTTTCCAACATCCCATAGTGCATTGCGCAGAAGTTGGACGGAGCTTCCGGCGCCGCAGCCGAGTGTGATCTACAAGCTCACAACGGCTGCATCTGCGACGTGACGTGAGCTTGTATGTCTGCTGTTAACCGGAAGTGTGGTGCAAAAAAATCTCCAGTAAATTCACGAGGAAAGAGGTGGATAGGAAAATAAATCAGTAGGAGGAACACAACAAAATTTGGTCATGGCTGATTTAATCATGATATCAGTCAAGACTAAGCTTTACGTTTCCTACATTAACATGCATTAACAACACCCTTTGATTGTACCATGTGCGTGTGTGTAGTACTGTATGTGACTGCAGCAACTCTGTCTTCCCATCTGCTGCTGTTGCTGTGGAAACCTGCCCTACTCATTCCCATTAGCCAAGCCACAGAGAATGGGTGTGGATAGACTGGGCTGCTCCAATGAGAATCCCTGTGACATTCGAGACCCACTTAACAATGTGTATGATTGGCACAGGATGATAAACTGTAATCAAATGTAAATTGTCACTGTAGTCTTAATAAGGAGTCTTGCTTGACTTCCTCCAGCTTGTGAAATGTTTACCTGGTCACTGAGTAACCACCTCAACACAACACTAAAGAATGTTTTTTTTTAATATATATATTTTTTTTTAAATATATTTTTGGGGCCTTTTCTGTCTTTATTGGTAGAACACAGTGAAGATTTGTCATGTTCATTTGCCTCTCTGCATCAGTGAAATCTTAGTCATCTTTTGTCAGAATACCAAACAACCAACAAAAACAAAAGAGACAACTAATAATGTAAGTTTAAAAAAAAAGGTCATGTTCTCTAAATCAAAGTACAGTACTTATAAAAAATAACAATACACAATACACAAGACTAGCGGGTGCAATCATTCAGCCCCTCTATGACAATGGAGTCCACGTGGTATTGCGGCGCCTCGAAGGCCCTAAAAACAAGGCTCCACACTGCTCAAAACAAACCAATTAGGGTCCTGCAACCTTCCTTCTCGGGCTGACCTCACCGCTATTCACCATTCAAGTGTGGGGTGGCTCAAAGTAGATGACAGAGTACAGCATCTTGCAATGGGCCTGGTGTACAAGATACACTACATCACTAAGATACCCATCTACCTGAAAAAATACTTCCAAAACGTCAAGCATGTCCACAATTACAACACCAGAGGCAGCGCCACAGACCATGTTCAACCCAGATTCGGCTCAAACAAAGGGTAAGATTTGTTCTCCTGCTATACCACTAAAATGTGGAACGCCCTACCGAAGGCCTTAAAGGAGTCTAAATCCCTAACTTCCTTTAAAACCTCTATGAAAAACCATGTACAGGCGGCTGTCACTCGAAACTGGTAACAATAAACCTAGCCTAACCTTACCCTCCCTCTGACCCTTCTATTTGTAAATATAGAAATACTTCAGTCAGTCAATGGTACATATATTTAGACAAAAACATACACTCTCATATAGGGAAGTTAAGATAACCTAATATAGGCCTATGTTTTTATAAACATGTCATACTTCCTCTGAAGCTTAGCAGTAATCTTTTCCATTGCAAACACTCTCAACAACCTCTCATGCCATTGATTAATTGCAGGTGATAGTCGTCCCAGCTAGGATAGTGAGTGATCATCATCATTCCGTACGTATTCCCTTCCAATACGTTTTCAGTTTACGCTTCAGGGCAATGGAGTTTGTCTGATTGTCTAGTATTATAATCATAAACTTGCGAGTTGGTCATAAATACTCTTTGAAAGGTGTAGAAAGCATATTTGAAAGGTAAGTGCATTTATAGGTGAAAGAACAGGACTAATACTTTTTAAGTCAATAGCTGGTCTCAAGTTATTGATTTAGTTTGTAAGTAGCCATGTAATAAGCTGGGGAAGCAGGACCGTTCTGCTTCTTAATGTCAGGGTCCTGCATCGACCTGTCAGGGTTTATTTGGCAATGATGGCTTATTTTGCAATAATGATGATGCTGTGCATGATCCCTTTAATACTCTAGTTATACTGTAGATGCAGTAAATATATTAATTTAATGCAATCTTAATCCTGAAAATGTCATTTTGTGTGTGTAGAAAGGACTTCAAATCCCCGTGCCTGTCCATATTAATCACCATGCAGCAGAGGGTCTTCTACGGTACAGCTCTGCATTGGCAAACGGTAGGTTCCGTACGGAACCATTGTTTACTTAGATATGGAAGGATGACCTCCCACTTGGGTAATGACGCCCCCTGGCGATCATTCAGAGAAACTACTTCAGCTCCCGTACTAACGTAGGTAGGAAGGGCCTGTCACTCAAACCGGAGTGACCCGCCTCCAGGCTATATAAGCCCCCGGAGGCGGAAGTAACATCCTCTTAATACCACTCTCTGCCACATTCAGTGAAACAGAGGGGCATTACGTGGGAGGTCATCCTTCCATATCTAAGTAAACAATGGTTCCGTACGGAACCTACCGTTTACTGTCAATATTCCAGGATGACCTCCCACTTGGGATTCTTAAACTCCCCTCTAAGCCACAACCTACTCTCATACCCCCACACACCCCTCATACGGGTGAGCACAGCCCAAACGGGCGTGACCCATCACCCAGAAGGTCCCAGGCCCACCGGACCTGGGTGTGAAGGCATGAGAAAATAAGGAGAGACCCTGACAGACCGAAGTCCGCCTCATTCAACTGAATGAAAAGGACAAGTCCGCCTTATAAGTAAGACACACTATATAAGGAAAACACAGGGTCCCCCCAAAATACCCCAGGTGGCTACATGCCCACCTGTGGGAGGGGAAGATCCGACTCCTCTATGACGTAGAGGAGGCAACTGCACCCAGAACCGAATGCGCTAGCGAAGAGGATTCGATATCCAGGTGATAGTAGGCTGCAAAGGTAGAAGGCGAAGACCAATTCGCCGAAACACAAATCTCCTGAACGGAGACTCCCTTTGCCAGTGCCCACGAAGTAGCCACACCTCTAGTGCTATGGGCTTTAAGTGCCGCCGGCACTTCCACACCCGCACTAGAGTAAGCCAGCCTAATAGCATCCACAATCCACCTCGAAAGAGTGGGTCTAGACACCGGCTTTCTGACAAGAACATTGCCCATTTCCACGAAGAGCTGAGAAGAAGCTCTAGAACCAGCAGTCCTGTCACAGTAGGCCTTCAATGCCCTGACAGGACAAAGGCAATTCAGCCGTTCATCCTCCACCGAGACAAACGGAGGAGGATGAAAAGCCAGAAGAACAACAGGCTCCTTAGGAACCACCATGTTCTTAGGAACAAACTTAAGATGAGGCTTGAGCAACACCTTGAGATCATTGTTCATAAACTGCATGCACTCCGCAGACACCGAGAGAGCTTGCAGGTCACCAACTCTTTTAGCCGTGGCCAAAGCCAGCAAAAGAGCCGTCTTGAAACTCAAAAGTTTCAAAGGCATCCCTACAAGCGGCTCAAAGGGAGCCCGACATAGGCCCCCTAGAACCACCTGCAGATCCCAAACTGGGAACAAAGACCTAGTCACCGGCCTCAAACGTTCAACTCCTTGCATGAACTTGATGACCTCCGGGACTTTAGAAGGTGCCTTGCCCGCCACCCCCAGGTGACAGGCATTAATAGCCGCCAAACACCCCCTAAGGGTAGAAAATGCCAGACCACTTTTCAAGCGGTTCTGCATAAATTCCAGAATTTCCTGGGCTGACGCCACATGAGCCACCACAGGTGGAACACGCGACTCACACCAGTCCTCAAAGGCATTCCACCTTCCATCATAAGACGCCCTCGTAGAGGGCGCCTTAGCACTCTGAATGGTAGCAACCACTTCAGAAGAAAAACCGGCTGCCAGCAGGTTTAACCTTTCACGTGCCAAACCCACAGGTCTAGGACCTGCAGGTCTTGGTGGAAGATCTCCCCCCTGGCCTGACTCAACAGGTCCCTGCACTGAGGCAGCTGCCAACCCGGTTCGCAAAGGAGAGGGGCGATCGCCGATCTCCACGTGCCCTTGTAGGGAGCCACCAGGAGCATCTCCAGACCGAACCTCCTGACTCTCTCCAGAGTGGGTCGGATTAAGTCGAAGGGGGGAAACGCGTACAGTAGACCTCTCGGCCACGTGTGCGCTAAGGCGTCCAACCCCAAGGGAGGACTGCCCTTCACCGCGAAGAACAACGGACACTTCGTATTCTCCGCTGACGCAAACAGGTCCGCCACTGGCTGACCGAACTTGCGAAAAATCTGGCTCGCCACCCTGGGGTGGAGAGACCAGTCCTCGTAGCGAGGACCTCCCCTGGACAGGAGATCTGCTCCGCTGTTGAGGAGACCTGGGACGTGTAAGGCCCTGATCGACTTGAGGCGCGACAAGCACCAAACCGTCAATTCTCGAGCCAGACGGTCCAGTGGCAACGACGACAGGCCCCCCTGTTTGTTGACATAAAACATGGCCGTCGTATTGTCTGTCCTGACCAGGACGTGACAATGCAAAATCCAAGGCTCGAAATGCTTGAGCGCCAGGAGTATAGCCATCAACTCCAAATAGTTGATGTGACGACCCCTCATCTCCAGAGGCCAAAGCCCCTGCGCTGTGCGCCCCTCGAAAGTGGCTCCCCATCCACTGAGACTGGCGTCTGTCGTGATCGACTTGCGGGAAACCACCTCGCCAATCGAGACTCCGCTGGTGAGGAACCCCTCCACCAGCCACGGAGACAGGGCGATCGCGCAGGAAGGGGAAACCGTAACCTTCTTGTACTTCAAGGAGGGCGGGATCCCGAGGGATAACATCCATCTTTGAAAAGGTCTCATATGAAACCTGCCCAAACGCAACAGATGTACTGCGGAAGCCATCATTCCCGTCAGTACCATGCAACTCCTGTAAGTGACCTCCTGGCCCACTTGAAAGGAGTCGAGACATTCCCGAAACCTGTCCACCCTCTCCTCTGAGAGACGGGCCGACAAGTCGGATGAGTCCAGAAGGACCCCAATGAATGTAAGACGACTTGCTGGAGTCAGCATGCTCTTGCCGTGGTTGACTATGAAACCTAAGGCCTTCAGGTGAGCCAAAACCACTTGTGTGTGACGCGCCACTTCGTGGGCGGAGCTCGCTGAAATCATCCAACCGTCGATGTACGTCGCCAACCTGACGCCCTGCTGTCTCAGCGGGGCGATGGCTGCTTCGGTCACTTTCACGAAAACCCTCGGGCTCAGTGACAGACCGAAAGGGAGTACTGTATACTCTTACAGGCGACCCTCGAAGGCGAACCGTAGGAATTTCCTGTGTGGGGGATAAATCTGGACGTGCTGATAAGCATCCTTCAGATCCACTGAACAGTGGAAATCCCCTTGCCTGACCGACCGTAACATGGTGGGTACAGTTAGCATCCTGAAAACGTATTTCTTCAGGTACACGTTTAGTGCCTTTAGGTCCAGGATGGGACGTAGCCCCCCCCCCTTTTTGGGCACCAGGAAATAACGGCTCCAAAATCCCATGCGGGATTGGGTCCTGTCCAGCTCCACTATAGCACCCTTGCTTAGCAATGAGCTGATCTCTTCTCTCAAAAGACTTGCTTTTAAACCACGCGCCCTGGTATGAATAACCCTGCTCGAAAGCGGGGGTATGTCTGCGAACTGTAACCTGTAACCCCTGGTTATCGTTCGAAATACCCAATGGCTCGGGTTGCATAACTTCCACTGGCGCGCGCAGCGTGCTAGCGTGTTTTGAGCGAGAGAAACCCCACCACTGTGCTTCCGTGACGGCGGAGCTTTTTGGCGGCCGGACCGGAAGTGGGGAACCTGCGTATCCGTATCCGGAACGACCGGATGCGGAGCGCAAGGGTTCAATAGGCCGCATGGCGGAAACACCTACTGGTTGTACCGCTTGACTAGCGGAGCTATTTTGCGGCGGGACCGGAAGTGGGGAACCTGCGTATCCGTATCCGGAACACCCGGATGCGGAGCGCAGGGGTTCAATAGGCCGCAAGGCGGGAACACCTTCTGATTGTACCGCTTGACTAGCGGAGCTTTTTTGCGGCCGGACCGGAAGCGGGGAGCTAGCGAATCCGTATCCGGTGAAACCGGAAGCGTTCGGTTTTCGCTCGATAGAGCGACAGGAAGAGCAAAGCGATTCGACTGATAAACAGACTCGCCCACAACTAAAGCATTCTCCCCTGACAGGAGAGGAACTTTTACGTTTAATACCTGCTCTAAGGCCTTTATGCTTGTCCCTTGACCCGGGCTCATAGTAGGCCGACAGAATTTCTGACTCAAGGTTAAATTCACAGCATCGCTCACGCGAGGGAAAATCCACTCGCGCGCATGAGGAACCATATAATTGTTTGACGTTAACATTACTGGTTGCTGATAAAATCTGTGACTGATTAAAGAGTCCTGACGGGACTCCATCATTCTTACAGGAGGCATGCATAAAGGAGTCATATTGTCGACGCGAGGGATATTCCACTCGCGCGCTTGAGGAACCACATAATTGTTTGACATTAACATTACTGGTTGCTGATAAAAACCTGTGATTGATTAACGAGTCCTGACAGGACTTCATCATTACTACAGGAGGCATACATTTATCTTGGCCCCTGTCCTAAGGCCTTTATGTTAGTCCCTTGACGAGGGCTCATTAGTAGGCCGGCAGAATTTTGTGACTCATTGTTAATTCATTGCATTGACCACGCGAGGGATATTCTCCTCGCGTGTAAGGGGAACCATCTAAATGTTTGACATAACATTACTGGTTGCTGATAAAAAACCTGTGATTGACTACAGAGTCCTGACAGGACTACATCAATTTTACAGGAGGCATGCAAGATGGAGTCGTCTGTGCAATAGAGTTGGACAGAAACAGACTTGTTCTTTCAACAGATTTATCTGGGACATCTCATCTTCATTTCCCCGACGCGGGGAAGGCCTTTATGTTTGACCCTTGACGAGGGCTCAATAGTAGGCCGGCAGAATTTTGTGACTCATTGTTAATTCATTGCATTGACCACGCGAGGGATATTCTCCTCGCGTGTAAGGGGAACCATCTAAATGTTTGACATAACATTACTGGTTGCTGACACAACCTGTGATTGACAAAGGAGTCCTGACAGGACTACATCAATTTTACAGGAGGCATGCAAGATGGAGCCATCTGCGCAATAGAGTTGGACAGAAACAGACTTTGTTCTTTCCACAGATTTATCTGGGACACAAGAGGCATATTCATTGACATTCTCATTTTTATTTCCCCGACGCGGGGAAAATAAATGTCCTCGTTTGGGGGGAGGGGAACCGGGTGACACCACGGACCCCTGCCCCAACACAATCAACCTCTACAATGTCCGCAACTAAAGCATTCTCCCCTGACAGGGGAGGAACTTTTACGTTTAATACCTGCGCTATGGCCTTCATGCTTGTCCCGTGACGAGGGCTCATAGTAGGCCGACAGAATTAGTGACTCATCGTTAAATTCATTGCATTGTTCACGCGAGGGAAATTCTCCTCGCGTGTAAGAGGAACCATATAAATGTTTGACATTAACAATACTGGTTGCTGATAAAACCCCTGATTGATTAAAAAGTCCTGACAGGACTTTCAACACTTTTACAGGAGTCATGCAAGATGGAGTCATCTGTGCTAGTGCAATAGAGTTGGACAGAAACAGACTTTGTTCTTTCAACAGATCTATCTGGGACACAGGAGGCATATACACCGACATTCTCATTTTCCTTTCCCCGACGCGGGGTACAGAAAATAAACGTCGTGCCCACCACTCTATACTGGGGTCTGACAGAACCCAGAAAAGATTGTGCTTGTGTAACTTCCATGAGGATTGTAGCGCTTTAGTGAATCCAACATCTCCGTTGCAGAAAACCAAAGTCCTCTGCCATCGCTCCACCCGCTCCACCCGCTTGACTGGCGGGTGGAGGGGCAGTTGAAGTGCTGGCGCCGCAGGGGCCTTACCTTTCACTGTAAAGACAGGGCGAGAGCCATCCTCCTCCGCCATGTCCTCCTCCTTCTCGTCCTCAGAGTATCCTGAGTACGAACCCTAGCTCTGACTGGAGCTCAGGTCCGATTCGCGCCTGAAGGATCGGACTGCTTTGTTAAAGTTCACGTCGAAGGGGACGTCCCCGACGGTCACATCACAACGCTACTCTTTAGGCACCGCGCCCGTAGGAGAAATGGTCACCGGAGGGATATTGTTAGACTTCTTAGTCACCTTCCTCGCGGTAACTCCGCCAGACCCGCCAGCTCCAGTGACAGTGGAGCTAGCTGCGGTCGGCTGCACGGCAGGCGGTGTCTCACGTCGCTTGGCGCCATCTTGACCAAGGCGCGCTGCTGAACAAGCGGTGCCCCGGACGGCAGCGCCGCACCTTGACTATCGGTGCGGGCCGCCTGGGGCGGACAGCCTGGGCTGTAGGATCCAGAGCGTTAAGCCCTCCTGGTGGAGCGCAGGCTCCGAGGCCTGCCCTAGCCAGGTGGAACCGATGTACCATAGCGAAGCAGTGTAGTTAACGTTAACAAGGAAGCTGTCGAGCAACGAGCTAACGGCTAAAGCTAGGCCAAACTTGGTTCAGGCATAAACATACATTCCCTTGGCAGAAAAGCAAGAGGGACCATAGCGAAACATGTAGCTAACGTTAACAAGGAAGCTGTCGAGCAACGAGCTAACGGCTAATGCTAGGCCACGCTTGGTTCAGGCAGAGGCCTTAACAAGCTAACAGCAGAACAAACATACATTCCCTCGGCAGAAAGCAAGAGGGTTCATAGCGAAGCAATGTAGCTAACGTTAACAAAGGAAGCTGACGAGCTAACAAGCTAACGGCTAAAGCTAGGCCACGCTTGGTTCGGGCAGAAGCCTGAACAAGCGGTAAATTTCTTTGTTATAGAAAAGAAAACCGTCGGTTTAGGACGGGACAAGAATAATTATTCTTAAGTACGGGTATAATTCTACACTCGCCGGTGGGCGACTCCAATGCCACCGCTTTAGGCTAATGCGCGAAGAATAAAATACAAAGGCTGAGTTTCAACTTATCTGAATGTGATATCGCAGAGAGTGAAAAGAGGATGTTACTTCCGCCTCCGGGGGCTTATATAGCCTGGAGGCGGGTCACTCCGGTTTGAGTGACAGGCCCTTCCTACCTACGTTAGTACGGGAGCTGAAGTAGTTTCTCTGAATGATCGCCAGGGGGCGTCATTACCCAAGTGGGAGGTCATCCTGGAATATTGACAGTAAACTATTGGTTGCGACCGTAGGTCGCACTTACTACAGAAAGCTGCTCGAGGTGTCCGTCTGTCCGTCCGTCCGTCCGTCCGTCCGTCACACACGTCACACGTCACACTTTTGCCCTGCTCATATCTCCGCAACCGTTGCCCCGATCCATGCCAGATTTTGCGCACACACTCCTTACCTGCCAAACTACAACCTCCAAGGACCCCCGGAGCTCCAGGGACCCCCAGCTCCCTCGGGGACCCCCAAGTGTAAAAAATGAGCACATGTGCAAAAATTACCAAATGACCACCCCAACGGGGCTGCTCACGGGGCATTCCCGGGGACCACCCACTCCTGGTGCTCCAGAACGGATGCAAAAGTGGTGGCGCCCCCAGTGGAGGACCCCCTGCCACTGCAGCTCACATAAAATGCCGTAACTCGGGCTAGGAGCGACCGGGAGAGCCGGGGCCGGTACCTATTCGTCCGCCTTGGCGGCGCGGAGACCCCACCCCTCATTTCTCACATGGCCCTCTAGCGCCACCATGAGGCCGATTCAGATTTTGCCCTAAAATCACGAAAATCACTACACAGTATGTCTACACTCATCTCATCAACATGCTCAGGAAGATTTTGGAAAAACAAATTTTTGCTCTATTTGTGGAGATAAGTGACCTACGGTCGCTTATCTCCCGATTAGGGAGTCTTACTGGTTATGCTGGTGCTCCTTACTATTGAAAACGATACATGTTATGGTTTATGTATCAGTGAATAAGACTTGATCTAATATAAAGAGGATCTAACCATCCTCTAGCCCTGTGGTTCTCAACTTGGGATAGAAGGACAATAGACAATATCAGTCGCCAAAACCAAGGACGGGTGTTTTCAATGGATCTAATGGTTAAAATGTAGTTTGAAGTTAGGTTTGTATAGGAAGGGAGCATGTCTGTTACAATGAATATCTAAATACTGAATAAAGCAACTTAAAAACTGTCTTGGGTTCTCTTTAATGCCTGAGTAGACCTTTAAACTAAATGGTCTTATGGCAAACGCAGATCAAACGACATGTTATATGTTTTTGATAAGATTAACTGGCAACTACTGATAAAAACACAACTTATTGACACAAGGAATTAACAGTTCACACTTGTGCCTTACAGTAAAATTGGAATGACAGTCACATTCACAATCACTTACCGTAATTCAGACATGTTGCACTGTGAACTCTGCAGCCGCACTGGGGCTCTTGCATCATACGCAGGACGGAGGATAGGGCCCTGTGTGTGTGTGTGTGTGTGTGTGTGTGTGTGTGTGTGTGTGTGTGTGTGTGTGTGTGTGTGTGTGTGTGTGTGTGTGTGTGTGTGTGTGTGTGTGTGTGTGTGTGTGTGTGTGTGTGTGTGCACGCTAGGAACCATATATTTTAAGTATTTCCAATACTTGCAGAGCCAGAACATTGTGACCTGAAGTGATCTGCTCACAATGCATGCTGTGTGTGTGTGTGTGTGTGTGTGTGTGTGTGTGTGTGTGTGTGTGTGTGTGTGTGTGTGTGTGTGTGTGTGTGTGTGTGTGTGTGTGTGTGTGTGTGTGTGTGTGCGCATTGTGCTCGCTGCCAGGAGGCCAATGACGGCAAGATGGCAATGACTGTCTTGTTTATAATCTATAGTTAATGTCCATAACCCGTTCAGGTATGAAGTGTTGTGGGTGTTTGTAAGCAGTTCACACGTTGATCCAACATCTAGGCAGCGTGTCAGAACAAACGGCTGCAAAAACAACATAAGTGTACTCTCTGCGATGATGACAATAATTAACTAGACAATTTCAACGTAAGTTTAAGTGGTTGCCCCCAATGTCAACTTTCTGCTGAACACATCAACACTGTTTGTAGGACTAGCAGAGACAGCATATTGTGTGTTTGTCCCACTTGTGCCAACGGGAACAGTATGTGTCTGACTGACCTTCAAAGAAGCTAACTACTTATATCCAGTCCCCTGTGTGTGTGTGTGTGTGTGTGTGTGTGTGTGTGTGTGTGTGTGTGTGTGTGTGTGTGTGTGTGTGTGTGTGTGTGTGTGTGTGTGTGTGTGTGTGTGTGTGTGTGTGTGTGTGTGTGTGTGTGTGTGTGTGTGTGTGTGTGTGTGCGCGCGCGCGCGTGTGCGTGTACCTATAACAAGCAAACTTTCTGTCCATCCATTGTGGAATACATTGGAACTAGCTTGTATTTACAGCATATCACGTCAAACATTAGGCAGGAGCATCCATCAATGTCTGGTCAAAAGAAGCATCACATAAACGAATTGAAGCGAGAGACACTGTTTAAAATGGAAAAGATACTGTATATTTAAATATGACAGATGAAACTCGGCCCATGGGGAGTTTTCTTGTGGCCCTGGAACACATTCTATATTTCAAGTTTTTCATAACCATTAACCAAAACTCCGTAATGGTTTTTAGCTCATTTGATTTTTGATTTTTGACATAGCTGATAAGAACACAGGCTCATATGATGTATATCATGAGCATTCTGTTGAGAGTCACAGCATCATGACATTCAGCCATTTCTACTTTCATCTTAGAAGGAGAGCTGTGGACAGTTCAGAGAGAGATAGATGGAGAGAACACAAGCTCTCATGATGCGTTTCATGAACCATTAGTTGAGAGTTGGAGTCCACTCCAGACTCAAAAATAGGTGGCTACAAATTGAATAGGTGGCTACAAATTGAGGGAGATGGCATGTAATGGACAAACTGCACTCCCTGTTGATGTGCCACTGAAAAGGTAGGGATGTACAGTAGCTTTCACAGATTTTCTGGCTATCTTCATACAATTGGTCCTCACTATGTTCATTATAAGATTGGACCATTTCTGAAAGAGAGAGAGAGAGAGAGAGAGAGAGAGAGAGAGAGAGAGAGAGAGACATTAGAAAAAGAACACCACAATTTTGGTTGCATCTTAAATCAAGCCCCCAACTAAGACACCCTGGGATTCCAGGCCTTGCAAGCCCAGGATATGAAACCTCAAAAGCAGGGCCGTTTTTAGCTATAGGCGAGCTAGGCGGCCGCCTAGAGCACCATCCTAGAGGGGGCGCCGAGGGGGCGCCAAAATGGAGGGAGTGGACCAAACCAGCCCCAAACCAAAATCGACTAAATTCACGCCAAAATCCGCAAAAAGCGCGCGCGCGTGGAGAGAGGCGCATTCGAGAGAGCTCGCATAGAGTGCTGATTAGACGCGCTACGGCCCTGCTCAAAAGAGTCCCTTCTCTCAACTGGTCACAGTTTTATTGATCACTCTCAACCTCAGACCAGCACTGCTTTGCAGCCACTAATTAAGAGTCAACCAGATTATTAAACAAACAAAAATGCCTCTCTGGAACATTAGACCAATCAAACCAAAAGCCAACGCAGACTTAATTGCTATCTGGCAATAAAACATGAATATAAACTGGCAGAGTATCTGTTTATGCTCAAAGACAAAAAAGCAGAGACAGATACTGACCAAATACAGACCATAGTCTGGCCACAGAGAAAGGACGGCACAAGAAGTCCTACCTGCCTCCAGAACAAAGAGTGTGTGGTCACTGTACCACCGCTGAGGTCGAGAATGAGACGCACTTTCTAATAAAATGTGACAAATATAATAACATAAGAGCAGAATACTTTAAGAAATTTGAACTGTTAATTCCAAACTTTACAGTTCTAGATGACAGTGCAACAACACATTATATTAGGAGAGGAACCTGCAGCACATTTAGAGAGAGAGAGATAGAGAGAGAGAGAGAGAGAGAGAGAGAGAGAGAGAGAGAGAGAATCATGATGCTCCAAAACGGGTATCTACAAATGGAGGGAGATGACTTGTAATTGACGAACTGCACTCAAAACTCATGTTGTGCTCTTGTTGTCTCTTGTGGCCCTGACTTCAAGTAATTTGTGCCCCCCTGCCTAATCTAGTTCATTGCCCCTGATGTACATGGAGCACAATGGGCTAACATATACAAAAAGGTCTGACTTTGAAAAGTTAACACTTAAATTGATCGATCCTAATAACATCAAATAGAACTTGATCAGACCCGATCGCCTATTCTGTATGTACAATACATCACTCACTCTGTCTGAAATGTGTCCACCATACAGCACAGTGCTGAGAATGCCAAAACAAACTTAGGCTAAAACAAAACGAAAGCTAATGTCATGCAGCTCGGGAGCGTTTCGCTGTTACTACGTGTCATCTATTCGACACCCAACTCTAACCCTTACCCTAAACCTCACCTCCGTGGTGTGAGTCGCTAACCCTCCTGACGCTCCTTTGTCGAAATGACGGTTCGAAAGAGCGAGATTTCCCCATGCAGCTCCATATGCACACATGTGTTGCCTTGACTTGTATATATGAGAATAATGTTCCAGCTTTAATTGCAACCATAAACGTTTACATTTTTTCCCCCTTTCTTGTGATGTGCCGCATTTAAACGAGTGACATTATGAATTGGATTCCATTAATGACTCCAGCTGGGCAAAGTCTGTGGTTAATGTTTCCTCTGCAAATGATTCCCACGAGATTGTCACTGCATGTCGCCGGCCTACCTGAGCGATCAAGATAACATGATTCCTGCATGAGCTGCTTCTGGGGCAACATTACAGAAACCTGGTAAATGCAAAATCTCTCCTTAATCCCAGCAAGAAAAAGCAATTTGGGTTTTTTCCTCTGACAGAGGCACTGTTCCTACATGCCCCTGTCGCATCAATCAAGCTGCAGTACAACAAGCTGCAACTCAAAATCAATCTTCTCCGGGGACAGGTTCAAGTAATTTCATTTGACAACCTTTTAACAGAGTGGAAAATGATTGAGCCAGTAAGAGCTGGTCCTCAAACATCTCTGTGTTTCAAATGGAGCTGATGAAACAACTGATAGATTTCTTTGAGATGTGAGCCAAGAAAAGAGAAAACCATACAGCTCCACATCGCTGTGCCCTTTCAGAGGAAAGTATAAAAGAGAGTGATTGAAGTATCTGTAGACATGAAGGCAGATAATAAATAATAAATCAGTGGTAAGTAACTAAGTACATGTAGCCAATTATACTTAAGTACAGTATTTAGGTATTTGTATTTTAATTGAGTATTTCCAATTTCCAATACTTTTACTTCTACTCCACTACATCTCAGATCCAAATATTGTACTTTTTACTCCACTAAATTTTTTAGAAAACGTAAATTATTTCGGGCCATTCAAAAATAGCCGATCTACAAGCTCATAATGCGTCGCATAACGAGTAACGACACATACCTTATTTAAGTAAAACATTCAAGTTTTAACACCACTGTAATAAATACAATGAACAAATACAAATAAATGAATGAATGATTAAATAAATTGTCTGGAATAAACCCTTGTGGGACTTCATATTTGGGATGAGGTACACTGTAGGCACGTCTCCGGCTACAACTGCAGTGGATCTGGCATACTTAGCTAATGTTTTACTTTCCAATTCCCCACCCAGCATCTGCATCTGCATCCCTTCCTCCTACCTCCCAACCACCCCAGTACCTGCTGTGTCTTCTGCTCTACCCCACTGCCGTTTTCTCCTCTTCCCTACACCAGTGTTCTCATTCTGCACGTCCTCCTACAGTATGTACTTCCGCTCATATCCTCCTCTGATCATTCCCATCAGACAGGTGTACAATAACTTTCTGTTACTGTAAGCCGGAGGCACTTTCACCTAGTTTGTTTACTTGGCAGAAACACAATTGAAACTCGGCTCTTAGCTTCCAAATACACCTGAAACATTCACTGGAGTTGATTTATTTATTTTTATTTATTTTTATTCATAATTTTGTTTGTGTCATTTTATCATCACTACAGTGATTCCACTACTGAATTGTTGTCCAAAACCGTTCGTTTTGTATTTATCATTAAAAAATCAAACCTCGGTTCGAAGTGGAGTGGTGAATCTGAGCAGCTATACCATGTGTGTGCATGCGTGCGTGCGTGCGTGCGTGCGTGTTGAGTGTGCCTGGCCTGCTAAACAGCACCCCTCCTTTAACATGTGTGTTGTGTGTGGCCACTAGAGGTATTGCCAGGCTACAGACATAGCCAGCCAGCCACATAGCCAGCCAGCCAGCCACCCACAGACATACCTGTCTATTGGGAGTGCTTTCACCACTCCAAAAATCAACCCCATGTTTGAAGTGAGCGGTGGATGTGAGCAGTTCATTTCGAAGTCAAGTTTCCTAGCTTGTGTGTGTGTGTGTGTGTGTGTGTGTGTGTGTGTGTGTGTGTGTGTGTGTGTGTGTGTGTGTGTGTGTGTGTGTGTGTGTGTGTGTGTGTGTGTGTGTGTGTGTGTGTGAAAACTAGACCAGGTCAACCTGGTTGTGCCAGACCCCCTGTCTGTCATCATCATTTATGACATCATGCCTTTTGTAGGCATGTCATCATCATGTCATCATCATATATACCCTTTATATAGAAAACCAGGACAGACAGACAGACCGACATTTGCTTATGTAGGCCTACCCATTTCATGGGTCTGGCAAAAAGGTTGGGTACAGAAATAAACGAAAAAGGAAAGTAACAATGATATGTAGATATAAATCAGAAAATAAAAGGTAGAAATAAATACAAAAACACAGAATGTATCTTTTCAGATACGCTTCTTCTTATTAGTGTAAAAGACATAAGTTAAGTTATTAAATAAAATGTCCTTTTGATAAAATGTGTATTAAGCTGGTTGCACACTGCTGCGTTTTTCGGGCCGAATATCGGAGTGAATTTCGGAGCACGCAAATAAAAAAATCAACCTCACGTTGTGTCAGTCACGTTTGCACACTGCCGCCCGTTTCGCGCACCACTCAGTCTCTTGCTCTCTCTATCTCCCTCTCTCTCCTTGTCCTGAAAAACGCATTTCACAACGAAAAACGCAGCAGTGTGCAACCACCTTTAGAGCTAGATCTGCTATTTTCACTAGTTTTGTGCGACTTGTATGATGAAGCAGGGTCTTTACTTTATGAACAAACAAGGTTTCTGCCCGACATTGACGAAATGTAAGCTAGACACACATTACAATCCACTTAGACACTACTAGAAGCTCAACCGCCTTTGACTTCACCTGTTAGACATGTCAGTGAATCCACTTTAAGAGGGCACATGTCCTTCACTTTCTCTCCATCCATCTGTAGTGTCCTCCACTTTCTTCCTTCCGTTGTCTTTCCTGCATTTCTGAGCTGGTTACTATAGCAACAGAGAGAGAGAGAGAGAGAGAGAGAGAGAGAGAGACGAGGAAGAAATACAGTGAAAAGTTGAACGTTAAAAGCTTCTTCCAGCATCTGTCTTTCTTCCTACAGTACAAGTGGATATTCAAGCAAAGCTCTCCTGAGGGACTTTGGTACTATTCCTCTCCCACCATTCCTGCATCCATCCCTCTCTTTTTCTCTTTCTCCCACTGATAAGGACGTTGTTATACCTTGGATAAGGGGAGCATGCTTTAATGCGCCGTACACTTGGAGTTGACCCATGTCTATTTAACATGCTTCACATGGGGCTTTTCTATAGTGGTCTAGTTTTTTGCTTGTATCCATGTCCAAACATCTCATATGTGAGACATATTTCCTGCAGGTGAATTGTTGCTATTTGCTGCAATTTGTTTTGCTGGACCATTTTCATAGCAAACATTCTGAGGCATCATTGATATTCTGGGTGTGTTTCATTTAGGTGTTACATGTGTACCAGCATTGTCAGCTCCTGTACAGTTGGCTTCAGGCTGGCACTCCAAAACACCTCAATTAAACACATCTGCAATTAATGTAATTACATTGAGATACTTTTGCCTATCTATGACATGCGCCAAAATGTCTGTTGTGAAAATAGAAGGATAATATATTTGACTTTGTTCATAAAGAGTTTGTTTAAACAGTTTGCTTTCAAAGACAAAAATACAGCCATATGGAAAAAACTAAAGTAGTATAATATAATAATTAGGTTCCCACTCCATGGGATCTAAGGATAACAAGTATCAATAAAAACAAATATAATGCATTTAAACTAATTAGCTAAGTCAAGTCACAAGCACATTTAGAAACAACCACGGTTGACTGTACATCATAATAAAACAGCATACAAAAGTACAATAGACAGTCAATGGGAAGCAGTGTGTTCAAAGGCTGGGGAGAAGAGGTGTGTTTTTGAGCGGTGCTAACCACTTCTACAACTGGCTTTGTGTATGTATGTATGTATGTACTGTATGTTTGTTTGTATGTCCCGCACATGGCTCATTGGCCAAGATTCGCGGGAAGCTAGAAATGCAGTTCCTACAAACCATGTTCAAATCTGGTGTAGATTTTTAAGGCAGGTTTTTGGGACCTTGAGAAATTAGATGAATATGAAATGGATGTTTTTACCACGGATAAAAGGCCTTGATATAAAAGTAGGTTTTCAGAAGTGGTTTAAAGAATGACTTCACTAGCCTTAGGTCCTCAGGATGGGGTGGAGGTAAGACAGGACGTCAATGGACATTCTTAAAGCTGTGGCACGTTTATCTGGAACTGGTTACTCTGTGCGTGTGTGTGTGTGTGTGTGTGTGTGTGTGTGTGTGTGTGTGTGTGTGTGTGTGTGTGTGTGTGTGTGTGTGTGTGTGTGTGTGTGTGTGTGTGTGTGTGTGTGTGTGTGTGTGTGTGTGTGTGTGTGTGTGTGTGTGTGTGTGTGTGTGTGCGTGCGTGCGTGCGTGCGTGCGTGCGTGCGTGCGTGCGTGCGTGCGTGCGTGCGTGCGTGCGTGCGTGCGTGCGTGCGTGCGTGCGTGCGTGCGTGCGTGCGTGCGTGCGTGCGTGCGTGCGTGCGTGCGTGCGTGCGTGCGTGCGTGCGTGCGTGCGTGCGTGCGTGCGTGCGTGCGTGCGTGCGTGCGTGCGTGCGTGCGTGCGTGCGTGCGTGCGTGCGTGCGTGCGTGCGTGCGTGCGTGCGTGCGTGCGTGCGTGCGTGCGTGCGTGCGTGCGTGCGTGCGTGCGTGCGTGCGTGCGTGCGTGCGTGCGTGCGTGCGTGCGTGCGTGCGTGCGTGCGTGCGTGCGTGCGTGCGTGCGTGCGTGCGTGCGTGCGTGTCTGTGTGTGTCTGCTTGCGTGTGTGTGTGTGTGTGTGTGTCTTAATCTCATTCATATATTCATCAGGAGATAAAAATGCTGACGCAAGTGTGTGAGAGAAGAGAGTGGGAACAGGGTGTGAGAGAGGGAAAGAGCAGAAGCCAGTGAATGTGTGTGTGTGTGTGTGTGTGTGTGTGGGGGGGGGATAAGAAAGTCAGTATAAGGAAAGTCAGAGGAGAGTTGCAGAGAAATCTATGTATTTGTGCTAATGATAATATACTGTACGCACACGTGCCAGAGAGAGAGAGAGGTGGGATGTTTTATGAATCCAAGGATCTTCGAATTAAAGGAAGCATTAATTCTGCCCTCTGTCTTGTTTATTGGGTTCAGTTGTCGGCTCTTTGCTTCCAATTTCTCTCTGTCTGTTCCGTTTTGTCATCTTGGTTTCAGCTTGAAACAAGAGATAAACTACTTCAGACTGGATTTGATTTCCACAAGAGTTAGTTCAAGATCAAACAGCATCGAAATACATCCCAAACGTATGGACCACTCCACTGCACACAGTCAACAAAACATTATAATATATTCTGTATATTTGCTTGTAAGGAGGAGAGGGACTGAAATGACACATTATTGGGATGAGTTGTTAAAAAGGCAGAGGTAAATGATGGAAAGGGGGAAGAAAGATGTGAAAGCAGTGGTGAAGGTGGCTAAGAGACATGAGCTCACTTATCGTCACTGTCCGGAAGAAACCTTGTATCTCCAAGTATGAAATAAAATGAAAGCCTCATCACATGAAGACTGTTGGCACAAAACTAGTGAAAATAGCCGCTCTACAAGCACATAACGAGGTGTTGTATGCTTGTAGATCAGCTATTTTCACTATTTTAAATAGTTTTTTATGATGAATAAAAAACGGTTTTGGACATACATAAGACATAAGGTTTCCACCCGACAACAGCATGTATAAGAGAAAAACGAGTGGTAAAGAGACAAAGACAAAAGAACAATGACATTTCACTGGCCCTGTCCTTCCCATAATGCTCTTGGAGTGTGTCCACTGTGAGCCAATCACATCATAGAGCTCACAGGGAGTGGCACATATCTGTCTCCTTGGGCTGTAAAGGGGCCATTACACATCTAATTACATGGTGATTACATACTGGTTAGTTAGTCAGCTAATTGACTGACATGATCCTAGGCTGGGTCCTAAGGTGTGTGTGTGTGTGTGTGTGTGTGTGTGTGTGTGTGTGTGTGTGTGTGTGTGTGTGTGTGTGTGTGTGTGTGTGTGTGTGTGTGTGTGTGTGTGTGTGCGTGTGCGTGTGCGTGTGGACGATCTAGGCACAACGCGCAGGGTGCAAACTGCGTGGACACGAGGGTGTGTCCACGCCAGTTTCTCTATTTAGGCGGAGCATTAGTTGAGCCTTAAGTGCGAGGCGCCAATGGGTTGTATTAAGCCTCTGAATTAGTCATGGGTGTGTTATATTAATTAAATGAATCGGAGTGTCTTCTACCATTCCCTTTAGGAGAAGGTGTGCTGCATTGGTATTTGGATGATGGATCGGAAGAGACGCAAACCATTTTCTGCTGTGAAAAACAGACATAATGTTTTGAAGATTTACCGAGGAAACTGAAAAAGGCATGTCTTAAGGTCAGTCTACAACAGACTCAGTACCTGATCAGGACATCTATTAACACACAAACAGGAAGGTCAGGATATATTACCATTACCATTAACTCTGCAGTACATGATAGTTAAAGGAATTAATATCAGCTCTGACCATCTGGGTACCTGCATTACCGTGCGTGCGTGCGTGCGTGCGTGCGTGCGTGCGTGCGTGCATGTAGCCAAGCAGGAAGCTTCTGGCCTAAAGAAGTAAGCTTACGTATGTTTAAAACCTGTGTCTCTAATGGCCAGCAAGCCCAGCATCCTCACCTCCAAGAAGATTTTACTTTTCACTTGAATTATTACTTCAGTAAAAACAAAAAAAACATATAATGAATACATGTTTTCAGTTGCTAGTTTCAAGTCGTACAACATAGGCTAATGCGTATGAAACAATGGCCAAATTTGGAGTCATACGTCATAGATATGTCATCAGTGATGTTGCTAGGTTTGCAATGTAATTAATCCCAGCATTTACTTAATTTTTCTTTATACTGGTCCCAGGGAAGTCCCTTGTCTCGAATGTATTTTGACAAATATCCGTTTTTAACTCGTATTTCATCTTATATGTGGTTATAATTACTGTGTGGCTATATTAGTTTATGTTGAAAATGTAACTGAATAGAAAGTAAATCCCAAATCTGACAAATACAATGAATTATAAAATAAAGACCAAGTGGTAGTGTTTTCATCAGGCATGTGTTATGCACCCTAGTAATTATTCATTTTAATATTAATTGGCACACACTATTAATTATGATGAGTGCTTTACTTTCAAGTGATTTGTCCTGATTGTACTGTATGTTTTTAACTGTTAATAATTACAACTTGAATGCCAAAACACATGGAGAACCGATGTTACAGCTGCGCATCAAAGTTCACTCTCTTCAGGAAAAAGGTGCGCTGTAGAAACTGCAGCTCTTCATTCTGCTCAAGGTGTCTGAACTTCAGTGCTGTGGTTCCCTGCTGTAACAACACCCTGCAGAAGGTCTGCAAGCAGTGCCATGGAAATCTCTCTAGTGGGAAAACTACAAACGATGCTCGCACATGGTCTCCTCCAGAAAACTACCAAGAACGGGTTGCTGTACTTGAGGCTAAAGGGCAGACGATACTGCCTCTTGCACAGGGGAGTCATAGAAATGTCCATGCAGGCCTTGTGCCAACCAAAGCCCTGGGTGAAGAAGACCTGGGCATCTGCATGAGGCTTCAGAGGCTGAACGAAAACACTCAACCAAAGTCCATCGCATCTGAGAAAGAGTTAGAGTCTCGTCTGGCTGCTCTGAAAGTTCCCAGCCATCCAGTGTGTTCTGAGCGAGAGATAGAGGACCGCCTGTCTGCCCTGCAGGGCAGACCTCCGCCTTCTCAAGCCTCCCTGCTGCTGCATCAGCCTCCAGATACAGGGACGCAGACAGAACAAGCCCTGATAACTCGGGTCACAGAGGAAGTTACTGTAGACAACCTACGAGAAAACCCCCAAGGCCCGGATGGCCCCATGAACGACCTAAACGAGGGGGAGGAGGGCCGGTTGGAAGAGAATGTGGAGGGAGGGCAGGGTGGGGTGGGACGGATGGAGGCTGAGAGGAACCGGATGCTGGAGGAGCTGAAGCGGGAAAGCTGCTCCGAGGACCACGTCCTGCAAAAGTCAAAGAGAATCGCCACAGTCAAAGGACAGGAAGACCTGCGGGACTTCCACAGTGAGGGGGAAACCGAAGAGGAGGCTGTGATCAGAGTATTGAAACAGCTCTATGAAGAAGCTGCACTGGACAAGGCCAGTGGCTACAACACACGTTTGGAGCACAGTGGCCCAAGGGACGGAGAAAAGAAATTGACTTCCAAGAAAATGGTGCCGACTCGGACGGCTGCAGCGTCTAGAGACAATGAGCCGTGGGACAGTGATGAGGAAGAGCTCCCCTGGTGCTGCATCTGTAACCTTGAAGCCACACTTCGCTGTCACACCTGTGATGGAGATCTGCTCTGCAACCGCTGCTTCAGGGAAGGCCACGATAAATATGACAGGAAGGAACACTGTACGGTTAGCTACACTGCACCGTAAATGATGCAGTATAAGAGTTGAACTAGAAGAGTTGTGGATCACTAGTATCTGCACAGACCCACAGACAGGACAGATACAGACATATGTGGATGTTCCCTTCTGGACAACTGCTAGTCCGACTGAATTCCTATCTGGCACAACTCACTCCCGGGTCGCCGGTGACGCACGTGGAAGGTTTGAAGTCGATTGGGCAGATGGTGCCCGGGGTTATGCCTGGGACAGATGCACACACAGACACAGACACAGGTTTTGTGAGTTGATGAATGTACTGTACTAATATACTGTATGTGGATGTACTGTTGTGTCCTGACCTGTGTTAAGAGACACCCGTTGTTTTTCTTGTGAAAAGCAACAGAGCCAGAACAGATCATTAATCACTGCAGCTGAAAAAGCCTTATCGGAGTGTGTGTATGGTTTTCTTCAAAAACACGTTTGAAGCCACATAAAGCCAAGTTGAGAAACAAGACAAGACGAATACGGAGAGGAATTGTGTGTGTGTGTGTGTGTGTGTGTGTGTGTGTGTGTGTGTGTGTGTGTGTGTGTGTGTGTGTGTGTGTGTGTGTGTGTGTGTGTGTGTGTGTGTGTAGCCTGATTTCAAGACTCTACGCTGGAGCTTAAGAGTCTGAGCCTGTCTGCATACTATTTGATTGAAAAGGGGAGGGGATTTCAAATTTGAAATTCCCAATCACAAGCGATCTGGTGGGAGGGGTTGTGTTTGACTTTTGCACACAAAACAATCCCTCCTCCCCCTCCCCTCAATGACATGCACCCAACAGGTCACTGTCTTTGATGTTTCACTGATTAGAGAGAATCACTAACGAGCTATTCGACACTTGTATGGCTCAATCAATGACTGCCCTTTTGAAGTTCAAAGGGAGCAATTAAGAACTCTGGTGAGCCACGCAGCCACCCCTCCCTCCACTGTTTCTGTTGATTTTCACCCCACCCCCCCTCTCTCTTGCTTTGAATTCATTGGTCGGTTTCGCTCGGTTTGAGAGGTTTTCGTTAGCAAGAGCCACGTCATATGACACATCCAGACCAAGAGATGCAGTTCACTCAGAGAGTGGGCGGGTCTATTGGCTGGAGCCAGGCTAGTGTGTGTGTGTGTGTGTGTGTGTGTGTGTGTGTGTGTGTGTGTGTGTGTGTGTGTGTGTGTGTGTGTGTGTGTGTGTGTGTGTGTGTGTGTGTGTGTGTGTGTGTGTGTGTGTGTGTGTGTGTGTGTGTGTGTGACTGTACGAGCTGTTCTGCTAGTCTAGGCAGAGACGAGAGTCATACTAGAAGTTTTGAACTGTTAACGCCCCAGTGGGGCCGTTATGGGGCCTACCATGCGTTTTAAGGCCACTTTCACCATTTTATGTTACTTGTAATATATATATATATATATATATATATATATATATATATTACATATTGGTGGTCCTTACATTTTAGTTGGTTGCTCCTAATTTTTTGATATTCAGGGCACCAGTGCTACCAAGTAACATTTTTGATTTCTTGCGCTGTTATTATTAATTATTCCCTCCGCATCACCGACAATAGAAAGGTTCACGTTGCTAGTTCTTTCTCCTGGAGAAGGCAGTGTCTGGCCACGAGGCAGGTAGAAGCCAACTCTCATTCTCTTGCCCCTGACCTTTTTTCATGGTGATGGATGAAGCCAGTATGGCAGTTTTCAATGATTGTGTCATTGAAGACCTAACGTAATAGATGGTTTACTTCACAGGCTGGCAACATACATGTACATACTACTACATCACAGGTTTGCAGGTGTGAATTGGGTGAAATTATTTCTTTCATGCACTGCTCCATTTTGTTGTATTCCTTGAGAAGAGAGTGGACGGATGTACAGTGAGAGCATAGGAGAAAAGAGAAAGAAGGTTAAATAAATAAATAAATATATACACATACATTCAGAGAGTGTATGTGATAGCACTAGCAGCTGGTGGCTATCTTAGCACACTATGCAGATGCATGTGTAGGCCTACTTGTTTGAAAAACATTGGCATCATATTCAGGTGTGCACTACATCAGTGTTTCTCAAAGTGGATTCTAGGGACCATACAAGTCTGTAACTCTGACAGTATACAAATTGAACCAAATGGACCATAACGGGTCCATTTGGTTCCATTTGTACTGTCAAGAGTTAAGGGGAGACCTTGAAATGTAAAAGTTTGAGAAACACTGCACTACATAACAAGCCGCCATGAGACGGGATAATATGAAAAAAGTAGTAGGTACAATGTTCTTAAGGTGTTGTTCAATAGATCAGTTCGTACAACAGCAAAGGTAAAAACCACATATTTCATAGAGACTAACCCGACATAAGGTAAATATTCCAACTTTACGGCAGCCGGTGTTCCTGCCTTCTTCAACAATCTGATAGTAGCCGGGTAGAAACTGTTCAGAAATCGATATTCAGGCACTACATACTGCGGTAGAGCTTGCCCAGCTGTTGTCTATAAAGTCATGTGAGAGATGAAGTCAGTTTTAAAGAAAATGAAAAGAATGAATGGGATGGGAATGGGAACATTTTCAGTATACACCACACCAGCGTTTCCACTCTAGTCTGAATTATTTATTATTATATTATATTTTAGTATATGATTTTTTTTACGTTGAAATCTACCAAGCACACAGTGCTGATCCATACAAGAGATGAATGTGTTGAAAATAGTAGTAATAGGAGTAGAAGAGTGTACACAGATAGTCATGCCAGCAGACTAATTCCCTCCCTCTGCAACCCCGGTGCTTAAAAAACGTTGTCTAAATCATCTTTAATGCAAGAACCGACAGTGGCTACGCTTTATTGCGCCCCTGTTACCTAGCAACACCCATTCACAAAATGCCATATAAGGCAGATTGCAGTATGGTTGCTGAATGGAGAGAGTGTGAGGGAGAGAGAGAAGGGGGGGGGCGAGCACAAGGAAGAAAGTTAACAAGGGTGAGATACTAAACGAGACAGAAAGAGCAGTTTTTTACTGTTGTTTTCTTGCAGATTTTGTTCTTTATTTGTATACATATTTGTGTCTATGGGGTTAACATTACTCCAATAGACCCCCAGGTGTGGTTATAATATGCAAATAGGTAGATATTTTTGAGCGGTGCTCCTGGAAGGAGCTAAGCTCCAACATCTGGCTTTGTCCGGTTCCTAAAAAGGTCCTGAAGTAAACTGAAGCGTGGCCTACATCTGACCTAGATATGGCCTACATCTGGCCTAGAAATGGCCTACATCTTGGCACAAACATCTCAAAGTTTGTTGTACGTAAAAGGAAAATGTGCGGACCCTAAAGTAAACTGAAGCGTGGCCTACATCTGGCCTAGAAATGGCCTACATCTGGCCTAGAAATGGCCTACATCTGGCCTAGAAATGGCCTACATCTGGCCTAGAAATGGCCTACATCTTGGCACAAACGTCTCAAAGTTTGCTGTACGCCCAGGGTCATATTGGCCAATCACGGCACCCTGTCTTAGTTCTTAACTTTCACTATGAATCCATGGTGAAAGTGAATGACACGAGGATGCTGCTGTGGGCGTGTAGACCCTCGCATAAAGCTGGGCAAGTCAGCATGAGACTTAACGCTGGGAGCCAATAACTCAATTTCAATCTCATGGTATGGCGTGTGACGGGGTGAGTCAGAGTCCACTTGAGAAAATCTCATTCGTTCAGCATGAGCAAGCAGCAGGTGCTCACCTCCTAACCCGTGTCTGATGTAATTCCCTCAAGCTCACATTAGTTCCCTGTCTCTCTTTACTGGATGGATAGAAATTGCCGTCCAACACGTCTAAACCATGTGTTATTTTGCCCAAGCAGCCGTCGTCCAGCCATTCAGCCAAAGAGCCGTGCCAATCTATCTCTCCAGTGGGAGTGACTGACTGACTGGCTGGCCCGTGACTTTCCCCTATAATACTTAACAGATCTTCAGGCTTGGAATAGAGACCACGCTACGTCACAGGAGATGGCTTTAATCTGCAGCTTTTGGTCCTTGGGAGGGAAAAAAAGAAAAGGAAAGAAAAAAGAAAACAGTTATTCATGAAACCATGTTTCCATGGTAACAGTGGATATTTCATATTGGCAGGAAGGAGACCCTAGGAGGCTGCTTACCGCTCTGCTCCCCTCTGTTGTGTTCTGCTTGCGTCTGTTTAAATCAATGCTTTGTACAACTTCAGTGTACTTGCTGATGAAAACAGAACTCACCCTTTTTACAATACAGAACCATACAATGACAGTGATATATGAATCACTTGGCAACACGTACTGTACCTTCCCAGGTAACTATACAACCCAAGTTTCTGCCCAAGTTCAACATCACTTTAACAGATTCCCTCAAACAGATCCTGTTCTGGTTAATGAACCCTTTATGCCATTTTACTCACAATTCTAATCTAAATGATCTGCAAAAAAAATAATCTGAAATCAAATTATTTTCAATGTTGAGCCTAGCCTAGTTTATTTTAGTTGTTATAGTTTATAGCCTCGTTTATTTTTATTCCAAACCTGCATTTTAAACTAGGGGAATCATTTTGGAGGTGCACTGCGCCATAGGTTCCGGTCACGGGTTCCGGCCACCTAACAAAGTTATTTCCAATCCAACCAGATCGGAAACCCGAAAATTGTATTGATCCTGGGCTAGGTCCTGTAGAGGACCCAGGGTTTCCGCCACCGTTATATAGGCCGGGCGCCCCGCCCGGTCTGATATCGCCCCCGCCCGGCCAGACGTCCAGGGAAAATGATGCAAAATTCCTCCTAAAAGCGTACAGGCAGGCGACACGGCTCTGGAATGTGTTCAAGAATGTGCATGCATCCTGCCTCGCTGCGCTGTCTATCAGCGCACATTAACACCAGATAGATTTGTGTTACATAGTTGTTATTTTTTATTCTTTTGTGCTGTGCTGTATGGCTGCAGCGTGCAGAGCATACACCATACCCCTTTTTTGCAAAGAGACTTCACGTCGTCGTCATTAGACACACACACACACACACACACACACACACACTTGCAGAGAGAGGGAGAGCTATATTATTAGCCGACATGCTAACAGTGCCGCTATGTGTCCGATGGGACGCGATGCCAGATGAGAACCACAACAAAAAGTTTTCATCATCTTCACCTCCCAGCGAGTCAACAGTTTGCAAATGCGGATCCTACATGCTGCCTGCATTAACATTGGATATGTTTCTTTAGCCTACTTGAACGGGGCAATAGTGTTCCGTTTCTCTCTCGCTCTCTCTCTCTCTCCCCCCCAGTCCCTCCCGTACGAACGTTGTGCAGTGCAGGCTTGCTGGCGTGTGAGCTTGATGAAAACCGCTAATCTACAGGCTCACATTATGCAAAAAAAAGACGTGCATCCGGACGCGATGAGCGCTCAACTGCCTGCAACTAATTCAAAATCGCGCAATGCAACCCGTAAAGCGACATGCCTCATTGTGCGAACATGAAGTGACTGTTATGGAGAAACTAGTCTTTAGCTGTGAGTTTTCTCAATCCCCCAAAACAGGCACAGGAGTAGCGCTAGGTAGAGAGGCGCGTGTGTGTCTTTGTTTTCAAAGAGTCAGAACAAACTCCTGGGCTGGTGATCAACACTGCTTTTCCGACGTTTCCTCCCAACAGCGACACATATCCACACGTTACTGAGCTGCATGTGTGTCCAGCCTGCTTGCAAGTGTTTGTGTGTTAAGATAAACACATCTCCAACTCCGACCGTCTAACTTTGCTCAGCGTTGCCATGTTTTGTTTGTGAGAGAAACAAGCAATCAGGTCTATGCAAATAAAATGTATGTTTTTGTAGTGGAGTAAAGGTACAATATTTGGATCCGAAATTGTGGTGGAGTAGAAGGAATCAAAATACTGGAAACTGGAAATAGACAAGTAAAGTACAAATACCTTGAAAATAATTAAGACACTTCTCTTTACTTCTTTAGGCCAAAAATTATAAATGTTCTCTTATTATTTTGAGGGCAAAAATAAGAATTAATATTAAAAATTAAGTGAATTAATTACTGGAATTAATTAATTAATTATCAAAAAAATTCGGCGCGAGATCCCCCCCTGATCAAGACTTTTTCCTGCAGGAAACCCTGGGACCACATTTCTGAAGTGGTTCTCTCATGTGACACCCAGTGCCATTCGTAGCGTTCTTGTGTAGATGCCATCCAGGGCCCTTTCTGACCACTTAACCCTGCAGCCTATATTGGCTGCCATGTTAAAAACCATTACCTTTTATTTCTTTATTGATTATTTTATATTATTAAGTGTGTTTTTTGTACCTGTATTTTAAACCTTTCTAATACTTATTGAATGTATTTACCAAATACCCACCTTGGGTGTTGGCCAGAAAGAGGATATTCCCTGATGGGTTTACCTTTGTCCCAGTCTCTATAAATGCAGGCCTTCCATGCCTGTCATACCCTGAAGAAGGCATTTTATTGTCGAAACTGATGCAGATAGTCGACCTAATATGTTAATATATCTGTGTGATGTGTCTTTGGGTTCTCAGCAAATAGCTAATAATATTGTTTAGTGGGTTTTATTCTCCTGCAGCAAGGGTTATAACTTTTAAGTAGCCCAGGTCAGTGCGGATGCTCACCCATAATTGAATTACCTCACCAACCTCCCGGGTGCTTTTTAGAATCTGACCATACATGGGGTATCAGGCACTTAACATAACACGTAAATTAAGAATTGTCATGTGGAGCTTTTAGCATGGGTAACTTTTCAATGTATTGATTGTCATATGTACTTTCTTTGACATACAACGCTGGTCAATTAGCTGATGAGAATGGTGCCATCTGCCTCCTCTATCCTCTATTGTGTGAGCTTGCTTTAGGGTCGGCTCTGGCCCATATAACGGGTTGCTTATTGTCAATCGGGAGTCATTGTCAACAGAAACGGAGGTTGACATGGCTCCTCCGTACCGGTCCGGAGCTAAATTGGGGAAACAATGTTGTGAGTTCAACATTAAAAGGAAAATATGCTATTTGCTGAGAATTGGACAAGAACCTCAGAAGAAGAGCTTTTACTTTGATTAAGGACTATACTTTTGTTTGGATGATGAATAAACAAGGAGAAACATTTAATTTTGAAGTTCTGTGGACAATCCCTCTTTCTTGATATTAGTATCTCTTATTAATATCAGTATTATTTTTCATGTCAGATGCTACAAAACATTGGCAAAAAATGAAAAATAAAGTTACTGCATCGTGGCTACGAGCTGTGCAACCTCTTTGCAACTTATTAAGTGTTGCAACTCACGGCTTCGGTCAAATATGAATTAAACACAGATTCCGAAAATTCTAATCTATCTGTCATTTATCTAACACCAGAACTATCACCACTTGAAAATAAAGTGTTGAAGCGACACACCACTCACAAGCATCTGCACTGTGTTTTGTTTTTATCCTTCTACGTTTATTTTCAATAACATCTTCAATCAATCAATCAATATATCAATCAATCAGTCAATCAGTCAATCAATCAATCAATTAAAGACTCACCACTGTTCATATATCACATCACCTGATCATGTTGAAGTCTGCAATCATGCATTACAAGATTATTCCTATAATCCCTCGCTTCTTCTATGATGTAAACTGCGTAAAAGTAAAAGTAAGTAAAATAATGCCCATTTAAATTACAATTGTTCTTTTCTTATTGATACAACAACCGTATCTACTATTTGAGTGTTCTTGTGTTAAAGGCTGAGGTTCCCATTAGCGTCAATCACATGTCATCGTTTATTTGTAGGCTAATATTATTATATTCTCAGCCCACTTCTGAGACATGTTTGTAGTGAGAAACAGTGAGGACCTATTGTCCTATGCCTGGTATATGGTCATACGGTTGAAAAAAAGTGTTGCTATAAGCCTGGGGTCTTCACCGTTTGTCAGCCCAACAACAACCGGCCTACAGTATATGAGAGAGAGATGAAGCAGATACCCCACCACACACTGCATCAAATTTGATAGCTAGATCGATACAGAGATAGCTTCATAGACTTGTTTCGTTTGACAACACTATCATCATCAATGTAGGCTATGTTGGATTCATGTTAATGTGTATTTTCAGACATTTAACCCTACCCTCAATACTTAGTAAACCTGACCTTTCATTCTTTTTTTCCCTCTACACCAAACCTATTTGCCGAAAATAGCCGATATACTGCGAGGTGTTGTGAGTTTGTACTGTAGATCGGCTATTTTTGGCTAATGATTCCCCCTGAATAGGGATGCTAGGGTTCAATGGTTCATGTAAAAGAAAAGAAAATAAAGAAATCCTATTAGACAAAGGTTTGACTTGTAGCAACTCTGAGGACCCCTTAGGGGTCCCGCACCCCCTGTTGAAGACCCCTGCTATACGTAAGCAACAGGAGTGCGCGACAATTCAGAAACCCTAATGCTATAGGTGTTCTATTCTTATTTTGAAATGAAACATTTCCTATTTCACTTTAGACAGGCAGACAAAGCACTTACAGTAATGGACTGCCTCGCAGGCGAATAGGCAGGGAAAGACCTGTGGTTACTGAGTGATGTGTGAATATGTCTCTTTGAATCACATTATTAATTCATGTACGTGTCACTTACTCATAAACTAATAAAATCATTCACCTATTGCCGCAGCCAGCCCACAGTCTGTACTTGCGTGCGTGCGTGCGTGCGTGCGTGCGTGCGTGTGTGTGTGTGTGTGCGTGCGTGCGTGCGTGCGTGCGTGCGTGTGTTTTGATCTCAGGTTTCAGATAACATTTTAATTTTTTTTATTCACCGCACATTAAGAAATGTTCTGTTCTGTTCTTCTCTTTGATCTTGTCTTATGTTTCTCTGCTCTTCTGATCTGCCGTGTAAATATGAGATGAGAATGAATATATTTATGATGATGAGACCTTCTTATGAAGCTGTACTGGCGCCCCCTGCTCATCATCTGTGTTCTACAGAAAGCCTGGACCCCCACTTTACAATTCTGCATTCATCAGTCTCGGCGGGACAGAACGGCAATAAGTGATGCCATTGGCGTAAACCTAATGCATCCATGGATGCACTGCTAGGCAGTAGGCATCAGTGATCGTTTCTCTTTTCACATTGTGATTTGTGGCCACTGGCCATTACAAATTGGTGATACACAATCCTAGTGCCAGGACTAGGAGTGGTGGTGGTGGGTGGCATTTATGTGATAAAGATTGACCATGGGTGTTTGAGGCATTGCGGTAATGTGTTTTGGTTTGAGATGGATGGACCTGTGGCTTTGCAGGCCAAATGTAACCTCTTATAGTTTTAAATATTATGATTTTGAGATGCCAAAGGTGAAACATTAAAATTACAGATTTAATGTCTCCTCTATTCACACAGCTCCCTTCCAAAAGGTCTGTCTGTGCTGGGTGCAACACAGCATCATATTCTGTTACGTTATTGTGTTTAATATCACAATCCCAAACCTATCAATATGATTACTACTCCTATGGAGCGCAGAGCAAAGTGTTGGTGATATGGGCTTAGACCTATAGAAAAGAGACAGAACACTTGTTTGTAAATATCTTCATTTGTGCCGAGGGCAAGTGGAAACTGGAAATGCGGCTTCACCAGAAACAAATGTGCAGTAGGATGCAGATTCTATTGCTTTTTATAACATTGTAGTTCTGAGAGTAGGTTAAAATCGCCGTAATATTGGCACAGGAAAAACAATCAGTGATCTCCCCTTCAATCTGTGATATACAATTCTCTCACCAGCCGAAACGAGCCTAGGTCGTGAACTCATATCTCAAACATAGTGACATTGAGGGATACTTTATTTTAAATCTTTAGTCATTCAGTTATTTTTCTTGGAGATACATTTTGTTGCCAGGCAATACTGGCCAAAGCTTTGCATGCTATTAACCGGGATTATCAGTATTTGTTGCCTGGCAACATTAGCTCATTGAAGAGTGTATCCGTAAGTATTGATACTACTGGGGCAGAGCTTCAAATGTTCAATGACTCTAGTCTTTTAGATAGAGTGATCACCACCATCTACTGGTCTACTGCCCCTAGTCTGAGTGTGTGTGTGTGTGTGTGTGTGTGTGTGTGTGTGTGTGTGTGTGTGCATGTGTGCGTGCGACTGTGCGCCTGCTTCAATCTCCAGCTGTGAGAGCTTTAACCATGACATTGTCTTAACACGCAATCTTTCTCAAACTTCACAGGCGATCTAGTCCTGCCAGGATGTGCTTACCAGTGGTGTGTGTGTGTGTGTGTGTGTGTGTGTGTGTGTGTGTGCGTGTGCGTGTGTGCGTGCGTGCTTGCACACACAACGACTATGAGTCTCAGTACCCTCCCAGTCAATGCCCACTGTAGTGTGTGATCTAGTTATCAATGTGGGCCCAGCATCACTGTCAGTGGGTTTACAAACAAACAGATACACTCAGTTAAAGTAATGCAAACAGACAGTCTTAGAGGCAATGCGAGTTAGAAGGACAAAGACACACAAATACATCAAACAATCTTGGTGGCGGAGAAGCTGCCTTAAGCTCAGGTCTAGTTCTGTCCAAACTGGCCGGTGTAAAACATAACACTATAGATTAGCACAAATATATAGGCAGTTTCAGTTTTCCGTTGCTGTTGTAAAATTCTGCTCCATGGTGATCGCTAGATAAATATAGCACTGTAATAATGTGCCAGCTGATCCAATCCAATGTTTCACATCTGACCTTGTGATGGCCATAGAGGACATAGATACAATAGATATTTGGAGCCGAGTTCATAGAGCTTATATTCATTCAAACTCTCTCTGTAATTATGATTGTATAACTGATCCAGGTTTGCGCTTCTAAATGAGGCTGAAATATGAAAAGCAATCCCTTCAAGAAAAACTTCAATACATATTTTGTAATGTTGCAGACTAGAGTATTCTTAATTGTCTCTGCCAGGCCGAAGGCGTGGCTCTAGACTATGTTTTCGCCCCTATCGGTCGGTGTGTCCGCCTGTCTGTGAGCAGCTAATCTCGTGCACCGTTGGAACTGTCGGCGTGAAACTGTGCACGCAACTCCCTGGAGGCCAGAGCAGAACCTCTGCCTCAATGTTTCCAACATGCCTCATTTCTTTCCACATCCCTCTGTTCTAGCGCCACCAGGAACCTGGTTCAGCTGATTCTTTATATATATTTTTGGTCCAAACATCACACAAATCGGTACACTTTATCTCTATAATTATGTGGTCAAAATGGATCAGCCCAGATTTTTGAAGCGGTGGAAACCGCTTCCAATGAATGGCTTTGTGTTTATCACGCCCATATATGGTCATTTCAGTCCAGAATGAACAGGTTTTTTCAAAAACAGAATGTCCGTTACCTCCAATGAATGACTTTCTGTTTATCACGCCCATATATGGTAATTTCAGTCCAGAATGAACAGGTTTTTTCAAAAACAGAATGTCCGTTACCTTATGTCCATATATGGTCACTCCAGGCCAGAATGAACAGGTTTTTCCTGTCCCGTACGTGTAAAATATCAGTCCAGAATGAATAGGCTTTTTCAAATATGCAATAGGTCTCACTTATTGCATAGGTCTCACCTATTGCATTGGATTGGTGAAGCTTCACATGACAATTCAACCCTATAGGTAATAGCATGGTTTATATACTAAATAATTATTAACTTTGCTATAGTCAGCATGGAGAGGAACATCTACAATTTGATCGTCTCATCAAATGACTTGGTTTCATGTGCTATTGGAGGTTTTATCTGTCCACCGCTTCACTTCGAAACGAGGTTCGTCTTGTTATATTCCATCCCAATTGGCTTGAATTGGCTTCCAAGGTTTGCAGGAGTGCCCCATAACTTCCATAAGAAGCAGTTTTCCTCCTGCTAATACAATGATTGCAGCTTCTAACAAGTAACCGAAAGGTCTTTTCTGTCTCAAAATGACTTGGTTGTGTTAATCAGCCATGCAGTTATCATAAAATAATGCACTCTGTAGAGGTGTAATTTGCCTCTGCAGGGTGTATTCTTTTTCGATAACTGCATGACCCAGAACAGCAAACAGGCATGTACTTGTACAGTCTGTGATACATCATTTTATCAAGCACACAACTGGTATCTGTCATTTCTTATTTTGTATAAATATCTACCTACAATTTCTCCATTCATATTGGCTGACCAAATAGCTACTCCGTAAGCAAGATCTTTGGCTAGCATTGCTTACCTACATAATATCTGGGTGAATGTTTTTAAAAGTACTAGGCCTATGGCTTTAAGACTTTTTGGGCTCAAGAAAAGACTCTCGGTGTACAGAGACAGACATTGACTGACTGACTGACTGACTGACTGAGAGAGAAACTGTCTGAGACAGACTTTGATTAATCTGGTAAATCTTGAAGAATCCCAGTGCTGTTGTTCTGGGCTTAAGTATGTCCACACTCCACAGACTGGCATTGCCAACTGGCCCAGATAATAATTATAATAATGGATGGCATGGCATTAAGATACTATTGCAAGTGCTACTTTTTATATTTTTTAACAGTATGTCAACATATTTTTTAGCAGAGCACATTACAGTTTCATACAGAATAGCAGAATATCCTTATAACATGCCCATATAGAGGGTCGAAGAGGGTTTTTTCTTTTCTAGAAGAAAAGAAAAAACTTTTCTAGAAGAAAATTAATCACACATTTAAAATGGTAGATGCCAAATAGAAGTAATAATAATGTCTGTGTGTCTGTCTTTTTTGCATGACACATTCCAAATTGGGATGACATTTTCCATAATAATATGAATAAACACCTGAATGATGCCTTTGGGCCTCAGACTGAATTTTTGTTGTAACCCTGGAGGCCTTCGGTCAGCAACAGTCATGCATTTCTTTTCCAGACTTTGGCCAATTTGAGCTTGACCTGCCTGATCTTGTCTGGTTTTCCTGGTGCTTAAAAGTTGTATTCTCCCCTCAAGAGTCAGGAGCTTTAACCGCACTTCTCACGAGCTGGAGTTGATGATGTAGAAGTATCAGATACGTATCATAAACGATGATCAGTGCAACCACACTTGCAATTTTCCAGAATATTATTTTCTAGTGTATATTTGACTTTGTAATAAAACTTACATTTTAAACAGCAAGTCATTATATGGATATATGGCAAATATGCAGCCCAAATATGGAAACACAGATGTCATAGACAACTGACATCATAGACGGCATGCATTGGGTGTCTTTCACCAGCGAGTGCAGAGGTTGAAAGCCCAGTCAATGTATGAACTCTCTGATCATGAAGGGCTCCAAAGACGCCGGTAAGACTGCAGCCAGAGAGTTCCTGCAGTTTGCCAACAAAGGGGTGTCACCATACCATGTGGTTGAAGAGTGCAAACGGCATCTGTTGAGAGCCGGCTTCCTCGAGCTGAAAGAGTCCCAGCAATGGGATATCAAACCCTCTACCAAGTACTTTGTAACCAGAAACTACTCCAGCATCATCGCGTTTGCAGTAGGCGGGCGCTACCTCCCAGGAAATGGCTTCTCTATGATCGGGGCTCACACAGATAGTCCCTGCCTCAGGGTGAAACCCCGGTCTAAAAAGACCACGCAGGGTTTCCTGCAGGTTGGCGTGGAGTGTTATGGAGGAGGCATCTGGAACACTTGGTTTGACCGTGACCTGACCATCGCCGGTCGCGTCATGGTCAGGATTGGAGAGAAGCTGGTCCATCGCCTGGTCCACGTCGCCAGGCCTATTCTGAGGGTCCCCCACCTGGCCATCCACCTCCAGAGGGACATCAACGACTCATTTGGCCCCAACAAGGAGAACCACCTAGTGCCCATTCTAGCCACTGCCATCCAGGAAGAGTTAGAGACTGGCTGTGCCTCCACTGGGGGCGCAAGCTGTGCTACTACCACGGCAGAGAAACATCATTCTGTGTTGGTGAAGCTGTTAAGCTCAGAGCTGAGCGTTCAGCCAGATGCCCTGCTAGACTTTGAGTTATGTCTGGCCGACACCCAGCCCGGGGTATTAGGAGGTTTGTATGAGGAGTTCATCTGTTCTCCTCGCCTGGACAACCTCCACAGCTGCTACTGTGCCCTACAGGGCTTGGTGGAGTCCTGTGTGGGAGGTTCTCTGGCCAACGATCCCAACATCCGTATGATCACCCTGTATGACAACGAAGAGGTGGGTTCAGAGAGTGCCCAGGGGGCCCAGTCCAACCTGACAGAGTTGATTCTGAGTCGTCTGGCCTCCAGCCCCGGGAACCTGACGGCCTTCCAACAGGCGGCACCAC
Organism: Nannobrachium achirus; assembly: GCF_963921795.1. Classification (NCBI taxonomy): domain Eukaryota; kingdom Metazoa; phylum Chordata; class Actinopteri; order Myctophiformes; family Myctophidae; genus Nannobrachium; species Nannobrachium achirus. Next base: position 18,300,601 of record NC_137810.1, on the reverse strand, counting down.
TCTCCTTCATGATCAGTGCCGACATGGCCCACGCCCTGCACCCCAACTACCAGGAGAAGCACGATGACAACCATAAACCAGCCTTTCACAAGGGCCCAGTGATAAAGTTCAATAGCAACCAGCGCTATGCTACCACAGCTGTCACTGCCTCTATTGTCAGAGAGATCGCTGCACGTGTTTGTGTGCCCCTCCAGGATATGATGGTGCGCAACGACAGTCCGTGCGGGACCACCATCGGCCCCATCCTGGCTGCCCGCCTTGGCATCCCCGTGCTGGACATCGGGGCCCCCCAGCTGGCCATGCACTCCATCAGGGAGATGTGCTGCACCTCCGGGGTGCTGCAGAGCACAAAGCTCTTCAGGGGATTCTTTGAGCTGTACCCTACAGTGAGAAGCCTTGTAGTTGTGGATTAGAGAAGTGAGGATGCATCGTTGAATCTCAGACGACCTCTGCAAATGAGCGAGACGGTCCACTTTTAACACATGGAGTGCCTAAGACGTCCCCAGGCGTCTTAACCTTCCCTGGAGTGCCGCGGGACCGTTAAGATGTCCAGCTGGTTACCATGGTAACCAATAGCCAGCGCGCTACCACGGCCGGGAGTGAGGGAAAATACTCAGTTTCCCATGATGCCTCGCAAAATACACTTCCGGCGACATGCAGCTGTCCATTAACTTGTCATCATCATGGCTGCAGAAAAATGGATACATCTTGGCTTCTTTTCCCATATCAAGTTTTTTGTCAAAACGGCCTGTTTTCTATGGACGGTTGTATTTTTGCTTCTCCGCGTGAAAGAAAAGACGTTCATTGGCCTTGAACGGGACCCCTGTGAACATAAAGGTCACATGCTGTGTACACGCAGCCCTTGAAAATCTGTTAAATATAATAGGAAAAAAGCCTTGGCAGTAATTCACATTAGTTATGGCAAAACTGGTGCATTCAAAGTGTTAAAAGACAAAATAAATTATAAATCCATCATCGTTCTTTTCAAGATGTTTTTATTGGAATTGGAATATTCCCCAGGGGGAGTGAAAAACAGCCACTTAAAAAAGAATACGTATTTTAACGGCACAAATCAACACGCAATTTAAATAAAAGTAATATAACGAATACAAAATGTATAAAATTCAAAATGTATAAAATAAAAGCAAAAATAAGATTAAGATCAAGATTCCTCTATTTGTCACATACATTGCTGTATGCAAGATTTGTTCTCCGCATTTTACCCATCTCTTGGTGCGGTGAGCTGCAGCCGTGTGGTGATCTAACCCCCCAATTCAACCCTTGATGCTGAGTGCCAAGCAGGGAGGCATTGGGTCCCATTTTCACAGTCTTTGGTATGACCCGACCGGGGATTGAACCCTGACCTCCCAGTCTCAGGATGGACACTCTAACCACAAGGCCATTGAGCCAAATAACCGCATAAAGGGTAAGTTATCCAAGCAAGTCTAAGCAGAGGGTCCCCAGAACCAACTGAAAACCTCAGCATCCTCTATTAATAATAACAATAGACATATACAATAATGCATTTATTTGATTTATAATGCACTACATTTGAAGCAAATCTCAAAGTGAGAAAGAGTAAAAACATAAAAAGGCTCTGAGGGACCATAGCTAAGTGGGTGAGGCAGCCTAATCCAAGGTCACCTGTTCACGTTCTGGCTCCGGTCTGTGTCAAAGTGTTCTTGAGCAAGACCCTTAACCCCTAACTGCTCCCCCGAGCACTCATCATAACCACCTGCAGCCATCAGCTGGGAAAGCCGAAACTGAATTCACCCAGTGGGATTTAAAAAGCCTCCAAGTACTGTATGCCTATTTCCCCATGCATAATATAACCTGGTGAGTGCTGGGTATCCTAGTATTCAATCAGCCAACATTTTGACAGTAGACAGCCACTTGTGGCATATTATCTCATTGCATTCTTCTATCTCCTCTGTCACTACTACTACAGTGATGTAAGTTTGTATTATGTTCTCTTTTTTTGAGCGGTGCAAACCGCTCCTATAAGTGGCTGTGCGTGTGTCTGTAGCCTTTTTCCTCAGCGTTTTGCCATAGTAAAATGTGTGTATGTAGCATCATGTTTGTCTAGTGATGTCATATGCCGTATGTCTGTAGCCTTTTCCTCAGCGTTTTGCCATAGCAAAACGCGTGTGTGTAGCATACCCTGTACATCCTAGACTCAAATCCTGGTCTGAAGACGTTATGCAAGCATGACCACCGCTCACTTCACATTGGGTGTGATTTTTTTCTCCAAATTGTCCAACCTGCTCCAAGGTGCTATTTTTCCACTTTTAATAATGCAGCATTATATTAATTTATTGCTGTTTCTCTGGTAAATTGAATTGTTCCTGTTTATAGCCACATTGTGAGTCCATGTTTATCATTACCTGTAATTCTAGCATATCGCGAGACTTCCGGCTTACGCTTATAGTGTAACTGCTATAGCGTCGAAAGAAGTCCTGGGGTTATTACAGCCAGTATATACACAACGTGGCAGCGTGGTATAAATAAATAAATAGCAGCAAAAGAATATAATCTAGTTAGTTATTTATACCACGATGCCGCGTTGTGTATATACTGGCTGTAATAACATTTCACATTTCAGGTGTACATGAACCACGTGACTGCTGTTGTTTCAGACCCCTCATGGGCAGAACTCTCAATAAGCAAGGCTCTGATTTTCAAATTGTAAGATGGAATTCATTTGTAGGTATGACTCGCGTCACAGCAACCACACTTGCAATTTCCAATTGGATCTTCCTAGTTACTTGCGCCAGCAGAGTGCGCAAGTAGGCTACTGTGTGTCCCGTTATGTACATGTACAGGTATCCGGTTATGTCAACACCAACAAATGCAACCTGATATAAATCAGAAGGCAAAAGTTGCCACCTCAGCAGAGTGCCCACTTGCCCACTCACATACTGTACATACTTGCGTGCTCTGCTGGCGCACAAGTAGGCCATACATGGCCACGAGTGCACAAGGCTCCATATTTGGGTGTAGATGTGCATTGGACTCTATATGGTTATGGTTGAGTCATAGTGACATAAGCATGATGTCAGAGGTCCGCCAGTAATATATAGGATAATGACCTGAAAGTCAACATAATTTCCCCAACCACCGATTGGGCAAGCTTGGCAGAGAGCGTTGTTGCTTGAAGGCGGCAGACGGTGAAGTGATGCAACAGAAAGATGGCACACAACTCCAGCGTGGCAGACGACAATGTAGAGATACGGAGAATGAAGTGGCTGATCAAGGATTTGGAGGCTGCCCGTGGTTATGGCACCAGTATGATCTCATTGATCATTCCTCCTAAGGCCAAGGGTCAGATATCTTGACTGTCCAAGATGTTGGCTGATGAGGAAGGCACAGCCTCCAACATCAAAAGCAGAGTCAACAGACAATCTGTGCTCGAAGCCATCGCCTCTGTGCGGGAGACGCTAAAATACTACACCAAAGTCCCGCCTAATGGTTTGGTGGTGTATTGTGGCACAACTGTGACAGAGGAAGGCAAAGAGAAGAAGGTCAAAATTCACATGGAACCATTCAAGCCAATCAACACCACCCTGTACCTCTGTGACAACAAGTTCCACACCGAGGCATTGGCAGCCCTGCTGTCTGATGAAAGCAAGTTTGGCTTTATTGTGATTGATGGCAGAGGGGCCCTGTTTGGTACACTGCAGGGAAACACCAAAGAGGTGCTGCACAAATTCACCGTTGACTTGCCCAATAAGCACGGCAGAGGAGGACAGTCAGCTTCGCGCTTTGACCGCTTGGGAATGGAGAAGAGACACAACTATGTGAGGAAGGTGGCTGAGACGGCTGTCCAACTCTTTGTGTCCAACGACAAGGTAAATGTAGCCGGGATGGTCCTGGCTGGCTCTGCTGACTTAAAGACTAAACTCTTTAAGTCTGACATGTTTGACCCGAGGTTAAAGGCGAAGGTGCTGAAGCAGGTGGATATATCCTATGGGGGAGAGAATGGTTTCAATGAGGCCATCAAGCTCTCCGCAGACTTCCTCTGCGATGTCAAGTACAACCAAGAAGCAAAGCTTTTAGAAATGTACTTTGCAGAGATCGAGAAGGAGAAAGGGAGGTACTGCTTTGGGGTGGAGGACACACTGAAAGCCCTGGGAATGGGAGCAGTGGAGACCCTCCTCATCTACGAGAATCTAGATACTATGCGATATATTCTTTGTGTGCGCGGCGCAGAGTGCAATGGAGCTGATACTGACGAGAAGACCTTGTATTTAACACCAGAGCAGGAGAAGGACAAGTCCTATTTCACAGACAAGGAGACGGGGCAAGAACATAAGCTCATTGAGAGCATGCGTCTGCTTGAATGGTTCGCTGACAACTACAAGAGGTTTGGAGCCGTGCTGGAGACAGTCACAGACAAGAGCCAGAAGGGGTCTCAGTTTGTCAAGGGCTTTGGAGGCATCGGGGGTATTTTACGGTACTGGGTGCCTTTCCAAGAGGACGAGGATGGTCTGGAATTCGATATGGAAGAGTACGAGAATGTCTAGTTCTAATACCGGGAGGAAAGAAGAGAAGAAAATTACATGTCTCTTTTGCAGCATGTGAGAGAAAGGGGGGCAGACACACTTTCCGACACCATTTGTATGCACAAACTTGCAGAACAGACTTAAAGAACCTTGGACTCTGCTCACATACGTTTTCATGTTAGCGGGCGTTTAATGTCACAGACGTGACATGCCCATATACAGAGACCACTTGAAATCATATTTCTTTTCTTACTGGTAACTGCTGCTGTTGTGGATGACAAAGTAAATTACTAGAACTGCACTCTGTCGAGGTGCCAACTTGCGAGAGAGTGTTTTCTACTGGTGATTCAGTCCGAGTGTATCAAAGGGTGCGCTCGTTTTATTGTCCACGACATTGCAAGCGGCGCGAAGGCCAGCGGACCTTGGTCCTGCTACTCGGACTGAAACACCAGAGGAAAACACCATCCCGCCAACTTGCACCTCACGCTCAAGCAGGCCACAGATGGCCGATTACAGTACTTGCGCCCTCTGCTTGCACAAGTAATAAAACAAAACAAAAAAAGAAAACCAATGGTTACCATTACAAACTCAACTCCCATATCAAGTATCCAATGTAAACAAGCCTGGATGATGTGAGAGACTTAACAGCTGCCCTCCGATTCCTTATGGAAATGTATAACATAAAAAACTAGAAAGATGCAATTGCAAGTGTGGTTGCCTATTTATTGTCCGGATAGCCAGATTGGCATGGGAAGCTTGACCAATCCTCAAGCTAGCACCACTCCCCCTTGCTGCTTCCTGGTTGGCTAAAAGTTATCCAGAACATTAATGCTGCTTCCTGATTGGCTAAATGTTATCCAGAACATTAATTCTGCTCCCTGATTGGCTAAATGTTATCCAGAACATTAATGCTGAGAAACCACACTTGGCCCTAACACTTGTGTATACTTATTATGTTCAAACAGTTCATATTAGATCTTGAAACCAAGCTGCATGGGTGACAAGGGTTTAAGTACTTAAACTATGCAAAATGTTGTCAAAGTAAAAGTTTAGGGCGGAAAGGTTACTAGTAGTCTCCGCACTCCAGTTAACCAAGTAGGTTTAAATGATTAAACCCCAGTTTACTTTGTCACAGTGCTTCATTGACAAAATTATGTTTTTTGAATCAATCGATTGTAGGGCCAATGGCAGGGGCTAGTTCTCCATCCATTAGTTAGTAGGCCTATAGAACACATACTCTAGATCAAGATCAGTGGGAATATCATGCACAGAAGTCATCCTTAAACACTATAACACACTGCTGTAAACATTATAGCATGGCATCTATTCTGTGTGTGTGTGTGTGTGTGTGTGTGTGTGTGTGTGTGTGTGTGTGTGTGTGTGTGTGTGTGTGTGTGTGTGTGTGTGTGTGTGTGTGTGTGTGTGTGTGTGTGTGTGTGTGTGTGTGCGCGCTCGCTTCACTGTCTGTAGAATAGCTACACACGTTTTAATTTTCCACATACACATTGTACACAGATACATGGACATTGGACACACAGTGACACAGTCATCCCTGCCCTGGCGTCCTCGTTCCATCTTCATCCATCCATCTTCTCCCTCTACTCTCTTCTCTCTCTCTCTCTCTCTCTCTCTCTCTCTCTCTCTCTCTCTCTCCTATAGAGGGGAGGAGACGCTCGTTTGACACCGATCGTGAGGAATAGCCTTTTTTTTCCTGCAGCGCGGCGGTTAACGGGGAAGGGCATCGTTTTCGAACGGAGGAATGTCCTCTCCGTGAACGGATCCATATTACCCAGTGTGATTTGTTTCTAACAACTCTTTTGTACGGTGTCTTTTCCGGCCGTTCCATCACTGAAACACCGGGAGCATGCAGGGCTCAGTAACGAACTGACATCACCGAAAGCAGCAGCATCTGCTGGAGATTTTCAAGATCTCGTTCAGCGGTACTCTGATCGGCCGGGTTTAATGCGACTTGGGATATATAAACCTCATTTATCTGATCCTGTCCGACGCGTCCGTGTAGTTGGGAGTGGATTATTGACGCCGCTGGACATCGTCGCTATTGTTTTGACATCATATTATCCCGTTATGATCTGCCCCTTCCATCCATTTTCTGAGCAGTGCAGGAGTAAAGATGCCTGGTGATCATCGCTGTGTGTGGATGTCAGGTGGCTTGGCAGTGGTTTTTGGTTCTCATTATATAATATAACCGCTTGATCGCAATCAGGCCAGAGGGATTCTTTACTGGAGAACTGCGCGTCCAACACGACCCTGCCAGATGGATAATTACTCTTCTCTGCAACGTAAGTCAGGACACATACACTCTGATCTGGTCCACAGAGTTAGGAGTTCTCCTTAACGCTATGTCACCGCTATGAGCCCTTTAACATGAGACCCGCGGTCGCCCAGGCTGCTCAGCCACTCGTCTGTATTCTGTAATAAAAATAAAGAATACGCTTTTGCTACGCACCAAAACAAAGACGGTTCTAAGAAGTTGAAAGCCTACTTTCTTTAGTGGCAACACTCTGAGCCCCCCACCTCACGTCTAAAATACACTTTTTGTCCAGAAAAGAGAATATTTCACCGGAAGTTTTAGCTACTCCACACCGCCCTCTACAGATCTTGTCAATAGAAAATCCCATTGACCAGATTTTGCCTTCCGGTGAAAGATTTTCTTTTCTGGCTAAAAAGGTTTATTTTAGACGTGAGGTGGAGATCTCAGAGTGTTCCCACCAAGGGAAGTATGCTTTCAACTCCCTATTGACGTCTTTGTTTTGATGAGTAGAGAAACTGTATTTTTTATTTTTACTATTGACGAGGGTGCGCAGCCTTTCCTGCGGGCGCAAAGGCTCATCATCATTGACAGTGACATTATAGATTTTAGGAGAACTCCTTCTAAAGCTATGGACCAGAGCTAAGGACACACAGCCTATCATGATTATTATGACAGCATACCTTATTGTCAATCAATCACCAAATGAGTTGTTGTACATTCTTTGTAGCTTGCGCCCGAATGCGTTACAGTAGCCTATGAGCCTTGTGTTTTTCATCTGTGCGGCGACAACAAGCATCGTGTCATTGCCGGTAATTGGGGAATTATTCATGCTATATCTACCGTGGTGGTCCCTGCATGGTAGCAACAGCGTTTGATACGGATTAGATTCACAGGACAGCACGGCCTATCAGGCTATCAGGCTCTAATGAGTAGCATCCTGTTCTAATGAAACTGCCATCATGACTGCGGGCGAGGAAGTGAAAGAAAGTGGTGCCATGTTATACCGGTGATTCATTAATATCAACCGTATTAATTAGTCAGTTATTACACACACACACACACACACACACACACACACACACACACACACACGCACACGCGCACACACACACACACACACACACACACACACACACACACACACACACACACACACACACACACAGACCCCCATTTGATCATTTGATCTGTATCTGTAGGACCTCACACATTGTAAAATCCTCATGCAGTTTTCTCTGTGTACAAATGGAACCAAGTGGACCGCAAGTCCAAGTGGGCTCATTAGTCATTAGGCCCTTGAGACTGAGCCAGTGTCATATTGCCTACCCTGCTGTCCTGGTACAGTAGCTCTAAGACTTTCTGCTATGATAGCTTCATGTCTGCCATAATTGTGACACAGACGCAGGCACACACGCACACACCGACATACACACATGAGCGTGCACACACCCTGACATGCACACCTGTTAAATCTATCCGCCTGGGAGGATTCTGTTTTGTTAGCCTATTATGCTCATTATTTTCTCTATCCCTTTTCGCTTGTGGTGACACATTTATCAGCAGTGTTATTTTACACCTGAATGGTTCATTGCTACATTTATGTATGTAGAAGTTAATGGTCTTCATTCTCTCGATTCTAATTTGTCCATTGACAAATAACAACCTCTTCCCTTATGGGAGATTTTGCACCTTGCCCGAGACAGTTGCGTTTCCACCAGCATCAACAACCAAACATTTAAAATTGATCATGACATTTGTTTCATTAACAAGCAGTGGCGCAAGCTTCCAACAGTTCCAGACACCCGTAGAATATATGCCATCCATAGATAAGTGATGCTTGTCCTGACAGCTTGTGGAAATGCAATTTCCAATTCCATTTGTGTTACTTACTGTACATTCCATGACAGAGAAGGAGGGAGAGAGAGACTGGGGTGAGGATAAGGCAAGAATGATGTAATATAGGCTATCACTTTCTCATTGTAAACCTTCATAATATCTTAAAGCTCCAATCTGGGATAAAACTGGAGCATTAGGCTCTCCTCTGCCGCTGAGAAAGGTGCTGAATGGAGAGGTGTGTGCTCTCCAATCCAGTGTTGGCTCACATATCTTGGTTGCACTTGCAGCTTAGAGTACACATGGCACTGTCATATCGCAATGTTTACATCATCATACAATGTTATAATCGTGTCTAATTCCATAACTTCAGTAAATATTATGTTCATATTCACATTATTTGGTCCGTCTGACATTTCTACTCTTCTGGATACTGCAGAAGTTATGGATTCCCACTTTTTTGTAGAATTTCAAACCAGTCTAAAACTAAAGTTAAGCAACATAAATCCCTGTGTGTACAACAGGTGAATTAGTAAGAATTCTGTAACAACTTTAAGCATTTAAAAATATGAAGCAAAAAGGAAAAAAATTATATTTTAGTTGTAGATGGGTATGGACTATGGAGAAGGTTTGCACATTAGCTAGGTTGTTTCTACTGCTGCTCAGTGACACTGCCACTTCTGCTGATGCTGCTGGTTGCCTAGTGACTGTATCCATGGAACCAGCTCCCATCGTCATGGTGATGGGCCAGGTGAAGGAGACCCAGAGAGGATGGGGCAGAGAGACACAACCAAAGAAGTTACAGTGTAAGACAGGGGGCCAGAGACAGAGGAGGCAGGCTGATGCATTTCATTCAAGCACATACACATTGCCCACACAGTGTGAACCATGGAATCAAATGGGACCCTTTAAGCCACCTGGACAGACTGTGGGGAGGTGTTTCACACTAAACACACTCAGTTGTGCATTTGTGGATAGTTGAATGTTTCACACACTGATGAACCCAGCGCTTCTCCTCAATGTGCTATAGTCTTTTCGTGTGTGTGTCATAGTATGACTTTGTTCTTTCGAGAGATTCGTTACAGCATAATCAGTATGGACTTACAAGAAGAGAAAGGAGTTTAACCTAATGATACAAGAGCATTGGTGAATGCTCCTCCTGCTGAGAACGCCACATCAAATTTGTCTTTAATTAGTGGTCTAATGAATGAAGAAATCAGTATTGGAGAACATTTCTGAATTTGTTCTCTCAGTAATTTTCTAACGTGCCTGTAGAATTAGGACTGGAGAAAGAATTCTCAGTGTTGATTTACCACTCTATCTAGCTCAGATAGTATAAAATGGAGTGTAAAGGACCCATAATTATGGGTCTGTGCAGCTCCTTTAAGGGTCCATTTTGGGCCCATCTTTTACAAATGGCACAAGGGGCCCGTTTGAGTTTGACTGCAAATTGTACTTGGAATATCTTAGAAGGGCATTATGCAGTGTGTATTGTTATAGAAAGTGTTGGGCTACTTGGGAAAGTCACTTTCAAAATGTAATACATTATATTACTAGTTAGCATATTTTTATTAATAAATTACCGTACTGGTGGCTTACTACCTTTCCGTTACTTTAACCAAAATAATCACAGAATTAGGCATTATAAAATCAAATAGGATACGGTCGGGCAGTGAGTGTAGTCATCAGCACACACATACTGTACTCTCTCTCCCTGTAAAAACAAACTAAAAGTAAAAGTACAAATAGAAATATTGTGTTTGTTATTCTTCTAAAGAATACAGATAAAAGATATCTTACTCTTAACTATTTCTCTCCCTCTTTCTCTCTGTCTCTCTTTATTTTTGATATCTTCTATCTTTTGCATAAATGGCAGGAACATTATCTGGCAACAAGGTAATGTCACTTAAACAGGGATTTTGCTAGTAGGATCATCTGGCAACAAGGTATCTCTTTACTCTAAGTTAGTAGCACTGTCCAGAACCAACTTCAACTCATTTGTTTTTATAGAAGTTTTGGCTGGTGTGTGGATTGGCTTTGTAACTTGACACAATGACAACATCCATTACTGAAAGCCACTGTTAGATTCAGGGGCAGATCTACGGGTGGGCCTGGGTGGGAGCATCCCAGAACCGGGGAGCGAGTGTGTACCCCTTCAAAATACGCACCTGGTTTATTTCTTTCCCTTTTGCTGCTTGCTGAAAGCAGCCGATTAGACATTGAGAAAAATGTTCATATTGACTCATTGTCATTCGAAAAATGTATATGCAATATTCATATACCCTATTATTAAATGGGCAGGCCCCTGGTAGAGAAATGTTGTTGGGACTTTTCCGTAGATTGTGCTACATACATACATAGGCCTAAAATCTTCCATATACTGTACATAGAAAATATTAAAACTAAAAAGAATACATTGAATTGAATGACAATATGTTATAAATAATATATACAAATATGCAGTGATAGGGCTATACGTTAATACTTAGGGACTTGTCTTTGACAGGCACAGTAATTATATAATTAGCACTGCTTCCTCTGCCAAAGTTCCTACTTGCATAAATGTCCTGCAGAGCCGGAAGAGAGCATCCAGTGGTACGTCCCGCAGACCTCACCTTTTGGAGTGGTCGTAGGTCCTGATAAGGAGCTTTGCCCATATACCATATGGCCATGCCCCCTGCCAGGGTGCTTTGAGTTGAGGCAGGTAGAAGGACCTTTTGATATTTTTTGATACCTTGAAACCATGGAACAGTATTCCTGCTTGGCATGGGTTGTCTTTACAATTAATCCACACCCAAGAGCACTCTACTGAATGTGACTGCAGTCAGGGTTTAGATATGCCTATGCGTGAGCTGTTTACAGTGTCTGTGCACATTCATGCATGTAACTGTGCAAGTGTGCATGAGGAGCTGCATATGTAACTAAGAGCATGTATATGTGTGCGTGTGCCTTTGGGTTTGCATGTCTCTGTGTGTGTGTGTGTGTGTGTGTGTGTGTGTGTGTGTGTGAGTGGGGGGGGGGGGGTCTTATTGTGGAATGCTGACAGCGCATTTTCCAGTCATAACACTTTTAGAATATAGCCTAAGCTGTGAAAATCTCGCCTTCTATTACTTGACACAGCACCCTCCCTTCTGTTCCTAACTTCTACATGCCTTCACTGGTGTGTGAGTGTGAGTGTGTGTGTGTGTGTGTGTGTGTGTGTGTGTGTGTGTGTGTGTGTGTGTGTGTGTGTGTGTGTGTGTGTGTGTGTGTGTGTGTGTGTGTGTGTGTGTGTGTGTGTGTGTGTGTGTGTGTGTGTGTGTGTGCGCATGTGTGTGTGCGCGTACATGGGGTGCCTGTGCTGTGAGTGAGAATGTACAGCTATGGTTCTCTTGACGAAGGTGTACATTTCTCTCTCTTTGTCTCTATCTGTCTCGTGATCTTTGTGTATCTTCATACAGCGTGGTGTATATAGGCCAGTTCCCCGTGGTCAAGTGGATTCTGTGTCCAACTTCCTATTATTGTACTGAGCTACTGGTATGACGGTGGTATGATGGTGTTGTGCTGCTGTACCATGCGATTGGCCCGGTTCATTAGGTATTCATCATGTCCGTGAACATGCAATGTGCTGTTGAGGAATCTATTCTACACTGCAGTGCTACTACTGCTAGTGTACATGAATTGCCACCCATTTTGCTTCCTGTAAACGACTCATTAAACAGGTTGGTTCTGTTTTAACAGTTCCACTAAGGTTCCACTCCACCAGAGAATGAAAGGGAGAGTGAGGATGAGCGAGTGGATCGTGACTGGTGCAATTCACCAGTCAAGACAGTTCTGTTACAGCTCTGCCTAAAGTCAGACTGATGGCAGATTTTTGGGTCCGATGCTGATCCCAATTTTGGAGAGTCCTAGACTTCTGGCTACCGATGTTTAGACTGATATTTTGTCAAAAAGGGCAACATTTTCTCTCTCTCTCTCTCTCTCTCTCTCTCTCTCTCTCTCTCTATATATATATATATATATATATATACTGTATATTATGGGTGCAAGAATGAATCAAAATCAATTTCGATCGATTATAAAAAAAAGTAATTGATAATTGGAATTTATTTTATGTGAAAATAGTGATCCACATGATCACAACTTTTGAGTTTTGCCTACTTTAGCTTTTGATTTATGGAAATCAATCAATCAATCAATCAATAGAATTATCTCAAAAAGAAAACAATTGATAGTTGCAGCTCTAGCAGAAAGTTACTTTTCACTTTTTTTTTGATAATCCTGTGAACTGAACTTTATTTTATTTAACCTCTTAAGTCCTATAACAAGAAATACTCGATATCTACAAGCTCCACTTTTGAGAGCTTGTAGATTTGTAGATATTTCTGAACATTTCATTTTTGTTTGCCTCTATGACATGCCCAAGATAAGGACAGCAATTTGAAAGTGGTTAAAAATAAGGACACATTGGCTACATAATTAAAGAAAGTGAAAATAATTACAATATGTATCGGTCCAGACCGATATACAGTATCCTAGCTCTAGTTCTGCTATTGAGTAACCCTCTCACTGACAATCTTCTACCTTCTGTATCATGAAATAGATGTTACTGTATGCCTTATCTATGACACCTCCAGCTTCACTCCTTCACTGTGAAAGTCTCACTAGCCTGCATAATTTAGCACCACAGCATTTTATACATTAAAGGTGGTGGTGATGATAATGATGATGATTGCAATAATAGTGAGGAATGACAGATATAATCTATAATCTTTCATGTATCTGTAGCCTATCTCTTATATTTGCTCTGCTTACCACACTGCAGCTTTTGTGGATCTAGAACAGAGTGCTAGCTTCATAGCAATACTCACTGACATTTTAACAACATGAGAATAAATTGTGATCGAATGTTGTTCCTCATTTTTTCATAATCATTGGCTAAAATATGCAATCAGTTCCCTGAGCAACATTAGCATTTTAAGCCTGAGGTTATACATTATAGAATCACATGATGTAATTTAATCAAATCAAACTGAATGTGGAGCAGGACTGTGGAACGCTAACGTGGGAACTGAACTGTGGCTGGTCCTGTGTTGCTCTTATGAAATACAGTATGTCCTACTTTTTCACATGTCTGCTGCACTGCTTGTTTGCTACTGCATTGTTGCTTCACCCCTGTGAGGAATGTCTTTGGAAAATGCTGCCTGCAAAGCTAACGCAAGTTTTGTACAGTTTGGGATTTTCTGCCATTATTGTCTCCACCAGCCGAAGGCTGAGGGAGAGTATGTTTTCCCCTCCGTCCGTCCGTCCGTGCGTCCGTCCGTCCGTGCGTGCGTGCGTCCGTGCGTCCTCGCAGTTTGTGAGCAGCTAATCTCAGTCACCGTTGGCCCGATCGCTGCCAAACTGAGCACACACACTCCCTGGATGCCAATCTAGAACCTCTGCCCCACATTTTTCAAATCAGCCTCATGGTGGCGCTATAACAGGCCGATTTGTGTGGCCTGGTTGTTACCAGCTAATCTCCGGCGCCGTTGGCCCGATCGCTGCCAAACTGAGCACACACACTCCCTGGATGCTAATTCAGAACCTCTGCTCCACATTTTTTAAATCAGCCTCATGGTGGCGCTATAACAGGCCGATTTGTGTGGCCTGGTGGAGACCTGTGCTCGGAAGAGCACTGCTTCTAGTTGCCACTGTTTTACTCAATCATTAATGCCAGACTTGTGTAATTGCTATTGATACAAATGTAGGTTAGATGTACTGTACGATGGATGACATGACATCTACAGAATGTAACTGCATTTAATGGAGCTAGAATAGGCTAAATATTCATATGGTCATTCCTAGATGATGCTCTGTTAGGGGAACCTCACTAACAGAATCCATATGGCCAAGACAGATTGCCAAGACAGATGGCCATGACTTCGTCATTTAGGGCGAGTTCGCTTTTCGCCCTTAGGCGTCTTACTGGTAGTTTAACTCCTGCTTTTAACTGTGCTGTATTAAGAAGCTCTGATGTTTCGCCCTTTAGGGCGAGGTCGCTTCTCGCCCTTAGGGCGTCTTACTGGTGTACCTTATCTGTTGTCCATTTCTAGGCATTTGTGCATTCACATAAAAATATTTTAAAGACACAATGCAATTTGACTCGCTCACACCAAGACACGGCCCAAATCGCTGAGCCTCTGTGTGAACACAGAGCTGTCGAAGCAAGGCATAATTCTAGCCTATACTTTCAAGTAGTGAACACGTTATTCTAGGGATGGCATCGATATCATGCTGCTATCGGGTATTGTCTGATAATCCATACCCATAGTATTTGATTCCAGTATTGTTTGACAGAACCCAAAACATGATCTGCTCTCTGCATTGTACAAAAAGTGAAATAAAAAAGGAGTTATGTTTCAATTAACAGTTCTTATTTTTCTGAGGTGCGCAACCTAGTTTTTGGCAGGCAACCAGGAAATTGAAATTCATGAAAATGTGTTCACACTGTGCTAATGTTTAGGTTAGCTTAATGTGTTCACACTGTGCTAATGTTTATGTTAGCTTAATGTGTTCGCACTGTGCTAATGTTTAGGTTAGCTTAATGTGTTCACACTGTGCTAATGTTTAGGATAGCTTAATGTGTTCACACTATGCTAATGTTTTGGCTAGGATAATGTGTGCGGTTGAAATATTCTTTAATTTAAAAATGTTTCAATTGAGCCAATTCCCCACATGTACAGTATATACCGTAGTCCAGGCTGTCACTGCCAACACCTACTGTTGGACGGTGAGGAGGGTGTAGACAACCATGTGCCTCCTCCATCACACTTGGATATGCCAGACACTTCTTTTTAACAGTTTCAACAGAGATCGCTCAGAGATCGCTCTTTCCAGCCAGCGCCCCACTTGTGAACACAAGCAATTGTGTTCATTGGAGCCCCTGACCATGCCAGACTGTGACTGTGCAGGTTGTCTCGTGTCAGATAAGCCAGATAAGCAGAGATCTCCACTTACCAATACGTCTGGTCTGGTGACATCTAAATTCAATGTAGGGGAGATTTAAAAAATAACTACATTGAAGAACCATGAATGCAGACCTTAGGGCTGTCCTTCATATTGGGACAGTGATATTTGTTCATGGAGTAGGTTTAGTGAGAAGCCATTGTTCTAGGTCATATACACTGAATTTATATTTCTCCAGATATCATTATGCAGAGATCTCTGATCCTCTGGCTACAGGAGACAACTGTGTGGGATTGAACCTTAAGGCAGGAACAAACTGCTAGATATTGAAGTGGTCGGGGAGTCATCAGATCATTAAAGTATTTCACACTACACAAGTGTCTTTCTTGAAATCGGCTGTCATAATGTCGTTGTGGTTTTCACAGCATGATTGATCGCAGAGAAGGGATCACACATTGCAAGACATTTACAGGACTTATAGCCGAGTTGTAGCCAAGCTTCTGGCCAATGAGAGGGAGTGTTGTTCCGGACCCGACATGAGCAGCATGAAGCTCAGGGATTGGTTGAGAGGGATGTTTTGGTGTGTGCGGCACTGTGTGCCCAGTGCGTTGCCGCTGCTGTGAGTTTGTGTGAAACTCGGTTAAATCCAGAGAATACATTTGGAATGATAAACTGAGGTCTCTGCCAGATGTCAACCAGTCGATCCACCTTTTCTTAGGTCCATGTGTTATTGTGTTGAGCATTTTTGGAGCTGTGTGGAACACAAGCTCCCTATACGTGGCCGTGTGTGTGGGTCTGTCTTAGGGGTGGGCGATATGGCGATAATTATCGTCTCGGCGATACAGCTTTGCCACGATAGGCCATTTCAGAATATCGTTTCTCTCGTGATACAAACAGTCATTTAGAAAAGGATCTGGATATACAGCGAGTGCACGTTCCATGAGTCGCAGCTCTATTGCTTAATTTATACTTCTATAGTACGGTGGTGTAATTAGCCAAAAAGAACAGATCTACAAGCTATAACGTGTCGCGGCTCAACGTGTCATATAGTTTGAGGATCTATCCCCTGCTTTCACGGCCCCTCCCCCGTGCAGCACGCAGACAGGCTACAGAGTGTCTACAGCACTGACTGAGTTGTGATTGTGTGCAGGAGCACGGCACACTGGTCCACGATTTAGTTTCACTTTCACGGGACTTAAAGCAGTGATGCAGCTTGGCCTGCATTCTTTGAAGCATATTTTTCATAATGGATGCATTAAACTAACAGGACGCAAACTACTTATCCGTCCTGCTATCGCTATCAGCCATCTCACTGCTTGCAAAGCTGAACTGTGCTGGAGTCTCATCCATAGCTGTGTGTTCTGGCAGTATTGATGAGATGATTTAGATCACCTTGTAAATCCATGCTTCTGTTTTTATTAACTATAAACAAGTAGCTATTTGCTGCTATTTGTAAAGTGCTTATGTTTTCACCATTGATGCATGCGTGTGTCGTCGCGAATCGCGGTGAAATCGTCGCGTCTATTTTGCGTCTATTACATAATTGGCTTAGTTATAAAAACCATGCCATTATTGTTAGTAGAAAAAGCGAAAAGCTAGGATGATAATGAGTGAGTAATTCTCTGAAAATAAAG
This sequence comes from Nannobrachium achirus, assembly GCF_963921795.1. NCBI lineage: Eukaryota > Metazoa > Chordata > Actinopteri > Myctophiformes > Myctophidae > Nannobrachium > Nannobrachium achirus. Next base: position 18,283,433 of record NC_137810.1, on the reverse strand, counting down.
CTTGTATCATAACAAACCTCCTGACTTTGGTTGGTCATAAGGTAATTTGTTTTCCCTCAAGTTTCAATGGTAAGGCATGGGTTGTTGTCAACCTGTGGGTCGAGACCCCCAGAGAGGTCCCGCCAAATTGTTTTGAATATAGCCGATCTACAAGCTCACAACACTCAAAAAACATTTCAAGGGAACCCATAAAACATTTCTGGGACCCATTTGAATGACCTGAACCATCATCACACCAACTAGTAAATATTTTGAGGTAAAACATGATAATTGTTTAATCAAAAATCTGAATGTTATCATTAAAAAAAAACATAGATTAGGCTATCTATCTTTCTATCTGCAGCATAAAAATGAATAGATTATCTATAGAATATCTGTGTGGGTCTAATAAACCAACCATAAGGTAATTTGTTTTCCCTCAAGTTTCAATGGTAAGGCATGGGTTGTTGTCAACCTGTGGGTCGAGACCCCCAGAGAGGTCCCGCCAAATTGTTTTGAATATAGCCGATCTACAAGCTCACAACACTCAAAAAACATTTTAAGGGAACCCATAAAACATTTCTGGGACCCATTTGAATGACCTGAACCATCATCACACCAACTAGTAAATATTTTGAGGTAAAAAATGATAATTGTTTAATCAAAAATCTGAATGTTATCATTAAAAAAATCATAGATTAGGCTATCTATCTTTCTATCTGCAGCATACAAATGAATAGATTATCTATAGAATATATGTGTGGGTCTAATAATCATAATAAACCTAAAAACTCGCATAAAACAGTATCGTGATAATATCGTGTATCGTGATACTGCATGAAGCATATCGTGATAATGCTTTTATCCAGTATCGCCCACCCCTAGTTCTGTCTGTCTGTCTGTCTGTCTGTCTCCGTCCGTGTATGTAGCCTAAACTTCGGCGCGTAACTAGTGCCGCACCATTTCCCCCGCTCGCGCAATATATACATCAAAATGTGCGGCTCGGCCGGGAATGTTGTTCTATTACCTTTCGTTCCGATCCGCCTTACCATGCCGACGTAATCGGCAAAAAACGACGCTTAATTGTCCCCATTGACTTATAATGGGACAATGCAAGAAATCACTTTCAAGTATTTTTCTCTCGTAAACCATAGGAGCTACAGTTTCAAACCTCGGAGAGGAGATTCATAATGATTTTAAGAATGAATCGAAAAATAATTACATCACTCGGCCTCATGGTGGCGCTATAACGGCCCACTTTACGTTTTGCCCCGTAACTCTTGAACCGTAGATCGGAAAATTATAATTCTTTTTTCCCTGGATTCCTTGGGTCAAGACGCATCTCCCCATATAGGCCACGCCCATTTGCGCCAGGATAGATTTTCCGCCATCTTGAATTTTCTCCAAAACACACTTTTTGCTCCTTTTCCTACATATTTTCTTCAAATGTCACAAAAATCGGTACACATGATCTAGCCTGCCCTGAGCATCAACTGCAATACACACACACACACACACACACACACACACACACACACACACACACACACACACACACACACACACACACACACACACAGCTCCACTTCGAACAGAGGTTCGATTTTTTGTTTTCTGCAACGCTTTCTTTGGAGCCATGCTGTTATCGTCTTCACTGTTTGTTTTGGGTTTGATGCACAACACAACACATGGACCCACGGAAAGAAGAATCGTCTGGCACTGTTTTCTCATTGAAACTGATGCTTATCGCAGCCCAGTCTGCGTTAGAGCTAAATATCTAACCTGACAGATATTCAGCAACGCTCTGGAAGCTTGTTGGAATCACACAATGATCTTCTGGCAGAGGCTTTCACACACAGCGAGCAAAACTTCAACGAGCAAAGCCCGATTTGGGTCAGATCGGGGATTTTGTCGACTTGCTTTTACTTCATACTCGGGGTGGGCCATGTTAGCCATGTGAATATGGTCTGTTATTCTGTGGGCTCTGAGCCTTTATAAGGTCTTGGATTTAAAGTATACTGTAAGAATAAAGACATCAGGTTTGTCATTGGAGTTATTAAAAATGGATACCTCCCAGTTCATCAGAGATTTTCGATAAATTAGATTCAGGCCACCTGGAGACCAAAGACATGGCAGCCCAGAACTTGCTCTCACCTCTGACTGGACCTACTTATAACCTTAGACTATGGTGGTGTAACCCCAAGCTGCTTGCCTCTCTACACACCTTAGGACACTGCACGCCGAGATGTGTCACCTTTTCACTGCGGTAATGAAAATTACATACTGCCCTAGCCCTACAGTGGGAAGCCCTGGACACAGGGTTCTGAATTGTGGTTGGGTTAGGGTGTGCTGATGGCAATTGGCAATGGCTGATGGCTTTCCAATTTTAAACATTCAGATGTCCTAATGCAAAATATTAATGGAAATTCCAACTCAGTGAATGCACATCAAGCTCTCTGATTTAAATCCAACATTTAATTACAAAAATACAAGTGCACAATGCACAAATGTCAAAACCACACCAAAATATAGGTTAACATCTTAAATAACATAATTGCATAACAGATTATCTAGATGGGCGTTTTTTATTCCGATCATTTCAGATTGTTTAGACCAGGGGTCTTCAACAGGGGGTCCGGGACCCCTAGGGGGTCCTCAGAGTTGCTACAGGGGGTCACAGGGGGTCCTCAAAATCTTTGAGTGATAGAAACTTTTTTCCTCCTGTTTTATATTAACGATTTGAACCCTAGCGTCCATATTCTGAGAACTTTAGCCAACAATAGCGGATCTACAAGCTCACAACACCTCACAGGTTTGGTGTAGAGGGGAAAAAGAGCAGACTAAGTACAGGGTGAAAGGTCAAGTATTGACGGTTCAAGTGGTTAAATATCTGAAAACACAAATTGACATGAATCCAAAAAACACTGATGATCGTGCTGTCAAACAATGAAACTATATGGAATCTATGAAAAGGTTGTGGGGGTCCCTGCTTCATCTCTCTTTCAACTAAGGGGTCTGAAAATGTTGGAAGACCCCTGGTTTAAACTTTAGAGTGCCATTATACATGGCTTGTCTTTCTAGCCCTGCAGAACATCTAAAAATGATGGCGCGCAACCCTGCCTGTTTAACAGAACTACAGTGGCCTGTGAGGAGCAAACAGCACTAATCGCTAACTTCTCAGGGGAGTGGACATCGCCACAGCAACAGTCTTGTAGAGTCATATTAGACGTCCTACACTTACTTTATGTAAGTAACAAAAAACTAATATTTACATACAGTATATAAGCCGCATCTGACTATAAGCCGCAGGTGTCCTTCGAGAGAGCGCCCCTGGTGGCTGTTAGCTGTAAAAATCTATATATAAGCCGCACCGTTGTATAAGCCGCAGGGTTCAAAACATGTGAAAAAAAGTCTCGGCTTATAGTCCGGCAATTACAGTAATTCCAGGTTTCCACATACTGTAGGCTTCCATTTACCTTTCCTTTGGTATTGTGTTGCATAAATGCTCTTAACCATTTGGTTTTCATTGGTGATGGTCATTGCAGACATAACACCAGTGCTGTGTTCTACCTGTAACGCACGTATACAGCGTCTGCTGTCGGAAATAAAAATAGGAATAGCGTCTGCCCTCGTGAACCTTTCAAAGTAGCGCATTTGATAGGCATTATGCACTGGCGTATGCCCTGGCCACACGAATAGCCACGGAGCGTATGCCCTAAAAATAAATCTAGAATACACCACTGCATAACACTGTCCCTGTTTTGTTTGAGTCCCTGTTTACCATGGCAGCTATACTCACAGCACTATTCTGCAAACTGCAGAATAGTGTTGCAGTTTGGCTTACCCACATGAATGGCTATGCCAGACAAAGGTCAAAAAATGTAAATCTGTAAAATTGCTCCTTTACAGTGTATTTCATCATAAGTCATTTGGGAGAGAGAGGGAGGGAGGGAGGTGTGTTAGAGAACAGATCAGCAGGTATTGGGGGCAGGGGGGGAGGCGAGGTAGAAAACATGACATGCATGGCTATCAGGTAGCACACAAAAAAAAGGAAAATAGACTCTGACTGTGAACCAATAAGGGAGAGGCATAGAGGGATGAGAGAGAGAGACAGGTGGATGAGGGAGAGACAGGGACGAGAGAGAGACGGGGGAATGGGAGAGAGAGCGATTAGGGAGGAAGGGATGAGATAGTGATGTCACAGACAAGGATGAGGGAGAGACAGAGGAATGAGACAGCGTGATGAGGGGGAGAGAGAGACATGAGGGAGAGGGGGATGAGAGAGACAAGGAAGAAGGGAGGTTGTTCCAGATAGCAGCAGGTCTCACAGTGTGTGGAGACTGAGTTTTATCAGGTGAAGGTGAACTGTTCTGTGCAATCTGTGGTGTGTGTGTGTGTGTGTGTGTGTGTGTGTGTGTGTGTGTGTGTGTGTGTGTGTGTGTGTGTGTGTGTGTGTGTGTGTGTGTGTGTGTGTGTGTGTGTGTGTGTGTGTGTGTGTGTGTGTGTGCGCGTGCACGTGTGGCTGAAACTCAGGATAGGCACAGTAGGAACAGAGTCTAGCACTAAACCTGGATATTAGAATAAAGATTAAAGTAATGGCTTAGACTTAGATCCTGATGCAGTATAGCTGTGTCAACCAGCCTTCAACACTGAGTATCTGGATAATAGTTAATATGAATGAATATACAGTATCAACAATGAATACAGTATACTGTATGGGTAAATACAAGTCTCACAACTTGAGCAGGAAGTTTTTTTCCTCTCGTCTTTCTTTGACATTTCGAAAAGTTTACCTAGAAGCCAAATATCGCCTCACATATAACCTCACATAACCGCTCTGCACTCTCTACCCCATTGATAGATTTACCCTCACATAACCGCTCTCCCCCTCTCTACCCCATTGCTCACACTTCAGAACACCTGAGCATCTGGTGCCTCAGCTCATTGTAACCTTAATGACCACATTTGCACCCATTAGCTAGAACAGTGGTTCTCAAACATTTTGTCAAGGACCCCTTGATATGAAAAAGCGTAAGATAACCGAATGAAGGTCTAAGACCGAAACTTTATATTCCCATTAAAGTATTTTTATTTATTTGTTTGCATTTGAAGACAGTGTTTGTTAGCCTAGTAAACTTGACTCCTCCCATCTTAGGCAGGAAGAGTCTGGTTTACGAGGCTACTTTTCTGTTACTATGTTTGGGCCCCCTCGTGGTCTTCTCCTACGCACCTATTGCCTTTGTAGGTGTGCAAAAGACTTGCTTTTCAATGTCAAGGACCCCCAGATGAATATGTATTTGGCTGTGTACCCCTATTTAAAGAATGTTGTGCCAGGGAGGGACCCCATAAGAGATGTGTAATTTCATATTTTCTTTTAGGGTTAAAGTGTTTTATTTGTTTGTCATTTTGCTGGGGACCCCCTGGAACCCCCTCCTGGACCCCTGGGGGTCCCTGGACCACTGAGCTAGAAGACTAGTGATACAAACATATAGTGATATTGACACAAGGAAATATAGAATGTTCATGTATGTTCAGAATTAGGTGGCCTGAATCTAGAATTAGGGATGGTCACTTGAACATACTGTATATACAGTAAGAGGGTTTGTGTTGTCTGTGTGTCCTGAGCAAATCTTGCAAACTACTGGACCATCAGTGAAAGTTCTTGTGCACACTGCCAGTAGGCCACAGAATTAGCTACACTGTATAATGGATACATTTATTGTCAAAGATTGTCTGCAGACAATTGTCGCCATAGATTCAATATTAATATTATTGTAATGGGAGGTGCAAGTCCAGTCTGTTTCTACTTTCCTGTTTGACAGAGAAGCTTGCAAAAATAAACTGAAACCACATTTTAACTACACCAGTTAGACTAGAGGAATGATGTCGACTCCATAGACGAATGAAAAACTGTAACAGTACAGTACCTGTAAGACTCCCTAATCAGGAGATAAGTGACCGTCAGGTCGCATACACAAACTTTAGAAGGCAATCGTAGCGAATCAGAAGGGAATATGGGAAATGGGACAGATCCATGTTGATGACATGACTTTAGAGATACTATGTACTGCTTTGCATGATTTTCGGCCACAATTTGTAGGAGCAGTGTCCAAAAATGTGTTTTGCAAAAATCGGCCTGATGGTGGCGCTAAATGGGACAGATGCATGTTGATGACAAGACTCTAGAGATACTGTGTACCGCTTTGCGTAATTTTGGGGCAAAATCTGTAGGAGCAGTGTCCATAAATGTGTTTTGCAAGAATCGGCCTCATGGTGGCGTTAAAAAGAGGGCCAGTTTTGGCAGCCAAGGAGTGTGTGTGCAAAGTTTGGCATGGATAGGGGCAACGGTGGTGGAGATATGAGTAGGGCAAAAGTGTGACGTGACGGACAGACTGACAGACTGACTGACGGATAGACTGACAGCCGGTGGAGGTTTTGATAGTAACTGCGACCTGACGGTCCCAACAAACATCGTAGCACACTTAGAGTTACAGGATTGCTTTTTTCCTCTCTTCTATTCAAGTTATAAGACCTTACATTGCCCATATTGGCTTGAAGGTTAGGTGTTCCATGTACTGGTTTTGGCTGCCCCTTATTGACACACTGCATCTTAAGTCGATTTAGACAATCTTTTGGATGAACGTGAGCATAAAATGAAGTCTTCCACATTATCCACACTAGAAGTCAGTACCATTTGACTGTCCTTATATGATCTACCACAATCTATAGTTAGCCAATTTGTGGCTTGTGAGGGCCACGAATTGACTGTCCGGGAGTGATGTTGAGTTTAGCCGAGTCTACACCAATGATTGGCAATGTTACAAATTGTAAGTTGCAGCAACAGAATCCCCAAACTGCCCCGACCTGCAACGGGGCAAGTCAGACCTGCAACGGGGCAAGTCAGACCTGCAATTTCTCTCTGCAATGTAATGCAATGGTTTTGTTGCATTATAGGTCATTGGTGTGGACTGGGCTTTATGTTCAGTTAATTTACAGGTCCCATCTGGTGTGATCCTCTACCTCTTCTCTCCTCTATCCTAATACAGTCTCTCCTCTCCTCCTCTGCCTCTGAGCGTTAGACTACTGTGGGTGCTGGGAAACCAGCATGGCAAGGTGACCTAAAATATTGCATGCACGCACGCATGCGTGCTCGCACGTGCGCACCGCGCGCACGTGGGGTGTACAGATTAGTCATTGCCAACCTCCTCCCAAATTTAAAAGTGTCTTTCTCCTTCCTCTCCTGCTTCAGTCCACTTTCAGTAGTCACCTGTTATGTATTCCAACCACAATAGCTGGAATATAACATTTTACCAGCGTTGTTGTGTACTATGTAGTAATCCAACTGATGTTGTGAGGAGGTGGATCTTTGCTATAACTTAACAATCTATTTGGAGATATTGATATTGTAATAGTTCACCCTGGACTGTGTACATATACCGTAAATGCTCTAATAATATCCTATATTTAATAAAGAACCGGACCTGCTTTAATTTCCGGGTGCGCAATTGAATTAAGTAATTAACTCATTGAGTGCCTATCCCGAATTAGTTCGGGATATATGATCGTATCACAGGGTGCCTATCCCGAACAAGTTCGGGATATAAAAAAAAAAAAAAAAAAAAAAAAAATTTTTTTTTTTTTTTTTTTGAAAAAAATTTTTTTGAATTTTTTTTTTTTTTCTTTGGACCCCATCAAATCTGGTGAACATGATTTCAATCGCGATTGTGCATGTTCCACCCCCATACAACCCCATCTAACATACAGGGCAGCCATTTTTGTTTACATTACATGTAAAACATAAGGGCGATTATCTCAAGAATGCCTGAACGGATTTCCAATCGGATTTTTTTGTTTGAAAGCTGTGAACAAACTGCACAAATCCACTCTGGATTGCATTGGATTTTTCAGAGCTCATTCTTCTCTGTTTTTTTCCCATGCATGAGGTGTGCAAGGTTTAATCATGGCTAAGTTGACGAAAATAAGGCTTCTAAAATGCTTGGTAGCCAATAGCTAACTTCAAGCTAACTTCATCCTCTTCCTGTACATGCAGTCATGCACAAAGGAAAGTGTTCAGGCAAGTCATGGCTGCAGGGCTTCTGCATATACCAGCATATCTCTATGGGATTTTCTCTGGCCACTGGGCGCCCTCTAGTGGTGAAAGGGGTGGCACTAAATGAGTTAAGAGCCGACGCTCCAATAAGAGCCTCCTTTTTCCTCTTTTTTTTACGTTACGTATCATTCAGGAGTACCTTTCTCCACTCTGTCTGACTGTCACTCACATCCCAAGCCAGCTGTTACGGTGATTTACCGTACACTGTCTACAAACTGCGCAGCGATATTTGGACGCCGCTCATTTCACGTTCCGTTTGGCAAAGACGGATGACTTTGGCAACTTACCGGGGCGCGTGCGTGTGCGTAGTCCTCGCGAACATGGATGACGGCCGCACATGAGATCTTTAGCGTGGAAGTTTAATCCAAACGGTAAATGAAGCTCAATGAAGCTAATGCGGCTATACTAGTATCCATGCTAGTATCCTGTGGTTCCTGTTTACCAGGGAGAGTCGCATCTGAATGACGAAACGAGCCGCTGAGCTTGATGGGAAATGTAGTGTTTTTTATTCCCCAGCAGTATGCTGTGTGGACTGTATTCTATTCTGATACACATTATGAGGAGCTGATTTTCAGTATGAATTGGTTAATGCAATACAATACAGCAGAATGTTATCTCTGTATGAGCCTTTCTATGATGATTTTCCAATAAAAACGCTTTTCTTTATAAATAACCTAATATATAATATATAATATTTATATTTTTTTCCAAAAATACGGTATCTAATAAAAAAATCTGATCTGAATCATTCTGATATTTTTGAGAAATAGGAATAAAAGCCTTGTCTCTTATACTGTCCTGCTTCCAACAAGAGCCTGGTGCCCGCTACTCTTGAGACAAATAATAGCCCGGGTTCCTATAAGAGAATTTACGGTATACTATACCCCTGTCACGGACTCATGGGCAACCCCCACTGTTTGCCTGGGTAAAATGTGGACCATGTGCCACTACGAATGTCACCACCAGCAACTACTTTTCACCTGTCTGAGAGTTTCACTTGGAGAGTGCAACATATGCCGAGGTTCACAGTATCTCCCCTCCCCACTGAACAAGTGCCTCGACCAACCAGCAGGAATCGAAATGCAGCGACAAGGACATGATCTCTCACCAGCTTCCCAGTTCCCACCCATGACTACTGCCAATTGTGTTTGTTGGAGTGTCCAACAAAGCCGTGCCACCACTGCTGGGTTACACACCCCAGTGTACTTGAGTGAAACTGATTTATCGCTCGTTACAAAATTCTGAGAATAGCAGTGACAGTTAGGGATGGGACGTTATGACAATTTCATAACACGATTATTGTGACAAAATAAATCGCGATTTACGCTATTATCGCGATAATCAAAATCCAATATCCTGGGGCGGAACATTTGCCAAAAAATAGCCGATCTACAAGCTCACAACGATAGAGAGTGAAAAAAAGACTGTATCAAGTAAGTATATTAAAAGTACCTTTACCAAATATAGACGGTTTAAGTGGTACCAAATATGCAGCTCGGAAAATAAAAGGTGAATTGATCCCAGTGCATGACGATATCACGATAAATTATATCTCCACACTACGATTATCATTTATCACGATAAACGATAACATCGCGTATCGCACACCCCAGTGTACTTGAGTGAAACTGATTTATCTTTCATTACAACATTCTGCTAATAGCAGTGGCAGTGACCGTGTGGCATGGATAAAAGATGAATTCACCATCATTCACCTATACAGTAGCGTCAGATAATTCCAAACCTACAAACAAGCTGGTGAATCTTTGCTGAAAGTCCTTCACAGGACATTTATTTTCAGGGTTATAGGCAGTCCAATTACTCCCGCCAGAAAGAGCTGATGCACAATGTACTGTACAATATGACATCCTGGACTGGAGCTTGAAATTTATTAAGAAGGTGAGGTGAGGTGACCATGCAGGGAGGAAACACAAATCTCACGTTAGATTCATGATGGCCTCTGTCTCATTCACTTGGAAAGAGACAAGAGGCCAGGCTACAGGGAGAGAAAAGAGAGAGACAATGAGTGAGCGAGAGCAGTCAGAAAGAGAGAAACAAGACAGGGTCTAATCATCTATGATGTACACTACAGTATCTGTAACATATTAGTCCACCTGTTGAACTGACCCCCGTTGTTTTCCATATTAAAGTTAAATATGAAATATATATATATATATATATATATATATATATAGAGAGAGAGAGAGAGAGAGAGAGAGAGAGAGAGAGATACTAGTAGACGCCTCAGGGCGACATGGTTGCGAGGTCTCGCCAATTCTTGGCCATCTGGCCAGTGATGTATATCGGACCAGTTACCCATATATGGAGATCCATGTACTGTATATAGTACATCCTTTTTATGCCCATACATGGAGATCCCTGTCCATATTGATGACATCAGGGATCTCCATATATGGGCATAAAAGAGATTCTGTTAGAGTGGTTCCCATGACATCACAACATACAATATCTGTTATGTCCATACATGGAGATCCCTATCTGAACCAGCCACACAGATTATGGCCATGCCTTGGCCATCTGGCCAGTGATATATATCGATGACATCAGGGATCTTTATATGGGCATAAAAGAGATTCTGGGGAATAATACCTATATGGACTTTTACATAGGTGATGTCACACCTGTGATATCACCTGTGATGTCACAGTGATGTGTCAAGGGAACCAACTCATAGACTGTAAAAACTGTGTACACACACGTCTACACAGACACAGACAAGCTGTGACATTTCTCATGGTAAACTGCGACCTTCGGTCGCAATTAAACATAATATAGAATACATGCAGGTATTTCCTTGGCCTACTGGCAGTGTGCACAAGAAATGTGGCGCTGATCGATTGGTCCAGCAGATGGCTAGACACAAAGACAGACGAGAGACCCTCTTCTAGACGGCTCTCCTGCAACAGAGCCACGCCGTGAGAAGAAAAAGGGACGAGAGAGAGTGAGAGAGAGAGAGAGAGACGTGCCAGGGCGTCTGAGGCAGATTTGGGCCAATGGGCACGCTCCTGGAAGAACAGAGTCGAAAAAAAATAAAAGATTGGCCTGGAAACACGAGCGGGAGAAAGAGACACAGACTGAAGGAGAAAGGACAGAGGGAGGGGGAGGGGGAGCGAAAAAGACTCAAATATAGTACATATATATCCCTAAGAGCTGAGTCGAACTGTAACGGAGACCTTCTGATTATGCTGCTTCACAGCTTTTTAAGAGCAGTTGCACAATTGTAGCCTTCAGATGAATAATCATATGAGCCCACTATCTGCTTCGTATATCGGTCAATATTATTCATGGCTAAGTCTGAATGTTGCACATCCCCTGATACAATCCTTATGGTATCTTTTTGTGAATGAACACTAGCTCTGTTGCTTTTAACTTTAGATTTCACATGGGTTTTAACTACTGTAGGAATGGACAATTCTGTAATCTATCTTTTGGCTCAGGGCACCCCTATGAATATTATTTTCATCCGAGGGACCCCTATATTATAATAACTTTCACAATATTTTTGCAATTATGTTGCGAGGAAAAAGTTGAGATAATAGCCATTTTGATTAGAACTGACTGAAAATAACTTTGTACTTCAAGTTTAAAATGATACTAAATATTTTTTTAAGTGTCCAAATTAATTCCAATTTATTATCAAATTATCTCGCGGCACCCCTGGACTGCCATCACGGCACCCCAGGGTGCCCTGTCACCCACTTTGAAAACCCCTGGTTTAGAGAATCAAACTGAGGATTGTTGAAAATAGATGGATATGGTCCTTCATCTAAATGTGTGGATTTACAGTACATGGATATGAGTTTCACTTAGCGATTCAGTCTGTTTAGCAGCTGGGATGTTTCCATAACCCAAACAAGACACACACACGTACGCACGTACGCACGCACGCACGCACGCACGCACGCACGCACGCACGCACGCACACACACACACACACACAATAGCAGCACTCCAAAAGAAAAAAAAAAGCAAGATTGTAGCTCAGATTCACATCTTTATATTACATTTATATTAGCCTATCAGAGGCTAGGCCAAAACGCGTTAACAAACTGATCTACGGTAGCAAAATTACACAATCATTCATCATTCAGTAAGCACATAATGCTCTACATTTCAAAGTTATGTCTCTGCAATAGTTCTTGACAATTCAAACTGACAACCAGAATGAGTTTTCAGGATTCTGTCTGAGAGTGTGATTCTGTGTGAGTCAGTGCAACCATTTGCGATTACAAGCATTTATAGCCTGAGTCTTATTTTGATGCATCATTAAAATGTACTTGTTTGTGTGTGGGAACCGAAATTGAGTGTAGTAGAACACTTTTTCAATGAAACAAAGGTTATTTTTTATATATTTTTCACGATAACCATTCTACATAAATGTTTTTTGTTCTTCTTATGTCTGCCCCTGACACTCGCGCCAAAATGACAGAGGCACTGGAAATGTCTTTATTTATACATTTTAAAGTTAATAATACATATAATCTTTGACAGTGTAGTTGTTGCTTTCCAATACATCCTCGCACCAGGACTCGGCAGCACTTCTGTGGCTTTGTTTCAAGCTGAATTATGGGAATCGCAGTTCTAACACACTATGAACAGACGCTGTTATGTGTTTATGTGTGTATTTGATCATTTTTATGGTCACTGCAGTTGTTATTGAAGGTAGTGCTTATTTTTAGTGCCAATAATATAAGGGTCGGTGGCTTTTCTACACAGCCCACCTGGAGCCACTGTGGACTGCAGATTGGACCATGCATGCTAAACAAACCACACACCACCAGGGGCGTCACAAGGGGGGGGGGGGGAAGTGGGACTGAGGACCCAAGGTGGAGGGGCCTTAATTATTTATACTTTAGCTATTGAAAAATTGCAGATCTACAAGCTCACAGAGCAGAACTTCGTAGCTTGTAGCTCTGATATTTTTGAAAAGTAATGAAAATATGTGCAAATCTTTGGATATATGTATTTTTTAAGCGAACATTTGTAACTCAAATTTTGCTTCTGGGGGTCCCTGGAACTAAATATTTTGAGATGGGGGTCCGTGGCCAAATACATATCATTTTGGGGGTCCTTCACATGAAAGGGTTTGAGCACCACTGACATAGAAACATAGGTTTTTCAAAAAACCTTAGAATGATTTGAAATATTCAAAGACTTGCACAAATGTTTAGGATTTTTCAAAAATAGCAGATCTACAAGCTCTGTGAGCTTGTATATCTGCCATTTTTCAATAGCTAAAGCACAAAATAACACGTAATAATGCATTCCCAGTTAAACCCCCTCCCCCTATGAAGAACATTCATGGGGGCCGCAGTGAATCCTTGTACCCAGGGCCCAGAATTTGGTGCGACACCCCTGCCTACCACCACATGATGCACTGTAATTCTGTTAGTTTGAAAAGGAAAATTGCACAGTTCTCTTCGCCTCAGTTGCTTTCAGTATGTTATTATGAGAGAACCTCAGTTTTATGAAGTATGAGTATGCAAACTAAATTGTGTTATGACGACACAACTGCCACTACGAAAAGAGCTGGTCATCCACACTCATCCACGCTGGCAAGCACACTCTATGCCAGGGGTTTTCAAAGTGGGTGACGGGGCACCCTGGGGTGCATGCCGCGACAGCAGTCCAGGGGTGCCGCGAGATAACTTGATAATATTTGGAATTTATTTGGACACTATTTAGTATCATTTTAAAATTGTAGTACAAACGTATTTTCAGTCAGTTCTAACCAAAATGGCTATTATCTCAACGTTTTCCTTGCAACATAATCACTAAAATATCGTCACTGTCGGGCAGAAACCTTGTATCTCCAAGTTTCAAATGTGTACGTCTTTTGGTAAAGCAAAGCCCTGCTTCATCATACAAGACAAGTCGACAAGTCGCACAAAACTAGGGAAAACAGCCGATCTACAAGCACACAACGCCTCGCATCGCTTTTAGATCTGCTGTTTTCACTAGTTTAGTACATTTTATAGTTGATAAATACAAAACGAACCGTTCTGGACATGGTTCTGGTCAGGTTTCCACCCGATAACGACAATATGCTATAAATATAAGGTGCTGGGAGTGAAAATTATAATGTAGGGGTGCCTCGGATCGGATGAAAAAAATATTTATGGGGTACCCTGAGACAAAAAAGTTTGGGAACCCCTGCTCTATGCAGTTGGTTTTGAAAACTTTCCAATACTGTACAGTATGTCCTTGTAACAGAGAGGTCCTCTGTTACAGGTGTTTAATATGATGACCTGAGTGAATTGGTTTGCACAACATATTTGCACAAGGTATTTGAACTTTATAGTAGATGGCATAGTTGTATTTTGCACAATTAATAATCATGATTTTAAGTATTTATTTATTGAATACTATAACAACACTTAAGTTTCCTGTCTAGCTGAGCTGGCCACTCAGCTAATTACTTCCACCTGGGGAAAGACTCAAACGTTTGATCATGAGGTTATGAGTGCAGTAGGGCTGCAAGCGAACCTTCGGGGATTCGAACGTTCGTTCGTTACGTTGGCAATCGAAGTTCGAAATTAATGGGTTCAGGTTTTTTTCTTTTTTTTTCCCTTCTTTTTTTTTTACACGAAAAATAATTATCAGAATGTGATAGGCCTATTCAGAATATCACAGTAGTAGAGATAGCCAAATACGAAATAAGTTAGGCCTACCGGTAAACACTAACAGTTAATGGTGACCGTTAAAGTAGTTATAAAATGCACCAGAACAGCTTGGAGCGATCAAGGACCGTCCTCCGCTCCAATTCGGCTCCTGTTTGGGGCCGCGAACCAGCCTCGCTGACACACGCTTGATGACAGACAGTAGAGTGAGAGGCAGCACTCTGAGCTGGGCAGAGAGAGACTTGTGTGTGCTGTGCTCTGAACAGCGAACACCCATCCACGCACCCAAAGATTAAACAGCCTTTCTCCTAAGCATGAGCAAAGATGGATTTCATTGCAACCCCCTAAAGGATCTATAATGCGATTTCTGGGGTTGTTACATCGAGACCAGTTCAGCCCGAACGCGACGCGCTCCGACGCAGTCACCAAGTCTAATCATCATCCGTGAAACGCCGCTATACATTGAGCCTGTTCGTCAACAAACTGCGCAACATTTTCTCCGATTGGGTTGGATTTTCCAAGTGTTAGCCTACGTGTTAATGCGGCCACGCATCCACGCGTTTTCAATGGTTAAAACAGCACATTTAAAACATTTCCTACAGTGTTTTAGCTGGTTAAAGGTACAGTACGTTCGATGGTTCGGTGAACCGAACGAACCATCGAAGGTTCGATGGTCAGTTCGGAAAATCCCCCCGAAGTTCGAATCCCTAAAACAGGGCTAGATTACAGCCCTAGAGTGCAGTAAGTGTAATATTGTTGGCTATACAGTGTGTGCGTTGGCTCTCACCAACGAGCCTGGCTCTTTGGCTAACTGGTTAGCGCACTTGCTTGGGATATAGGGGTCCCGGGTTCGCCTCCCGGCCGCAGCTACGTTGGTGGCAGTGGTGGGATATAGGTACTGGCGGAGTGGTCTGTCAGTGCCTCGGCCGTTGTATGCCTAGTAATCGACGACTGTCCTCCCACGCTGGTTGCGTTCGAACCCCCTGGTTTCCGGCGTGCGTGGTAGCGCTTCCAGTTAGGGGGGACGACTGTAGGCTATACGGTGTGTGCGCTGGCTCTCGCCAACGAGCCTGGCTCTTTGGCTGACTGGTTAGCGCACATGCCTGGGATCCCGGGTTTGCCTCCCGGCCGTGGCTACAGTATATAGGCCTATATAAGTGCAATAAGAGACCAATTGAAATATGTATGAGGTGCAATATAGGTAATGCTAAGTGAAGATTGAAAGCTTAAAGGGGAAGACCACCCATTTTCAATATCAAACTATGTCATTAATATACCTTAGAGAAGTTGTGTGGAAATAGAAAAAAAGTTCCCCCTCTTCTGTGTTGCCTAGAACTGGAGGATTGATTTTGGGGTTTGTATTGCAAATCACAACTTAATGACATCACACATTGTACTTTACAATAAAACCCCCAAATCAATCCTCCAGTTCTAGGCAACACAGAAGAGGGGGAACTTTTTTATTTATTTCCACACAACTCCTCTAAGGTATATTAATGACATAGTTCAATATTGAAAATGGGTGGTCTTCCCCTTTAACTGTACCAAGTTCTGTTTGGTGGCCAGCGTATTGGGCTGGACCAAGTCAGAATGGCAGGGGGGGGGGGGGGGGTGTATTTGTAGTCGCTAGGATATGGTGGTTAGGTAATGTAGTAGTTTTCAGAATGATGTAGTTGTTGTTCATTGAGTTTTAAGATAATTTATATGGGGTATATATGTGTATGTTTATTTATATATTTATTGTGCTGTATGTATTTTATTCTAGATCTAGAAAAACACCCCTTGACATGGTGCAGTCCTAGCTCATTAGTTCAGCTGGGCTATAAATGGTCAGTTGAGCTTAGTCTCAGAGCTGAGCGCCACCATTATGTCCTTTTTCTTGTCTGTCTTTTGAATAAACACACCATTTGCCTTGAGTTCCACCTGAACTCAAGGCCTCTACTGAATCCAACCGCTAAGTGGATAATCCTCACAGTCCTCCATTGAGATTACAATCGGTACTTGCACAGAAAAATCCTCCTAATTTATGCTAGCTCTGAGTGTGGAAAACTTTACTTAAATGCAGTGGTTCCAAAACTTTTTAGCCTGTAACCCAAAAGAGAAATTAGAAATTCGCCCAGGACCCAAACTAGTGAAAATAGCAGATCTAAAAGTTCACAATGCGTGGCTTTGCACCGCGTTGAGAGCTTGTAGATCACTTTTCTCACATTTCATTTGAAGATGTGTTTGTTTCAAAATAAAATGATATATTTAAAAAAAAAACATCCCACAACCTTAATTAGAATCGCCCCGTGTGTTTGTGTGTTTGTGTGTGTTTCCATCTGTAACTCCACGTTCAGCAGTTGTTCAATTGTCTAAAAAACACAATACAAAAATCAATAACGCATGTACCTTGCCCAACATCAACTTTATCACCTTCAAATGTGTCTCTACTTCTCATAATCCCCAAATGTTTAAAATATTTCCCCAAATTTTGGCCTGTAGGCGGCTTTGTCCTGTGATGCGATTTACATCACAAATGGGCGTCAACAAGCGTCTGTCTGCTTCACACCAAGGGGCTGTAGGCTAGTCTTTTGAAATACTTTACATACAAATGTGTCCGTGACCCACAAATGTGTCCCGACGCACCGTTTGGGAAACAGTGCTTTAATGAACACTGAGGATTTAGCAACAGCAATGTTGCAATCTGGTTACAATAATAGCAGGCATCCTAGGTGGGTTGGTTGGTCTTAACTAGTTCTACTGGTTCCACCTGGAAAAGTCTTGATATCTTAATGCAAGGTTGTATCTGGCGAGGGTCCAACTGATCAGCTGCTGTTATAACTTATTGTTCTTCTATTCCACATTATTATAGGGTGGCCTCAACATCATATAATATATTGAAAAATATATTAAAAATCACACCCGTGTGAAGTGGAGCTGTGTGTGTGTGTGTGTGTGTGTGTGTGTGTGTGTGTGTGTGTGTGTGTGTGTGTGTGTGTGTGTGTGTGTGTGTGTGTGTGTGTGTGTGTGTGTGTGTGTGTGTGTGTGTGTGTGTGTGTGTGTGTGGATCATGTGTACCGATTTTTGTGACATTTGAAGAAAATATGTAGGAAAAGGAGCAAAAAGTGTGTTTTGGAGAAAATTCAAGATGGCGGAAAATCTAACATGGCGCAAATGGGCGTGGCCTATATGGGGAGATGCGTCATGACCCAAGGAATCCAGGGAAAAAATATTTTTAATTTTCCGACCTACGGTTCAAGAGTTACAGGCCAAAACGTAAAGTGGGGTGTTATGGCGCCACCATGTGGCCAAATGACACAATTATTTTTTATTTAATCCTTGAAATCATTATGAACCTCCTCTCCAAGTCTTGAAACTCTAGCCCCTATGGTTTGCGAGAGACAAATAATTGAATGTGAGTTTTTGCGATTCCCATTATAAGTCAATGGGGAAAATGAATTCACTAATAAATTAATATCAATTAAACTATTGAACCTTTCTCTTAGCAAGTTACTAGCCCACGATTCCCGAGTAAGCCGGTCGATTTGACATATGGCGCGAGTGTGTGGTGGCAAAACTGTGGGACTAGTAGCGTGCCGAAGTTTAGGAAGTTCAGGCTACATACAGACACACAGACAGACACAGACAGACACACAGACAGACCCACACGGCCACGTATAGGGAGCCTGTGCTTCACACAGCTCCAAAAATACATATTCATGGAGAGAGGTAGATGCTTCTATGGAAACCCATTTCTGCCACTGAATAAAGTTCATTTCTGCCTGAATTATGAGATTCTTTTTCTTTATATCTTTGCATTGTTTTCATGCAATTGTGAGTGTGACTGTGACTGTTGATATTCTTGAGTGTTGTTTCAGCACAAATGTGAGTTAAGTGCCTGATACACATACTGTATGAACTTTTGAATCTTCCCTATGGGCAGAATTGAAAGCGGTTTTGGAGGTGTGCTCTATAGAGGCCCCTCAGTCATATCAGTTTGGGTATGATCGGGTGGTGCGTGCATGATGTATGCCCCCCCCCCCCTGCACTTTTTTTAACTCATATAGTGCCAATCCCGAGAAGACTCGTGAAAAATACTCGAGTATCACATGGTGCCAATCCCGAGTATACTCGTGAAAAGTAATATATTACTGTAACGGCGGATACATTACCGAGAACAATGGCCGGAGGTCCGGAGACGAAATCCGTCGCTGATTTCGCATCATCACGGCTCCACGAGCACAAAATAGTCCCATCCATAACATTGAGGTGGACGGGGGATCTCATCTTAAATGTCCATTATCTCAAAACTACACTTTAGAAGCTAGGATGGAGGCAGATGCTCGCTTATGTTACACATGTATAAAAGCTCCCGGTCCGCCATTACACAACTCCACGTGGACAACGATCGGTTCCGGCGCAGGACGCGATGACGTCAGACCGGAAGTGTTTGCGCTGTGGACTTCTGGCCTTCAAAATAAGATAACGGGGGTGATGCCAACCTGAGACTGGCATCGTGGACTTTATAATCCGTTAATTTCATGGGCACTAAATTAGTTAATATAAAAATTATTAATTTTTTCGTTATATGTCAATTAATTCCTCACAATACTTGCCACTGCTGTTTTAAGCTACTGGTTCACCTGCCAGTGAGGAGCAACCACCAGGAGGACGTAGTGTGTCCTACTCCTGCTGTTCAACCTGCTGACAGGTGCCATGTCAAACACTGGGTTGGGACCCTTTTTTGGGTCGCAGAAACATTTTTATGGGTCCCTTAATTTCCTACATTTAGTTTAACATTTTCAAAAAATATTCTCCAAAAATCTAAGATTTTCATATATTTTTTTAAATGCAAAGATTTTTCAAGGTAATTTAATAAAATAATTAAAAATCTAAGAAATTCCATAAATTAGAAAACAAATGTTTAAGAATGAGTGAAAATAGCCGATCTACAAGCTCGCCACGCTGCGCGAAGCAACGCGCTGTGAGCTTGTAGATCTGCTGTTTTCACTGGTTTGGGTCCCGGGCAAATGTCTGATTTCTCTTTTGGGTCTTGACTCTCGATGTAAAAAGTTTGGGAACCTCTGGTATAAAGTGTGTGCAGTGACAAAGATTGCCCTCCCCGCCCGGCTTCCCTGCTCTGAACATAGTCTAGTTCAGATTGGGGATGGGACGATATGAAAATTTCATATCACGATTATTGTGGCAAAAGAAATCACGATTTTATCGCGAAAATCAAAATCCATTATCCTGGGGCGGAACATTTCCCAAAAAATTATTTTTTGGCAAAGACATTTGATATAGAGTGAAAAAAGACTGTATCAAGTAGGTATATTATAAGTACCTTTTACCAATATAGAGGGTTTAAATGGTACCGGATATGCAGCTCGGCAAATAAAAGGTAAATTGATCCCAGTGCATGACAGAGGACGATATCACGATAAATTCTATCTCCACGATATGATTATCGCAAGTGTTTTTTATCACAATAAACAATAATATCATGTATCGTCCCATCCCTACTCTGAACATAGTCTAGTTCAGATGCTCTGCATGTCTGATGCAGAGCCCCCCCCCCCCCCCCCCCCCCCCCCCACCCTTGCACCATTGCAAGTTGTGCAACCAGTGTCAAAGTCAATCTGCAGCCCTGTATTATAAGGGGCTTCCGTACACGTTTGTGCTTAATGAATAAAGGCAAGTTATAAAAGGATTCATATACAACATACTTATACAACTGTACATGTGAGGAACATCAGTGTCACCCCAAATGTTCTGCTCTCTTTTCAAAAGTTCATTGCAGTGAAATCACAAGCTAGAGTCATGTACAGTAACAATGGCATGGTCATCTCCACCTCTACCTCTCCATCTTTCTGTCTGGTTGCTGTCATTCACGTTTCTCCGTAAAGTCTTGATCACTAAGTTTGTGTGTCAGTCATGTTTGTCTTTCAATGTTATATGAGATACATAGAGTGTGGTTCCTGTGTAAATAAGCTGTAAGGCTTTCTAGGATCTCCTTTTAGTTGACCTTGTACCAGTGATTTGCGCTGTCATGAAACTGTACTTTTTTCTATTGCAAACTGCTAATAAATTCTTCAATCAATCAATCAATCAATATCACCAGTCAAAGGCTGTGATTTGTAAGTGTCTGGTGGTTTTCACTGGCACACAGTCGACGTTAGCCCTTAGCAGCACACAAAGCTGACGTTAGCAAGTTAGCACATCATTGGTGATGTGTAGGCATTGTTCAAGGTGCATACCACTGTTGCTGAATGTAATTTTCTTCCCCCACACTAACAGGCATGTGTTTTGTGCATACGTGTGTGTGTGTGTGTGTGTGTGTGTGTGTGTGTGTGTGTGTGTGTGTGTGTGTGTGTGTGTGTGTGTGTGTGTGTGTGTGTGTGTGTGTGTGTGTGTGTGTGTGTGTGTGTGTGTGTGTGTGTGTGTGTGTGTGTGTGCGCGTGCGTGCGTGTTTGTGTTTGTGCATCTGTGTGGGCGTCAGTGTATGAGAGAGAGAGAGAGTGTGATGCATGCTTGTGCCTGTGTGTGTTTTTGTATAGTGTATAAATAGACAATAGGCAAAAAACGCAAGCTATTCTTGTCCCCCCCCCTCCCACCCACACACACAGCTTAACATCATTCACAGCTTAACAACATATATATTTGTATTTTTAAACCTGTGAAGAGACAAAACGGTGGCTGTCATGAAGCTCTGGCTCAGCCATGTTGAGTGTGTTTTAAACCAGAGAACATGCCATTACTGTTGGGCAGAAACCTCTCAACTCCATACAGTATTTAACGTTTTGGGTGTTTTTCTAAATGAATGCCCTAGTCCAGGATTCCCCAATTAGTTTTCCCCAAGGGCCGAATCATGTCTAGGGTACCAAGCCGAGGGCCACAACATTGCTTGGGGCGATGGTGGCGTTCCCGCTACTCCATGCAGTGACAGTTCAGATATCGTCGTTGTCGGGTGAAAATCTTGTATGTCCAAAACCGTTCGTTTTGCATTTATCATTTTAAAAATGTTTAAACTAGTGAAAACAGCCGATCTACAAGCACGCCTCGCACCGCGAGGCGTTGTGTGCTTGTAGATCTGCTGTTTTCCACCTGCTGTTTTCCACCCAACAACGACGATATACTAGTGTTGTTGCTGCTCTTATACCACCATTATTACTGGGGTTGGTGGGGGCCAGACAGTAGCCCCCGTGCGGGCCGCAAATGGCCCGCGGGCCGCCTATTGGGGAACCCTGCCCTAGTTCATCATACAAGAGTGTCACACAAACGTAGTGAAAATAGACGATCTACAAGCTCACAACGCGTCGCGATTAAGCAAATAATCATAAAAAAGCAACGACAGCAACGATCACTGTAAAAGATCACCAAATGTAGCCCAGCTGCCCACTCAGTGCTGTGTTATAATGTTAGAAAGAGACAGACGGACAGACTGTTGGTGTAAAAATACACCCAGATCCTGTGAGACCATCTCTATGGCAGTGGTTACTATGGTGACAGTGAGGCTGCATGTGAGGGGACCCAGGGAATTCACCCTCTGGATCTGCTGAAGTGCACGCCTTCCCACAAACACACGTGTACACACACACACACACACACACACACACACACACACGCACACACACACACACACACACACACACACACACTTAGGGCCGAATCATACTCCACTTTATAAAGCCCTGATACCGGCATTAATTCGGCTGTTCGGTGCCACAGAGATTTTGTGACTCTCCGAACCAAAATAAATTTGGCTCTAAAAGTGGACTATGAATCGGCCCTTACCCTCTCACGCGTGTGTGAGCAATGAGCATGCACACACACATTGATACACAACTTTTAATTAAAGGAATATTTCACTTCTGGGGTAGTTTTTCTACTCTGGCTTTTGTCTGCACCCCAGATAGTTTGATTCAATATTTACCGTAGATATTTCATAAAAATGTAAATCAAATATCAAAATATTGAATCAAGCAAGTAAAGCAACTAAAAATAACTATCTGCGTTGCACACAGAAGCCAGTGTGCAAGTGTGACTCACATCACGGCAACCACGCTTGCAATTTCCAATTGCATCTTTCTAGTTTATGGTTATGTTTGAGTCATTGTGACGTGGCCCTGGTCTTGCCTATATGGGCGTTTCGGGTTTGTTTATGGTTATGTCTGAGTTATACCGACATAGACAATTTTAATATAGGATATTTTTGTGGACGAAAATGATAAACCCCTTAGTTTCTCGGCTTTCAGGGGGTGTATTTCAGGGGCTTTTAAGCCGTGACATCATTTTGTAGGCAGAGGAGAACTCTGCCCCCAGAGCATTTTCTGTCCCTCGCTATTTCAACAGATCCGAGACAAAAATAGTAAAAAGATTCACGGAAACTGGGGGCAGAAATTCTCCTCTGCCTACAAAATGATGTCATACTTAACAGCCCCAGATTGTGGAATAGTTGTCTGGCTACACAAGACTAGTCCCAATAGCTCTCCCACTGGGTTTCCAATGTGAGACGGGCATGGGACGTTTCAAGTGACCATTCAGGTTTAACTCCACCCGCTTTCGGTGCCATTTTACGGTCTACCAGTTTGACTTGTATAAAATGTCAGTCTGTAGTTCATTGCTTCTTGTCAGTGACGGTGGTGTGTATAGACTGTGTACATTACAGTATCTTCCATCTCTCTCCTATCTCTAACTTATCTGTCTGTCGCTCTAATTTGGATGAGTAGGAACAGGGTCGATCTGCCTGTCTCTCTGTCAGACAGACCCCAGGACAGAGATAACACTGGCAGAAAGGTTATTTTCAGAGAGAAATGTCCCGCGATATGAATACATTTTGATATGTTTATTATTTTGATGGTACTTGTTGTATAATCGCAATATTATATTCAGGAGTTTTATGATGTCACTAAAGCAGTGTATTTCAATTGGGCATTTTGAAACCAAAAATTCACAGGGGAAGACATATTTGCATACCATAACCATACCTGGGGGTCTATTAGAGTATATAATGTTAACTCCATAGACTCATATAAAACAGAAAAAGTACAAAACTATGGCACCACCTCTTTAAACGTGGCTGGAACTACGTCATCCGGAGCAAGACTCCTCCCAGACTCCACCCTGTGCCCGCGCCCCATATGTTCCAGTAGCGCTCCTACTGGATCCATGCTTCTGCCTCTGGCTCTGTGTGATTTGCTCTAGGACAGGGCAGAAGTTAACCTATATGGTTTAGTCGCTTTAGTGTACTCTATATCAGTGGTTCTCAAACCTTTTCATGTCAAGGACCCCCAATTTGACACCCGCAGACCCTCCATTTTAAAACATATGCCAGGGACAACAACAACACACAGAAATTATAGAATATATGCAACTGACCCCTATTTCTGAAATTCTTTCCAGAACCGTAATAAAGAATACAAAATGTGGAGGATTCATGTTTTTATCATAGTCATTAAATAAAACCGCTCTGTCCTTGTACTGCATATTTCAGTGATTTCTGTCAAATAATACAGTCAACAGCAACACAAAATTTGTATTTGTATTAGTGATTTTGTTTTTTATTTACCTGTCTGGATTGACATCTGATCTATTATAAACTCTGGATTGACAAGGATGTAATCATTTGTTAAGCCATCATGATGCCATGTTGGTATTACCCACAAATCCATAATTATTTAATTATTACAGATTTTATCATTTAACCAAATATACCTAACCTAACCTTGTTTTAAAATGATTTGATTTTAGAACAATCTGTTGTATAGTGTACCTGTAGAACCTGTTCTGTTGGTTTTGCTCCAGGGTCTGGGAACTGGCACAGTTGGTGTCGATGGTTATTGGTTACAGTGTGTATAGATGCAGTAGGTGTTGGCTCTCAGGAGAGTCAGTGCTCTGCCTATCGGTATCTGATGATCTCGGCAGGATTTAAACACACAAGAGAGGACAGCGTGTTCTCACAATACTATCAGCAGCCTATCCAGCCATCTAAAGTGGTCCCGCTCGTACATTGTGCACATCATGTGTGTGTTTGCCTGTGTATTTCCAGGATCTGATAAAGCAGCAGACCTTATCTCAAAGGTTCCTGGTGTCCCACTCTCTTTATGCACTTCTCACCGTTAACTTTTCATGTCCTTTTTCTTTTTCTCTCTTTCTCTCCACACCTTCAGCTATCCTTCTTTCTTCTCTCTTTCTCGCCTCCTCCTGTCACCTACTTGTTTTTGTTCTTGTCACCACCACCCTTGTTATAATTCACACCGACCTATTAGGGCTGGGCAATTAACCGAAAATATATAGAATCCGATATTTACAACCAGTAAGTAACCAACTTAATCTTGCTCATGTACATTAATCGAATAATCGAGAAGGAGTTAAAAAATAAAAAGTAAAATTTAAATCTGAATAACCACTTAGGGGCGGTAGTGGCTCAGGGGTAGAGTGGCTGGTAGAGCATCTGAATGGGAACCGCTTCCCAGTTCGATCCCGGGCTCCCAGCATTAGTGTTCTTGAAAGTGTCCTTGAGCAAGACGCTGAACCCCTAATTGCTCCCGATGTGCAGCAGGTTGGTGCCTTGCATGGTTTCCTCCACCATCAGTGTATGAATGTGTGTGTGAATGGATGAATGCAATGCACAATCTAACTAAAGCGCTTTGGATAAAAAGCACTATATTAATGAGAGAGGGCGAGATCATTTAGCGACCTACAACCGGGTCGCAACGTGGTCTGTAGTTTTCAGCGACCGGGTCGCTAAATCAACCGACCGGGCCGGTAAATCACCGACCGGGACGCTAAATCCACGGACTGGGTCGCTAAATCGACCGACCGGGACGCTAAATCCACCGACCGGGAAGCTAAAACCACCGACTGGGACGCTAAATCCACGGACCGGGTCGCTAAATCCACCGACCGGGACGCTAAATCCACCAACCGCGGGACGCTAAATCCACCGACTGGGTAGGTAAATCCACCGACCGGGATCGCTTATCCACCGACCGGGCTACTAACCCTAACCCTAAACTTAACCTCAGTAACTAACCTGCAGACGCAACCTACCGACCGGGTCGCTAAATCACCGACCCGGTCGCTGAAAACTACCGACCACGTTGCGACCCGTTTGTAGGTCGCTAAATGATCTCGCTCCTACAGATATTAATGCACCATTTACTTAACTCTGTATTAGGCTATACTTCGTTTTACAATGGTGGGCTACACAAATAGCATAGTAGTCGTTCTACAAGCTTGTCGATCTGTTATTTAATAATAAGTTTGAAATAATCGTGACATTGATTTGAAGACAAGTCATATCACCCTGCCCTACTCCCTCTCTTTCCCTCATCTCTCTCATCCCGTTCTCTTCTCTCATCTCCTGCGCTTTCTTCCCTTCCAGGGTCACTTCAGCCAAATCAAAAAGGAAATTGAAGTGGCATTCAGATAACTGGCAACTCATCCTGTGTTCTACTTCAGTAAATTGAAAATAGCCTATAGAAATTCTTTCACGTGCCACTTGCTACTCATTGAGTGCTTGGTGCTGGATTGCAAAGGGGCTGTCTTAAATTGCCAGATGATCTGAAAGTCCTCATTTTAGGATGCACTAATTATTTTTCACGTGCACATTCAGTCACCAGAGTTGGTGTGAGCTTGAGGTTGTCTGTGATCAGACATACAGGGCCATATTTTTGCCATTGCCTTACCCCTTTTTATTCCACGATTTTGTAACCCATTTTTCACCCAGTGCCAATTTCCTAAGCTGTAATCCTGGGCACTACTCTCCCACTGCCAACCTGGAGAGAGGCCCAAACTGAGCACATGCTTTCTTCAATGCACGAGGAGTGAGCAGGCCGCTTCTTATCACCTGACCGGGGGAAGTTTCCCCGGTAGGATGTAGCGCGTGGAAGGAACACGTTATTACAACCAGCTCCTTTCCCCTCCATCAGGCACACCGCTGGCCGCTGGCCAGGGGGAGGCAGTATAGAGACCAGGTTTACCACCAGGTTTTTTGGGGAGGGGAAATACCCTGAAAAACATTTTTAAATAGTTCGTGAGTAATCTACAAACTCACGTGTAGATGTAGATCGGCTATTTGAAGTTTTTTTAAATGTTTTTCAAAATGGTAAAAAAAGGCAAAGAAGTTTAGGGATAAGGGATAAGGCTGAGGCACAGACAAAAATAGGGCCCACTGTGTTATTGTAAACCCATCTGAATTCACAGAAGTTCATTTTTTCGCCACGATATTGTATGGCTATAACTATAAGCTATATATTTATAATATATCTGTCAAATCTTTTTATCAAATTCAGATGCCCTTCTGATGGGCTATGATTGGCTTTCAAAGTTTTGCGGGAGGGGCCCGTTTTCCTCAAAATCATGGACATAGTGTAGATAGATAGATAGATACCTTTATTATCACAAGGGGTGTCCGATTGTCATGACACCTCGCGCACACACTGCCAGTAGGCCAAGGAAGAGCAACCACACCAATCAGCTATACACTATAACAGCTATACATGTACCTCTTGAACCGTACTACTGGTACAATCTAAATATTTCCCCCCCACGATTCCTTGGATTATGATGCAACTCCACACAGAGCCTTGTGCTAGACTACATTTTCAGATACTTTGCATTTTCTTCAAAACACAAATTCCGTCCAAAATTCGGTCCATATTATCTGTGGATATGGTCAAGATATATATATCAGTCACATTTTACAGGTCCCATTCCAATTGGCTGACTGCCTTCCAAACTTTGTGGGCCCTGGGTAGGCACCTGGCCTGGCGAGGATCTGCTAGTTGGAAACTGTAGCTACAGTAAGCGTTTTATCTGTCGGTCGTCTCTTGGAAGCCATGGAAGCTCGATCGCGAGACTGTGTTCACTGAGTGTACATAGTCAAGGCTTTCCTTAGTTTTGGATCGCTCACAGTGCTCAGGTATTCTGCCACGGTGTATTCTCTCTTTAGGGCTAAATAGTTTTCCAATTTGCTCTGGTTTTGGGTTGATTCTTTCCAGTGTGTCAGATAGCTTTTCTTTTTGTTTTCTTATAATTTGGATTTGTCCTGTAGGGTTTCTATCTGGAGTCTCTCTCTCTCTCTCTCTCTCTCTCTCTCTCTCTGTCCCCCTCTTTCTGTCTCGCAGACTCGCGCACAACAACCTTGCATTGAGGGAAAGCTATTTTTAAATACTGCACAAATTGTGCATTGTCATGTTGATACCACAGGTGTTTTCCGAAGTAACCAGTTAAATGAAGATGTCCTGACTTTTTGGAATAAAATGTCTCTGAAAGACATCATTGGTACAGACCCCAAATTTACTATACTGTATACTGTATATTGCCACTTTAGGGAAAGAAAGATAATGATTTTGGTGAACAAACAGGGGAGATTCTTAAGCATTGGAGGTCTGATTGCTTTCATATTATCTATGGTCAACAGAAAACAACAGAAGTTGTTTTCACCCTATTTTGGGTCAAAAAGGTCAAATGACAACGCCACAATCAAGGTCAAGAGCTGCTTAGTTTTGGCAGAGGTATGCACTGAGTGCCATCTTTCTGCATGTTTGTCATTTTGTGTTTACAGTATGTGTCACTGACATCACAGATCACACGATGAATGACACATGTAATGTTAAAGGTCAGGTGTGGCTGCTTTTTACTTTATTGTTCAGATGTTTTACTTGGAATTTTGTCTGATTAATGCAAATAGCACAGCAATAACATGAGAACAACATCCAAACTTATGATGTTATGTGTGTTTACTTTGATACTATGTGTCTAACCAATACAACAAATTGAAAAATGATAACTTCTTGGCATAAGATATGATGTGCACACGTTTGATTGTCTTGATCCTGTAGCCACAACATGTGAAGTGCCTACCAGATCCCTATCTCATGGCCACTAGAACTATAGTATAATGTGTGCCCACTATAATATTGTGACCACCCAATCTTTCCATTTTTGCTCCTCTTTTCTGTTCTTCGACACTCCCCCCAAGAAGTCGCCCCACTGATTGAGAAACACTTGCACATAGGATACTGTATAAAGCACTAAAAAGCAGTAAGGAGGGAACCTAATGAACTCTGAAAAGAGAGCTCTATAGAAACCATAACTATTTTATTGCATACAAGTCACACCTTGTGGCGCCACTGGCCGAGCAATCAAAGACGGGTGCCCAAAACATGATCATCAGGTATTATAATTATACTTGATGGAAGGTTTTTTCAAAAAAGTGTACAGAAAGGGTCAAAATTATGTTTTTATGTAGCCACACCCACCTGTTCATTAAGTATACATGGTTTGCTGGTGGTTGGTGACCCAGCTGAAGTTAGCCACACCAACAGCTGCTGCTGAATGGTAAAAAGGGGATGGAATGATTTTATGATGTCATTAAAGCAGTGTGGTCCGTTTGACTCCAAACCAAAAATACATGGGGAAGACACATTTGCATATTATAACCACACCTGGGGGTCTATTAGAGTTAGACTCCATAGACTCATACTGTACAAAACAGAACAAGTACAAAACTATGGCACCACCTCTTTAAGGAGCATACCACATAGGCTCTAATGCAGCCTGAAAGCGCATGGCGAGCTACTCTCTACTGTGAACTATCAATAAAGGCAGAAAAAACCAAAAATATATTTACGGTAAAGAAATAACTCACACCTACAATTGGTACAGTCGTTAATGCCTATAACATAAAGCTCAGAAGCAGGAGCACGAGGATGTTTTGTTTTGAGTTCTCACACCCTGCCCATACCTTCGTAACTATGATATTTTACATGCAACCAAAATGCTAATCTATATTTTGCTGTTGAGATACTTGGCTATATATTATTGACACAATCTTTCTCCCCCCCACAGTGCAGTGTCTTGAAATGACCACTAAGCGGAAGCTTATTGGCCGGCTGGTGCCGTGTCGTTGTTTCCGCGGTGAAGAGGAAGTGATATCGGTGTTGGACTACTCCCACTGCAGCCTACAGCAAGTCCCCAAAGAGATCTTCAGCTTTGAGAGAACGCTGGAGGAGCTCTACCTCGATGCCAACCAGATAGAGGAACTACCCAAGGTAACTTCCCTACTTCCCCATCACCTGTCCCTGTTAATGTTTGGTAGCTTTTTCCCTAACCCCCTAATGTTACATCTCTGATGAATAGACTTTTTCTCTAATAGTGGAGTGGACTGATAATAAATTGAACACTGGTTGAGGAGGTTGGATATTAGACAAAAAAGAGAAAAGAAGGTGGTTGGTGGGAGCAAAAAATAATTAAATAATAAAGAAAATTATGAAAAATCAGTTACAGTAATTAGACAGATACAGTAGTAGAGGTGTGGAAAATGATCCATTCTAAGATGCTGATGGTAGAACATAAACAGTGTTTTTCGGGGCACTAGAGTAGCGGGCCCCAGCCAGGTCTCCTCGTGTGTACAATCCTGAAAACCTGAACTCTAAATACATGAGTAACTAGGGATGTCACCGAATAATCGATTTTCGAATATTCGTTCCATTAATCAATATTCGATTTTAATATTTCATAATCGAAAATCGAAAAAATATTAATATATATTTTTTTTTTTTTTCGTTTTTTTTTTTTTTTAATACTATTTTTTGGCTTAGTTAGTTAGTTTAAACCAAAATATAGAATATAGGCTAACAATAGTATTAATGATAATAGTAAATGGCCATTGATTTATTATTCACACCAGCACCAACTGTAAACTGTGTAGAGTGAAGGAGCACAGCAGAGTGGCAGCTGCCTGCTACACACTCTCCTCCCCCCCTGTCTCAGACACAGGTGTGATTGATTCAGGCTTGATTGTTTGGTACTTGGTGGCCATCATCAAAGAAAAGGGAAAACAGCGCCCTCTGTATTGTAAAGCATCACAAAATCTGTTCTTGAGAGATTAGGTGAACAGTACACTGGCACACTAAAAAGAAAGATGAAGAGTAGTAGTTAGGCTACCAATTACCTGAAGAGCCATGTTGTACATATGTAAATGTGCATTGAAATCCAGTAAAAAAAAAACGAAAAACAGAAGAAAAAAAAGTTTTTTTTTTTTTTTTTTTTTATAAAAAAATAATAATAATAATTAATTATCGATTTTCGAATAATATTCGAATATTGCTATAGAATAATCGATTTTGATAAAGGTCCATTTTTGACATCCCTATGAGTAACAAGCAGTGGTTCACCTGGTATGGCTCAGACCTTGCACTGCTTTCCCCATCTTTGTCTCCTGCCATTTACTATCCACTGTCTGTCGCTATGAAATGAAAGCTTGAAAATGCCTCAGAAATACCGCAACTAAAAAAAGAATACAGCTACGCAGGGCCTTTGAAATGTTTTATTTCAACTGAATCTTGCAATCAAAAGATAGTTCTTTTTTTTTTACTTCACTCTTAAACAATCCAGCTAAAGACTATGGTATGTTTGAATAGTCTTCCAGACCTCGGCATTGTGCGGCCCTTTGGTTCACTCTGACTGGCCCTTGTAGGGTTAATGGCAAATTACGAAATAAACACATTTTCAAATTCTACTTCATGCATGGACTAAAGCTGCATTTCTTTTATTTTGACGTTTATTATTCATGTACATATGGACGTAATGCGTACATCAGCATGTTGTGCGTGATCATTGGATGTTGTCTCAATAACAAGCAGGTGGTCAGACTGGTCACAAGTCAAGACGACCTGCCTTACCTTACCCATCAAAAATGTCTAAAGTGGCAAAAAAAAAGAAAAGTCGATGCCAAATGCCGGGTTTTCAACAAAAATTGGCTGCTAAGTATTTATTTACTGAAGTCGGTTATTGCTGTGTGTTTAGTTTGCGGGGAGCACATCTTGCGGGGAGCACTGCCTTTTGGCCCGGCCCTGAGGGCCCTCCACAATATTTTCTGTTGTTCATGTGGCCCCATGGAAAAAGAATTGCCCACCCCTGCTCTAGAGTGTCCGATATGAAAGACTTCATGGAGAAAAGGTTAACTGAAAGGATAAGTCATTTTTAGGACATTTTATTGATGTCCTGCGTGAGTTTAAGAGACCATATTGAGTCGTATTGATCAATAAAAACTACATGAATTATTTAAGATACCTTCAGCATTACATCTTGCAAATGTGCCTGACAGTGACTGCAAATGACTGAACAAGACATGAGGTAAAAAGAAATTAAGTCAGCTATCCTGATTGTCCAGGGGCTGTGTGGAGTCTGTACGTGCGGTTGCGCGCGTGCATGCATTTGTGCATGTACTCGTGTGTGTGTCCTGCCAGGATTATGTAAGAGCCATTGAAAGCACCAGACTGAGTGGCCTTAATGCGTGTAGGAGAACTTGGAGTGCTCCTTAAGTGTCTGTAAGTGATTGTGTGTTTGAGAGTTGGGTTTAAAAGGTGCGTGTGTAAAAAGGATAGTGTTAAGGGTTCTCTTGGATGGAGTGAGAGACAATGTTTTGATTTTCGCACACACGCAGGCACGCATGCACGCATGCACGGACAGGCGCGAGGTCGCGCACATGGGCGCGTACCGTGCACGCATCAGCCTATGGTGACAGCAGATTTCAAGCCAAAATGTGTCCATATTATTTTCCCAAATATGGAGATGACTGACGTCTGACATCATAGATGTTTGACGTCATAGACCACATGAGACTGACACAATATGTCCATATATGGGCATTCCCAGATATGGGCTTAATATTGATGACATCAGGGATCTCCACATATGGGCATACAAGGGATTGTATTAGTGTGGTCGCCCTAACAGGACATCATCTGGGAATGCCCATATATGGACTTAAAGGATGCGTTCAGAACAAAACATGACCCCCCCTGAATGTGCATTTTTTCATACACCTTCTTACCTGGGGCGTGTTCGGAAATGCGCACTCAACGCACTGGTGTGCCATGTTGTCGTTCGTTTATTCGGTGCACTTGGTGCGTTGTCGTTCGGAAATCCAGTGCGCGGCGCACTGGTGTGTTGAGTGCACGCACTCACCAACCCTACTCAGAAGATGGGGTTAGGCGGTGTGGTGGTGTGGTGCGGTGTTCTGATTGGTTGGTTTTCATGGCCGTGTCTCGAATGCTTCTCAGCTGTGAACAATGGAGGAAATAACCGCAAAATACAGCACTTGCAGCTTAATTGGTCGTTTGGGCTTGATAGTTTCACACACATCAACATGTAAATTAACAGCAGGTATGCCAATGTTGTGAATTAGACCTACATCTCCTAATAGTAACGTTACGTTAGCATACTCGGGAGTCAGCAACTGCTGCTTTTCAGAAAGTTTACCTTCAGAGTTCAGTGAAAAAGCACACAGCTGCCTGTTAAAACTGGTCGTTCGTAAATAAGCCACACTGAACGCACTCTCCAACGTCACGCCCACTGCACTCACTACACTGAGCACACACCCGGTGCGGGTTTCCGAACGCACCCCTTGTTTGGTGGATGTCCCTCATTACTGCCCCTGTTCTGAGATCTGGCAACCTCTCCCCACAGCTAAAACGGGCTCTTTGTCATCTCCCAAAAGCGCCTATTTCGGCCGCTCCAAAGACCTTTTTTTTCATGAATTGTCTATTTACATTTCCAAGAGACGCACAGACACAGTTAGTGCTGCAGCAGTAAAAGCATGAGAATGGACCAGAGGAGACGGCTTCCTAGAGTCCAGGCGAGATTCTCGCCTTCTCGCGAGACTTCCGGGACGGCTGGGCTAGTAAAAAATATCAACAAAAGAATGTAATCTAGTTTGTTTGTTGATCGCTTGAATCCAGTAGAAAAATTAATGAAGAGACCGCTCTGTGCATACAATGTAAACACTACAGAGGTGCATAGCGAGATACCTAGGGTCTATGCTCCAAGCATACTAGCCCAGCCGGCCCAGAAGTTTCGCGAGAAGGCGAGAATCTCGCCTGGGCTGTAGGAAGCCCGTCTCTACTGGCCCGCTCTCATGCTTTACTGCTGCTGACACACTAACAGCAGGTCTGTGCCTCTCTTGGAACCGTAAATAGACAATTCATTAAAAAAATATTGACTTTGAATCGTCCGAAATAATCGCTTTTGGGCTGATGACAAAGAGCCCGTTTTAGCTGTGGGGAGAGGTCGGCAGATCTCAGAACAGGGGCAGCAATGAGGGAAATCCACCAAACCAGGTAGGAAGGTTTATGAAAAATGCACATTCAGAGGGGGGTCATGTTTTGGTCTGAACGCCTCCTTTAACATTGACCTTTTCGGGCCGGGTAGGGGGTATAATGTATCCTAATTAGAAAGGCCAGACGGGGCCTTGGGCAGCCCAGTTAGGGTCCAGTTAGGGCCCAGTTAGGGCGAGGCCTTCATATTTTAGTTTGTATATATTCTTTTGTTTAATATATTATACTCACATGGCCACATGACATTACGGATGCGTTCGGAAATGCGCACCGGGTGTGTGTTCAGTTTAGTGAGTGCAGTGGGCGGTGACGTTGTAGAGTGTACTCAGGGTGGCTTATTTACGAACAACCAGTTGAGAGGCAGCTGTGCGCTTTTTCAGTCTGAACTCTGAAGGAAAACTTTCTGAAAAGCAGACGTTGCTATATAGGAAATTTAGTTCATAACATTGGCCTACCTGCTGTTAGTTTACACGTTGATGCGTGTGTAACAATAAAGCCCAAAGGACCATTCAAGCCGCAAATCGTGCATTTTGTTATCATTTCCTACACCATTGTTCACAGCTGAGAAGCGCAAGACACTGCCATGAAAATCAACCAATCAAAATACCACGTTGACGCACCACACTGTCAAACCCCGTCTTCTGAGTAGGGTTGTTCAGTGCAGCGAATAAACAAACAACAACATGGCACACCAGTGCGTTGAGTGCGCATTTCCGAACGCACCCTAAGTGTTGAGTGCTGTCTATGCTTTGATGTTTTTGGTTTTATAACCAGTTGTGATGAATAAACCTTTGTGGAGATCTTGTACAGCCTTCTCAGTCATCATAGTTTTTCGAGTGACAATACATCAATGGCGATTTGCTGTACCTTAATTAGTATTAGCAAATATTTTGACTGTTGAAAGTATATGTAGGCCTATGTTATGCAAAATCGATTTTTAAATATTAAAATAGTTTTTTTGGGGGACTTCAGACAGAACCTCTCATACTCCATGACAACACAATTGATACTATAGGGTCACTGTGCGTTTGTCACAGGGGTAAAGCTTGTTGGCCTTTGGGGCCCACCTAGTGGCAGTGACTGACTGTATGGTTGGCCTGCTGGGAATGAGCACCTCTGGTCGTGACACCCAGTTCTCTTTGGTAATAGCTAATAGCGTGCCACAGTGCAGGTGAAAGGTTACCATGCATGCTCCATGCTCCCACGGACTGTAAAGCTGGGGTCTTCAATGTTATTCGACCCCCAAGCTGAGAGAGAAGCAGGGACCCCCCACTACATTTTGTATAAAGTTGTGCTGCAGATTCAACTTTTTCATAGATTTCATACTGTAGATAGCTTCAAGCTATCATACGACTTGCTTGACAGCACTATCATCAGTGTATGTTGGATTCATGTTCATGTGTATTTTCAGACATTTAACCACTGAACCCTCAATATAGTCAACTTGACCTTTCACTCTGTACGTGGCCTGCTCTTTTCCCCTCTACACTACACCAAACCTCTTTGCCACAACGGTTGTAGATCTGCTATTTTTGGCTAAAGTTCTCCTCAGAATAGGGATACTAGGGTTCAAGTGGTTAATGTAAAAAAAGATGTCCTATCACACAAAAGATTTGGTGGTTTGTAGTAACTTTCAGGATCCTCTAGGGGTGCCAGACCCCCTGTTGAAGACACCTGCGTAAAGCATGCTACATGGGAGCTTGACGCTCGTATCGATTGTGTTGATGCGGGTCCTGGCAGATAGCTGCGTTCGTCCCTGCAGATATGTGGCCTTTGTTTGCAATAAGTGCATCTATGAACTGAAAGCAGAACAAATATTCAATCATCAAGTCCACATAGGAAAGTAGTCTGCATACGGAAGGTACTAATCCACATACCGGTAGATAAATCTGCTTAGGAAAGCAGATTGCACAAGGTGCAAAATCAGCGACAGAGGAAATTACTGGCAGCTACTCCAAACAAAGGTTAAGCTGTGGCTAGTAAATCTGTCTGCTCTCCAAGTGCTTTTAATAGATCATCATCGTCATCTGGAAGTTCTTTATTGATGTTCTGACTGTGGTGGCAGGCTAGTCCACAACAAATAATCTTTACATACACTAATACTGTTTTAGATTCAATGTAACCTAAAGAATGTTAAGGATTGGTGAAGCGTTCTACTTGGGTGTCATTATGGATGTGAACGCTCTGCCTGGGACCGGTGATAGCTTTAAGGGATCAAAATGGCTTTAAACCCAAGCTTAATACATTCCTCTCTCCACTTGGAAGTGAAAATACCACTATTAAAGTGTATTACTACCAATTACTATTTGTGTACTTTTGTAAGCTTTCTGCAGACCTGGTTCTGAGCAGCAGTCTGCTTAATTAGTCACTGTGGCATTCATTCTGACTATGTAGTCTTACAGTATGTGTAGTGTACTCGTATTGATTGAATGCCACATAAATCAAATTAAAACCAATTGTCTTAAAATGGAATTTGGCATTGAAGATTTGGAAAGTTGATGCTGTATCATTCACTGTGGACAGTAATTATAATATGCAATACTATATTGTTCTATATATATTTATATTCTATATATAAACACTGTATTTATTTATTACGGCCATTATTACCACACACCAACTATATATGTTACAGTTACTAATGTAACTATTCTGTATTACTACTGCATCTATTATTATTACTAACAATTTAATTACTACCCCTAATTCAACTATTATATTTCTGTAATTGTGCTATTACATATCTTTCTGCTCGATGGAGAGCTAGATCTGTTATTGGCCGTCTTTGTTTGTTTGTTTTGTTCTTACATTATGAGGTTAATTCAACAGTATTCATCATAGAATAAACAGAACTCCACAACATTAAAGGACCACTTCACCCATTTTCTACAGATAATGGGTTCAACTTCTCACTACTGCACATTATACTGTTCATTTCTACTATTCAGTCTGTGTCTCAGAGGAGGACAGATCAAACCCCAACTACTGCTGACACTGATTTCAAATCTTGGTTGAAGTTTGGTAATTTTCAAACAAGATTTACACCCACCACCAATGATACGTAGACGGAAATTGTGCCATCATAGTACTGAGCATTAGTCAATATTAGCATTATGTATTATTTTGTTCTACCTACGAATATATACATACCGGTAGACAGTGTTCGAGTTATACTCCCAGAACTATGGGGGCCCTACATGGGGGGGGGGTCATGCACGCGCGCGAAAATTGGCGGTTTTTCACGGTTTTGATCGCGTTTTTATCGCATTTTATCGCGAGGTTTCCGCGGGTTTTTTTTTGCTAAACAATCGGGAACGGCACACTACACTTTCCCTTTGCCCCTTTCCACATGCACCAGCCAGCAAGATAGTCTATATAGTTATAGTAGATGGAATTCTTGGTACCAACACTCCAACAGACAGACAACACCAGTATCATATAATCATTCAGTTCCAAAAGCTTTTCAGTTATCTACTTAATTTTACACCACTGTTCTACTACAGCAAGCATTATGGTATTGCTTCCCAAACGTTTTAGCCCGTGAACCAAGAGAAACTAAACCCAAACAAGTAGAAGTGAAAATAGCCGATCTACAAGCTCACAAGGAGTCGCTTCGCGCTGCGTTGTGAACTTCTAGATCTGCTATTTTCAGGACCCATACAATGTGTCCACAACGCTAGCCAAAACAGTGTTAGCTAGCAGCATAGCATCCATCATTACTCCAACTCTATTTAGCCACGACTCACTCACCAATTGTTGACAGAGTGACGATGAGACGAGCAGGACGATGTTTAATGTCTTTATAGCCTACATGGTCTTGTCTTGGTGTTCTGTTATATTCCTTTATGCCTGTGTTGTTAATTTCACCACGAGTCCATCAGGGCGCAAGATACGCACTGACGACAGAGTGGACGAACGTTAAAGGCTCATCCTATGAAAGCCATTTCCTCTCTGTCTCTGCACAGAAGCGCATTTCAAAACAAGAGTCTTTATTTTATTTTTTTCATCTATACAATCGATCATTCAACATGTTTATTTTGAAATTGTCCTGGAAAATAGTAGCCAAATAGCACCTACATGCCACTGAGAGGTTACGTTTGTGTTGATGAGAGCCAGAGAGCGCAGGGGAGAAAGAAAAAAAAAAAAAAAAACACTTGGGAAAAAAAAGAGACCCCATAGGGGTTTTTGACTATGGGGTCCCAGACCTTATCTATGGGGGCTAAGCCCCCATTGGCCCCCACATAACTCGAACCCTGCCGGTAGATATTTTCTGCATAGTACTGTGTTTTATTTGTCTGTCATTCAATGTTATATGAGTTTAAAAAAGGACCCCAATTTAAACAACCCTGGAGGCTTTCTTGCGGTGTTTATCCTTTTAGTTAACCTTGTACCAGTGAACTGTACTGTCATGTATTCAATCAATCAATCAATCAATCAATCAGTCCAGCAGAGGGCGAGTTCCAAAAGCAGCTGTCTCTCTGTCAAGGAGGACCAATTATTATGAAGTTAAGGTTGTAAATAGGTGGAGAGCTCCTTTAGTTCCTGCATGAATCATAGCCCCCCACTCTCTCTCTCTCTCTGCCTCTGTACCTTTTCACTAAATGTCTGTGTCATTTCCCTGGCTCGTCATAGTATTCTGTGTCTCTCCTCTGTTTCTATAGCAACTTTTTAACTGTCAGGCGTTGAAAAAGCTGAGCATGCCAGATAACGACTTGTCCAACCTGCCCTCCTCCATCGCCAGCCTGGTCAACCTCAAAGAGCTGGACATCAGTAAAAATGGTATGGGAGAGCTTATTGTCAATGTCCCATGGAAACCTTGTATGTCCATTATGTACTGTATGTCCATAACCGTTTTTTTACTATTTTAGATTTTCACTATCTTTGTGTGACAGTCTTGTATGATGAAGTAGGGCAGTGGTTCCCAAACCTTTTAGCTCATAACACAAAAGAGAAATTAGACGTTTGCCCGGGACCCAAACTAGTGAAAACAGCGGATCTACTCTACAAGCTCACATTTGTAGATCGGCTATTTTCACTACTTGTTAAACATTTGGAACATGGAATTTCTTGCATTTTTCTTTGATTTCTTTATGGAAAAATCATTACGTTTTGTTTTTAACTATTGATACTTTTAGATTAATTTTGGTAATGCTTTTTGAATTTTTTTAAATAATAATAATTAAAAACAAAATGTAGGAAACAAAAAATTAAGGGACCCGTAAAAATGTGTTCCCGGGCCACTGTTTGGGAAACAGTGAAGTAGAGGATTAATTTACGGAAAGAAATATGAAGATAGAAGGTTTCTGCCTGACAGCAACGTTGTATGGGATCTGCTGTAGCTGATAACATAAAGTGGGGTCTGGAGACCACCAGAGGTCCTTGAGGGGGCTTCAGGTGGTCCCCAGCTAAATGAGTTAATACCATCAATAAACATCGGCTATTTTCACAAATATTTTGGAATGGTTTGTAAACATTTTAACTGCAGAAATTGTGTAAGGGGTCCCTGGCAGAAAGATATTTGCAGATGGGGGTCCACGACCTAATCTATACTAATTTGGGGGTCTGAGAAACCACTGCTGTACTGTACATACGGTGTACTGTAATATCATGTTGCATTGCATAGTACTGCATATATATCTTGTCCAGTTTTCCCAGCAACACAGCCAACCTTGTAAAGCAGTCATCAGTAAAATATGGTATTTTGTTCTATTCCTTTTCTATTGTACAACCCATGAATTATATTGTTCTTTCTTACTATACTGTAACTGTAGCTGTGCCTGAGTGAGTAGTTCTGTATATCACTATCAATCTTTCCAAGTTTTAACTAAAAAGACTGACTTAAAGGACAACTCCGCCCTAAATAACATCTAGGCTCATTTTCCTACTTATATTGATCCCATATTACTGTCCATCGGGTCTATTGGGCAGAAATGCCCCTGTTGTCCAGTTTCTCCAGCAGAACCCAGCTGCCCTCATAGCTTAGAGTGGAGCCCATAAGCCTATCGTTTTTATGCTATTTGTTGCGGTCAAAAGTGTGTTTTTTCTTTCATTCTGTCATTATGTCGTCGTTGTCCCACATGAGCCTCCACACTCTGCTAAACAGATGTTATGCTGTTATGTGTTTTGCCAAGTCCCGGAAAAGACGCTGTGATTGGCCAGTATGTCACTTTGATTGGCAGTTGTGCCAAATCCATACCCCAAAACATGATTTATGAGACTGTGGCGGCTTGTGTGGGACAACCAAGGCATGGATGTGTTTGTAAGGACAACTAACACATTCATGGAGAAAACTTTTGAACGCAACAAATAGTGTAAAAGCGGTAGGCTTATGTGCTCCACTTTATGCTATGAGAGCTGCTGGGGAAACTGGACAACATGGGCATTTCTGCCTAATGGACCCCATGGACAGTAATTTGGGATTAATATAAGAAGGAAAATGAACCTAGATGTTGTTTAGGGAGGAGTTGTCCTTTAAGTCAGTTTAATCTGTAAACTTGAATTCCTTCCCATGTCTGTAATCGAATATAACCTGCCCCACCTGAATGATTAAACGATTAAAAGAAGGTAAGTGGTATAACTGAAAATACATGCTCTCTCTCTCTCTCTCTCTCTCTCTCTCTCTCTCTCTCTCTCTCTCTCTCTCTCTCTCTCTCTTCTCTCTCTCTCATATTTTCTGTCTACCAGGAATCCAGGAGTTCCCAGATAGCATTAAGTGCTGTAAAGGTCTATCGGTGGTCGAGGCTAGCGTCAACCCTATCTCCAAGTAAGACAGACTGCTCATTCACACCATGCAGATGAACTCCTGTCAAATTCCCACTGGAAAGTTATGAGCATTTCAAATACATCTATATTATTATGTTATAAATCCATCTGTGCATTGACATGTTAATAACTGCATGTATAATTGGAAATTGCAAATGTGGTTGCCGTGAGGCATCCATCTTGAAAGATGGATGGATGGAAATAAAGTCGGACATGTACTATTGGTTGCCCTGCAGAGGCAACCACACTAATAATAATAATAGGCTACATATAATGAAGTTTAGTCAAAATGTGTTACCAATATGCCAGTCTGACTCAACAGCAGTAACAAGGACCCCTATAATGTATTTGGCCGTGGACCCCCATTTCAAAAGATGTTGTGCCAGGGACCCCCATAACACAAGATTTGTGTTAACATTCTTTTAAAATGATTAATAGCAGTTTGTTGTGAGCTTGCAGGTCTGCAATGCTGTAGTAGCTGAAGTATACAATAGGGTTAGAGTGGTCAAACTGATGCTATATTAACTTATTTCGCCAGGGACCTTGGGTGGTCCCCGGTCCCCACGTTGAGAACCACACTTGTCTATAACGTTTTTCGTGCAATGTTTTTGCATGACGGTGCAAATCTTGATAAAATAATCTAGGTTGTCTGTTGTTTTTTCTGTAGTGAAGTAATCCTTTTTAGTAACTGATGTCATGTCATAAATACTTCAGTACATCACACACTGATGCTTTATAACCGCTGACACATCCAGACACTCCTAGAAGCCTGAAAAAGTAATAGAAGTGTCAGGATTGCAATCAGGTTCCTCTTATCCCTGGCTTGCTGTCAGAGACACAGTGCAGCTGTTTATAGCTACAACTGCAGCACAGTACAAAGACCATACTGTCTAAGAACAAGCTTCATTCTAGCATATCGTTGTTGTCGGGTGAAAACCTTGTATGTCCAAAACCGTTCGTTTTGTATTTATCATTTTAAAAACTAGAAGCTGGGCCGCCCTTCGGGCGGCCCAGCGTCTAGTCGGCAACCTGGCCAACTCGGAACAATGTAAATAGGGAATGAATGCCCCGCCCTTTAATGCAAACCCCATTATACCTGTTTTCATAGGACCCGTTTTGACCATCTGTCTGCCTGTGTCCATTTATGCCCATATATGGAGATATCTGTATCTGTCTGTCTGTCTGTCGGCGTCCATTTTATGTCCATATATGGAGATCACTGCAGTTATAGTTCTGGGTCCATTTTATGCCCATATATGCCCATATATGGAGATATCTGTCTATCTGCGTCCATTTTATGCCCATATATGGAGATCTCTGTATCTGTCTGTCTGTGTCCCTTTTATGCCCGTATATGGAGATCTTTGTGATTCTGCGTCCATTGTATGCCCATATATGCCATATATGGAGATATCTGTTTTTATCATTTTATGCCCATATATGAGATCTCTGTCGCTTTTTTGCCCATATATGAAGATCTCTGCACACACAGTACCGGTTGCGGAAAACTCTGATGTCAGACATCAGCTCCTCATACGGGCATTCATTTTATTCCCATATATGGAGAACGCGCGTGCCGGTGGGACGAACGGTTCTCGAGATACGCGGATTACATACATACATACACACGCACAGAGATTTTTTGTTGACTCATGTGGCGTACGTGATGTCAGAGCCTTTTATGAAGTGATGTCACAATGAGTCAGCGCTTGCGCCGATTTCCTCCGGAACAGCCTGATGTCAACAATCAGCCCCGCATAAGGAGATTCCGAACATTTCGCGCCGGTTAGGGAAAACCGCGCGTCGGGTCGGGTCGAGGCCCGGCACTGCACTCCGTGCCGCGGCGGGGAACGCGTGTGCCGAATCTGAAGCCGGTGGGACGAACGGTTCTCGAGATACGCGGATTACAGACAGACAGACAGACAGACACACACGCAGAGACTTCTCGCATTTATAGATAGATGATCTAAACTAGTGAAAATAGCCGATCTACAAGAACACAACGGCGTTGTGTGCTTGTAGATCGGCTGTTTTCACTACTTTTGTGCGACAGCCTTGTATGATGAAGCAGGGCTTTACTTGGTGAAAAAACATACAAACTTGAAACTTGGAGATGGTTTCTGCCCGACAGTGACGATATACTGTATGATATCGTCGCTGGTGAAAACCTTGTATGTCCAAAACTGTGACTCGTCAGGAAATGTGTTCCTCCAGTGATACCAATGTAGTTTTTATTCAGTGACACTTTCTTGTTAACTCTTGTTTTAGTTTCTTTTTTAAATGGCAAAAACAGCAGATCTACAAGCTTGTATTTTTGCTACTTTTGTGTGACACTGTAGTATGATGAATTACTAAAAAGTTGAGATATAGAGAGACAAGGTGTGTGTGTGTGTGTGTGTGTGTGTGTGTGTGTGTGTGTGTGTGTGTGTGTGTGTGTGTGTGTGTGTGTGTGTGTGTGTGTGTGTGTGTGTGTGTGTGTGTGTGTGTGTGTGTGTGTGTGTGTGTGTGTTTATTTTGGCGAGTCATCCTTAGGCTAACAGCAAGTAGCTGCTCTTATAGTGGTTGTCATGGAAACATTGACCTGACTTTGTCGTGTTTTGTTTCAGAGGTTCTTCAAGGACACAAAACTAAGTAAAGTTCCCCCTCTCTCTCTCCCTCTCTTTCTCTCTCTCTCTCTCTCTCGCCTCTCTCTCCCTCTCTCTCTCTCTCTCTCTCTCTCACTTCAGACTCCCAGATGGTTTTACCCAGCTCCTAAATCTGACCCAGCTCTTCTTAAATGATGCCTTCTTGGAGTATCTGCCTGCTAACTTTGGCAGGTACAGCTGTGTGTGTGTGTGTGCGTGTGTGCGTGTGTGCGTGTGTGCGTGTGTGCGTGTGTGTGTGTGTGTGTGTGTGTGTGTGTGTGTGTGTGTGTGTGTGTGTGTGTGCTGTGCCAATGACATCATTGGTAGGCATGGTTTGGTCATTTCAAACAAGATTTCAAGATACTGTATGTATTATTACTTGCGCCAGCAGAGCGCTCAAGTAGGGTGATGATAACTGACTGTGGGTATGTACAGTATGTGGCCATGTCTGGGCCTAAAGCCAATGAGGGAGCAGCGTTCTCGATGACGTCACCACCAACCCGCTCTGCTGGTCACACTTATTGCTTTCCTCGGAAAGTGACATATGAGTACACAAGGAGCAAGTTGGCACCTAGAGTGCAGTATAGTTATTAATGCAATGGACCAATCCCCAATCACATACACACCCATTGTAACTGTTACAATGGGTGTGTATGTGATTGGGGATTGGTCCATTGCTTCTATTTTCAGCAAGCTAACTTTTCAGTAAAAAAAAGGCTGTAGTCTATTAGCTTGGAATCCCGATTGATGATGATCATTAGTAAGGACCAATTCTATGAAGATAAGGTTGGAACAATGTGTGAAGTGCTCCTTTAACTCCTCCTGAAGTCCTCTGTACAGTAGGCGTGCACACCAGAACGTGGCGGCGTGCTAATAAAGCATAATGTAGATTTGATGGCTCTATTGGGCACTTGCCATTTCACTGTGGTGTCAGGAGTAATTTGTTCTGAGTTCTGGCTGCCGCTTGGTTCAGTCACTCATTTTCCACAAAGTCTACTGAAGCGTGCTTGTCCTTTCTGTGTGCTTTAATCCAGGTTCCCATTAGGTTTCGCTTTTATCTTCCTTGTGAAAGCACGGGAACGCAGCCCCCGAGGGAGGAACAAGCTTATTTTTGAAAAGCACAAACATGCATTCTAATGCAGTGCCAAGGAGGCCTTGTCCACCCAAATAATGGCTCACCGCAACGCAATTGTTCTAGGGATATCATCTCAGCACGCAAACCCCTTCCCTTTTCTCTTATATGGCCTTAGCATGGTCTGTATGCTGTGAGCTGGAGCCCCAAGGTGTACGCAACACAATGTCAGGGGATTACTAGCGGTGGTATAGTCTAGTATGAATGAAGTACACAGGAAAATCCTCACTGTTTATTTATTAATTTTAAAGGCCAATGCAGACTCCTTCCGACTTTGTTTTGGACAGGCTTTCCGAACTAGTTTGGAGAGTCAGAACAGAGTCCTGTCTTCCCGAAGATAGGTTTGGACATCGGAAGTAGCATGTATTGCCCTTCCATTTGGTTACATCTGCACACTCTGAAGCTGCGTCCAAACCTGGAGCTATTTCGCTTCTATCGCTTCTCTTTGGTCGCGCAGGTCCGCGTTGGTAAAACATCATGTCCCGTTGGGATCAAGGCGAAACAGCCGGAAAA
Source organism: Nannobrachium achirus (assembly GCF_963921795.1). Taxonomy (NCBI): domain Eukaryota; kingdom Metazoa; phylum Chordata; class Actinopteri; order Myctophiformes; family Myctophidae; genus Nannobrachium; species Nannobrachium achirus. Next base: position 18,238,563 of record NC_137810.1, on the reverse strand, counting down.
AGGGAGTCCCAACACCAAACACCAAAATTACCGTGTCTCCGGACAACATCAACGCTGGTTGGCTGTCAGGACGCGATGGGTGGAGTGGGGGTGAAGTGAAGGTCGCTTCAGTTGGATTTTTCCAAGTGGGGCGAAGATACCGAAGCAACCTTGTTCGCGCCGCGCCCGGTCGCGCGTCGTCTTGTCTTTGCATTGACTTTGTATGTAATCGTGCCGTTAAAGTTAAATTGACACTGAGATTTGACTGCAGTAGGCATACTTTTCATTTTACCAATGACAGTTGATGAGTGCATACTCCTCAGCAGCGCTGCATTGGCGCTCACCTCTCAGTGATGGAGGAGATCCTTCTGGTTGTCGTACTCCAGATCACCTGAGCTGTCAAGTGTTCGTGGTGGATTTTCAGGAAATGTGCGCTTCCTGGATCTGTGTGTCTGCAGCTTAACAGAATGATTGGAGCTGACCAGGATCATCTGTCATGTCAGCTTTTATATCAGACTGACAGAGGAGACGGCTTTGTCCACTTTATGTCTCTAGACTCTCTCTCCCTCTCTCTATACCTGTGTGTGTGTGTGTGTGTGTGTGTGTGTGTGTGTGTGTGTGTGTGTGTGTGTGTATAATGTAGGCCTATACATATACAATTTAGATTTTCATAGATGTGTTCTCACTCAGTTAGTTCATCTTTTTTCTGTCTTACTTTCTGTCAGACTCTCCAAACTACGGATCTTGGAGCTGAGAGAAAACCACCTGAAGACCATGCCAAAGTGAGACAGCCCAACCTCTGTGTGTGTGTGTGTGTGTGTGTGTGTGTGTGTGTGTGTGTGTGTGTGTGTGTGTGTGTGTGTGTGTGTGTGTGTGTGTGTGTGTGTGTGTGTGTGTGTGTGTGTGTGTGTGTGTGTGTGGCGGTGCATAGACAAGCACACGTGATAAAAGCTGCACACAGCGCAGAAGTGCATGCGTGCACATGTAAAATGTCTTTAAAATTGTCTCGGTAGGCTCAACAGTCTATACAGCAAAAAGCGCTGTCCAGTGTCTATGGTGCTGAAACCACAGGTTGCTTAGTATAAGTATTAGTACTTTTTCTTAATAGTATTGTAATCTTTCACAAAGGGACACAAAACGATTAACCAACAACAAGTCCAGCAAGTAGTGCCTAACATAATAATAACAATAAGAAGAAGCAGGAAAAGAAGAAGAAGATGAATATACACTGGAGCATGGACTTGTTGATAAGATGGAGAGTGTATTTGTATTGTATATTTATTGATTATATGGCCATTTTCAAATGAATCTCTTCTCTCAGGTCCATCCACAGACTGACTCAGCTGGAGCGTTTAGACCTGGGTAGTAATGAGTTCACTGACATGGTGAGACTGCATGCGTGCGCGCGCGCACACACACACACACACACACACACACACACACACACACACACACACACACACACACACACACACACACACACACACACACACACACACACACACACACACACACACACACACGTTTTCACAGTTGTCTTTGTATCCACGTGTAATGCTTTATAGTATATAGTTATTACGAAGTGCTACCCATTTTTATTGTTGCTGCTGTCTTGGTAGACAGCACCGACAATAAGAAGAATTATAAGGATTTGTTAGATGTTCACAATCTGAGTAACAGAATTGTTCTTTTGTTGATGTGGTAATGCATTGTGGGTATGTTGTGCTCTGTCTCGTCTGTCTGTCTGTCTGTCTGCCAGCCAGAGGTTTTGGAGCAGATTCCCAACCTGAAAGAGTTGTGGCTGGACAACAACTCTATACAGTGTATACCAGGGGTAAGAACACACAAACATGTGTATACTATGTGACAATGGACATTCTCAACAAGTAAAGTAAAAAGTACAGCAGCCATATTGGAAAGAAATTGGGCCCCTTCCTTACTTCCTTCACAGGTGTTACCAATGACACTGATTATGGCTCTGTTCCATTCTGGTCAGACAGAGTCAGGGTGCTGATATTGTGCTGTGTTGGCTCACTGGGAACACAGTGGTTCATACCAGTGGTTCTCAAAGTGTCCTTGAGGGCGTTCCAAATGGCGTCTTATGGGTCAAATCATAACGTTTGAGAACCGTCATTCGTGTGTCTATGCACGCGTGTGTGTGTGTGTGTGTGTGTGTGTGTGTGTGTGTCTGTGTGTGTGTGTGTGTGTGTGTGTGTGTGTGTGTGTGTGTAATATGGAAGTACGGTAGGAAGGGGGACAATTTCTTTCCAATATGACTGCTGTGCATATAGCCTATCGTCGTTGTTGGGTGGAAACCTTGTATCTCCAAGTTTTAAATCTTTTAGTTCTTTCGCAAAGTAAAGCCCTGCTTCATCATACAAGGCCGTCGCACAAAATTAGTGAAAACAGCAGATCTACAAGCACACAACGCCTCGCGGTGCGAGGCGTTGTGTGCTTGTAGATCAGCTGTTTTCACTACTTTAAATCATTTTCAAAATGATAAATGCAAAACCAACGGTTTTGGACATACATGTACAAGGTTTTCACCCGACAACGACGCTATGTTACTTTGAGCAGTACAGTACTTGAGTAAATGTACTCTGCCCCCCCCCCCCCCCCCCCCCCCCCCCCCAGTCAATAGGGAAGCTTCGACAGCTGCGGTACTTGGACTTGGCTAAGAACCGCATTGAGTCGCTGGACACAGACGTGTCGGGCTGTGAGGCGTTAGAAGACCTGCTGCTATCCTCCAACATGCTGCAGCAGCTCCCCGACTCCATAGGTCAGTGCCCCTCACACTTTCTCAACATTTAAAGGGTTAGGTTTTCCATCGCACGTCCACGCGCACGCAAAGTGCTCCCGTCCCATAGCGAACAATGGATATTGAAATCTTTATCGCCCATTTTCTCCAAAAAAGACTTTTGATGCGAATGCTGGCATGTTTACTCAATAGAATAGCTAGAAGTATGGAGGCCGCCATCTTAGATCTCTGTTTACCATCTGAACAGGAACTTGTAATGGATGAGTCGAGCACGATCGTCAAGTGGAACCGTCAGCGCAATCTACTTCCGGCCTTCAAAATAAGAGAGTGGCCACGAACGGGACAAAATGCGGGCGCTCTGGACAACTTAACCCTTCCATGTCCGGGCTCTAAATGGGTTAATTTGCTTGATTCAATATTTAGATATTTGATGTAAATGTTATCAGGCCCTCCAGGCCCAGGGCCTCTTCCCATACACACTTCCCATTTTCATAAATGAATGCCCTACTTCATCATACTGCAGCCTTGTGAAAAAGTAGCAAAAATAGCAAGCTCAAAAGGTCGCCAAGGCTTTTGAGATTGTAGATCTGCTATCTTTGCTACTTTGAATTCTGAAAAGTATCAGTTTTGCACATAATGAGGTTTCCACCTGAGACGAATGAAATAACATGGCCGCCTCTTTGGCTGAAGTCTGTCTGCGAGAATGAAACAAAAAAATGATGCATTAAATGAAAATAAAGGTAACAAGCACAATGAGCCAAAGTAGGAGTAAAAGAGAATGTGCACTTGACTTGTGTTCATTGAGCAGTGCACTGTAACGATTAGCTCTCTCTATATATCATCCTTTATCTCCATCTACCTTATGTATGTGTTTAGGAATGTTGAAGAAGTTAACAACGCTGAAGGTAGATGACAACCAGCTGAACTCACTGCCTAGCACCATTGGGAGGTAAAAACATACACATACACATGCACGCACACATACACACATGCACGCACACATACACACATACACACATACACGCACGCACGCACGCACGCACGCACGCACGCACGCGCACGCACGTGCACACATGCATGCATGCAATCAAACACGGATACATGGAAATGACTGAAAGTGAGGACCATTGGCAGGTTTTCCTTACACTTTTTTTTATTTGTCAAGTTTACTACAGGTTTGTTGCAGTTATTTTCCTTGTCAACTGTCATTGGTTGCTGTGTTCTATTGCTGGTTGGTGATTGGTGGGTTCTGTGTGTTGTGTTCTCTATGTTTCCATGGCATTAGTCCGAAGTCCAAGCAGGGGTGAGTAACAGTAGCCTGCTGGATCCAGGGGTGCGTTCAGAGACATAAATGATCAGAACTGTTACACAATATATACAGTAAGGGCAAAGCTCCTATTACAGGACTGGGCTGGTGTCCAATGAATTTCAGTTCAATTCATTTACATTTTAAGTTGACATTTGCGCGCAGTTCAAGTTCATTGCCATTTGAAATTAATTTGCCAATGGAAAAGCATTGATCAGATATGTGGCGTAGGTTGAACCTGACATTCCTATGCCAATTTATTTTCATATCATTTCTTTCACTTCCTGAAATGTTATTGAAATGGAAGTAGTCGAGCCCAGTCCTGTTTGAAAAGTTTACCGTTAGACAAGAGTCACATCCATTATAGTCCATTGAAAAACTGTAATGCAATTCAATACCACTGCAATTCAGTATCACTATGAAACTAACCTTCCCAACTCTATTGACAGCGTAGGGCTTTTATTAAGAGATACTTATTCATGTTATATACAGCACACTGGAACATTTTGTCTTCTTGAACAAGTCCCTGGCTTTATCCTTAATCAATAGTACTGTAGATCCAGAACTCTCCCCCATCTCTCCTTAATAATAAGCACTACAACTGTAGCATCCCATTCTTACCCCGCTCGCTGCATAGATATTATTTAGTGTGCTATTTAAGTTTGCTATATAAACCATTAAGCCTTGTAATTTAATCACAATCCATAGTAGAATCCATGCCTTTTTATACACTGTAATTGTATCTCTACATTCTTTAATAAGTATATGTATACGTATAGCCCCATACAGAACCTCACCCTCCGCTGCATATAGTCCGGGAGCCATGGGGGTGAACGTGGATTCGCCTGTAAAAGTTTTTTTCTCAACTGATTCTTGTAGCTTGGGGTCACCTCTTAAGGATTCAAGATGATGACCAGTGATATCCATTGAGCATTTTTTATTATTAACCCCTTAATGCATGAAACACAAGAAATCCACCCAGGAGGAAAATACCCAGAAAAAGATTTTTTTTCTGGGTATTTAAGGAGGATCTGAGGGGTCTAACTAGGGGTTTGTTATGATGCTGAATCCATTGCAGGCATTTGTTTTGCACAAAAAACATTCTGTGGGCTAGAAATGGCCTCAGAAAACAATAACACGTATGGGTGAGTATTCATGTTAGTCGGAGGCCTTAGGGTTTTTTTTCTCGTGCTAATCAGTCTAAAAGTGCAACATTTTGCACAGATGTAGCTCAGGGCATGCTCTAATGATTTAGCTAGGGCGCCCGAGTCGGCGACCTTCGGGGTCGCCACAGCGGCCACAAAACTCTGACTCATCACTTTTCATCACTAAAGTCGATGGGAGCCCAACTTGATTTGGCCGCTGTGGCGACCCCGAATGTCGCAGACTCGGGCGCCCTAGCTAAATCATTAGAGCATGCCCTGAGCTACATCTGTGCAAAATTTTGCACTTTTAGACTGATTAGCACGAGGACTAATACTGTTGTGCTCCGAGATGAGGTCCTACACTACAGGGATATCACCGGGCTGGGGTAGAACGCCTCCACGCTGAGGTAGATCATCCTTTTCCCGAAATTGTATCCAAAAAGTAAAGGTAGTTCCACGCTCCCAGAGTATGATTTTCCATTCCATGGTACATAAAACATGCACTATGGCATTGGGAAACGGTTTAAATCGCTTATGTAGTCTCATTAAATTTGGAAAAGCCCCCGGCGGCAGGTGCCAGTACTGCTCCCTTCTCATTGTAGCAGAATAAGGAGCAGTACTGGCAACTGCCACTGGAGGAGTTCCGGTTGAATGGGAAAACATTACACTGGCTGACAAACTAGCGATTTAAGTGGTTTTCATGCCGTAGTGCATGTATTATGTACCGTGGGATGGCAAATCATACTCTGGGAGTGTGGAACTACCTTTACTTTTTGGATCCAATTTCGGGTAAAGGGTGATCTACCTCGGCGTGGAGGCATTCTACCCCAGTCCGGTGATATCCCCGTAGGACCTCATCTCGGAGCACAACAGTATGCAGCGGATAGTGAGGTTCTATATGGGGCTAGTATACGTAAAGATACCCCTCTTTTTCTAAGTTATCTTGAAGTTTCAGTGTGGATATGTAGGGATAATGCACTGGGAAGTCAGTTATGACAACATAATGTCGGGCTGTTTACCAGTGTTGTATTGGTCCGGTCACGTGGGTAGACGCTGTCCCGTATCTTTTCTAAGCAGTGCCACGCCTCTCACGCACACGGACATGCATTGATGCCAAACAACCCCCAAGTTCACACCTCCACAACTTTTACAAACACTTTAGTGCCACAACAGGGTGTTTTAACAAAGAAACAAGCCTGGATGCGTATCAATTAGTAGGTGTTGAGCGACGCGCACGTGACGTCATTAAATCGAGCGTCCACCCAAACATTGAATCTGCATTGGTGATTCAATGTTTGGGCGGACGCTCGATTTAATGACGTCACGTGCGCGTCGCTCAACACCTACTATAGAGGTATATTGATACGCACACTGCCGTTTACCATCCTCAAGTGCAGTTATTTCCTCATAACTGACCTGCTTCAGTGCATGGTCCCACGTATACCGAGTCTAATTTGTCTCTGCAATTGCAATTGCCCTAAATATTATATCATATTAGAATAGTTCTCCATAATAGGGATAATAACAATATCATCAATTTTCCAGGTAACAAAAATGTCTTGATATCATTGTTGGCCTGTGATGGCATCCGCAATAGGTATTCCAGACCGAAATCGTTCTTGTTTTTGTACGAACAGCTACTGTAGGACCTATGATCGGGTTCACAGTCATCATATTATTATGTGCAGATACGCTGATCTTTACGGCATCCCCCCTCATTGGTTCTCAAACTTTTTCACGTCAAGGACCCCCAAATTGACACTTATTAGCCTGTGGACCCCCATTTGAAAAGATATGCCAGGGACCCCCATAAGAGAAGATTTTCACCACTCTAGTAGTGATTCCCAACTATTTTAATTTCAAGGACCCCCAGTTTGACATGCATTAAGCTACGGGCCCCCATTTAATGGCATTTCTATTTCTGAGACCCCAATCTATTCGTAAAATCAATGTTAACTTAACTAAATGGTCCATTTAGTTCCTAACTATCATTTAGCTGGGGACCCCCTGGAACTCCTTCAAGGACCCCTGGGGGTCCCTGGAGACCCCCATTGAGAACCAATGCCCTAAGTAAGTAGGTCGGGAGTGGCTTATTGTCGGTATCAGCCGGTAACACGCGGGAGTCTGTCCCCGTTACAATGCGCTAGACTCCTGGGAGATGGACTGCTGAGGTGGAGCGCCACACCTACCATCAGCTCCCAGTACTTGCCACACGACTTGCCAAGCCGTGCTACTCATACGCTGAGTTGGCGGTGCCCGGAATCGAACCCATGACCTTGCGGTTCAAAGGCGAGAGCTCTACCGACTGAGCTAACCAGGCACTAAGAAACCTTTTAAAGATCAGCAAAGATGAGCAAATATCCTCTGCACAGATGACGATCTCTGTGAACACAGGCTAGAGACAGAGACGTGCGGTAAGCGCGCTGCGTTACTTCCTGCTTCCAGTGTTTGCTGTGTGCTGCCGGCAAAGTTCACTCTGCTGCCCACACTACTCCGCTGACTTTTATGGTGTTGCTTTGTTGTGACTTGTACGCTCTGCTAATCCTTCTATCTATCTCTCCCCTTTGTGCCGTCTCCCTCCCTGATTGCTGGTATAAATATAAGAAATTCCATCACGGCCATACTTTAGTCAAACAATCTCTGTACCAAGAAACAAAAGCTAAAGTGATATATAGCCTCGAAAACACACAAGAGTATCTCGTGAACCACAGATGGGTGGACTTTGCAAGCTACTCAGAGCTTTACTACGATGTCATAATGTTATGACGGATGGGAAATTAAAAGTTGTACTAGAGACTCCGGTCATGCTTTTTTATATATTATATATTGTGTTAAATATCGTATCGTGGACTTGCTATTGTGATATCATATTGTGTTTTTTTTGTTATTGTGACATCCCTAGTCCATAGTTCTCATTAATTCATTAATTGTAGCTACAGTCATGTATTTTTGTCCTCCAGGTGTTGCTAATTACAAAACGGACATCCTCCATGAATTAGAAGTACTGTACATTGTACATTATGGTGTGTGCATTGATAGTTTTCATCCTTTTTTTTTGTTGCTGTGAACAAATTCTGCACATCTGTCTTAAGTTAGTAGTGTTAGAGAATGAATGTACCCCCAGCCACATGGGGGTGCATACATTCTCATGTCACAATGACATAATTCTTATGTCACAATGACATATTTTCCCTAGGTAAGCACATACTTAGTAGATGGAAGCTACTGCTAGTGATTCTGCTCTAACCTCAAATCAGTATTCCTCTCCTCTCCTCTCCTCTCCTCTCCTCTCCTCTCCTCTCCTCTCCTCTCCTCTCCTCTCCTCCTCAGACCGTATGGTGGCCCAGATGGCCCAATCGTCTGGGAACAATAACAGCAGGCTAATGTAATGTTAGCCATGACAGTACATTAATGTAGAACGGTTGTCTCATTAGCATTAGCCTGCTGTTTGCACACTGCCAGGCTAATGGCATGAGCAGGTCAGGGCACTCTGCTCCTGTGGACATAGCAATGCATTTTCTCCTGATTTGCCAAGCAAAAGGCTAGAAAGCAGTGGTTGAGAACACACCTCAATCTGCCTTATCCTCTGGTCACGTTAGCCTAGCTCTGGTCCATCGCATCACCTCCAGTGACGCTCTGACAGACCCGTCGGCAAATGAATAGACCGTGTTTTCTCAGCCCCTACCAGCGCGCAACTAGAGTCAAAATAAACAAAACTACTTCACTACTCACCAAACCAAAGGTAGTTTTGCGTTGTTGAAAGTCTATTCTCCACGGTGGTGAGCCCCTCAGCACCCCACCCACTCTGTAATACACTATTTTTGTCATGAAATAAAATGCACCCACCTCGAGCCACCCATCGGCCACCGCAGATACAATGGTTCACAACCCGGAAATAAGCGGTGGTCGAGTTGGATGCACCTTATTTCATGCCAAAAATAGTGTATTTTACAGAGTGGGTGGGGTGCTGAGGGGCTCACCACCGTGGAGAATAGACTTTAAACAACGCAAAACTACATTTGGTTTGGTGAGTAGTGAAGTAGTTTTGTTTATTTTGACTGAAGTTGAGCGCTCGTAGGGGTTGAGAAAACGCGGTCTATTCATTTGCCGACGGGTCTGTCAGAGCGTCACTGGAGGTGACGTGATGGACCAGAGCAAACGTTAGCCA
>NC_137810.1:18109207-18224207 GCF_963921795.1 Nannobrachium achirus | reverse complement strand
TAAAGTTGTCAAATATCTAAGTAATTTCTTTGTATATTAAGGTTATGTGTCATATCTGCCATGTGCAACTTCAAAGCCTACAAGCCAAACAGGAATGTAATTGTCAATGACAGAAACACAATTAAATCGTTAATCGCAATTGTTTTAGTGACAATTAATCGTCATGTAAAATGACATAATCGTGACAGCCCTACTCACATGTGTGTCACTACTAACGTGCGTGCGTGCCTCATGCTCATACAGTCCAAGGCTCTAATCCCGCTGCAAACAGAAGCTCACCCAGAAACCAAGCAGCGGGTCCTCACCAACTACATGTTTCCCCAGCAACCTCGGCATGATGAGGGTATCTACAACCATGTTGTGATTGTACTGTGCTCTGTGTGAGTGTGTGTGTGTGTGTGTGCGTGTGCGTGCGTGCGTGCGTGCGTGCGTGCGTGCGTGCGTGAGTGTGCGTGTAGATTACCATTAAGACGGTTTGTAACCACATGTTATTTTTTATCCTCATATATGTGTGTAATTTTCCCAAATTACTGTCCCTGTCGGGTGGAAACCTCATTATGTCCAAAACTGTTACTTCTATGGATTCAAATTCAACGACGGCAAAAGTAGTAGATCCACAAGCTCAAAAAGTGCCGCTTCGCACCGTGTTTCGAGCTGTGTTTTGATCTTGCAGATCTGCTACTTTTTATGCTTTTGTGCGAAGCTGCAGTATGATCAAGTAGGGCATTAATTTAAGAAGAAAAACAAAAACAAGAAAACTCTGAATATGGAGATCTTAGAGGTTTCTGCCCGACAGCATCGTTATAGTTGCTGTATCCATGTGTAACGTCCCCAAAACCACACTGGTGACATGACTCTTTGCACGTGTGTGCGTCCATCTGTGTGTTTCCATAGATTACCAGTCGGACAGTGACAGTTTTAATCCAACACTGTGGGAGGAGCAGCGGCAGCAGAGGATGACCGTGGCCTTCGACTTTGAGGACAAGAAGGAGGAGGAGGATAACTCTGGGAAAGTGAAGGTCAGCTCTCTAGCTCTCTCTCTCTCTCTCTCTCTCTCTCTCTTTCTCTCTCTTGCTCTCTCTTTCTCTGTCTCGATTTATCTGTCCCTCTGTTCTACCCTTCCCTATTTCATAGGACTTCAGAGGTCAGAATCATCTCCGTAAATAAGCAACATAATACGAATGTGTATTGAATGTATACAGTATATCGTTGCTGTCGCGCAAAAACCTCTTATCTCCATATTTTAACGTTTTGTGTTTTCTTTGTCAATTAACAGCCTACTTGGTCATACTACAGAAGCACACAAAAGTATTATAAGTAGCAGATATACAAGCTCGAAACGCGGCTCGAAACGCGGCTCAAAGCGCGGCTGGAAACACAGCGTGAATCAACCTGTTTTGAGCTTGAATAGATATGCTACTATTGCTGTTTTTTTTATTTCTTGAAAAGTAACAGTTTTGGACATTTGGACGAGGTTTCCGTCCGACAGAGAAGATATACTTTATGTAATAGGCTGTCGACTTTATTGTGTCGATACATATTCAAACAATACATAGTCATGTAATACATTTACTGTTATTTAATCATTTTTGACAATTTTGTTTGTGTGTGCGGGTTTGTGCGTGCGTGTGTTTGTGTGTGCGCGTGCGTGTGTGTGTGCATACATGTGATCCTTCACCCATACAGAGAGGAAAAAAGAAAAAAGGAAAAACAGGACCCTATACATAAACAAACAAAAAAAAGGGCTGTCAAAGTTAATGCGTTAATAACGCTTTAACATGGCGAACATGGCAACTGCAGCATGCATTAATAACGCATTAACGCAATGTTATTTTATCGCCACTAATTATTTTATTGCCATTAACACGAACAAATGAATAAATAAATCTATTTCCATCTGCCCTCCTAGCCGTAGTTTAGGACACAGCTCTCCATGCCCAGTTCTGCTGTTGTTTTCAGCATGTGCAGTGGCATGTAAACACAGATTCATAACTTGTAGATTTGTTACAGTAGTTTGTGGTAGAAAACTACCTAGCCAGAGCAGTTCTGCTGTTGTTTTCAGTTTATAAGAACATGTGTGTGTAACTGTCACATAATGCATACAGTGGATAAGGATGCCTATCTATTTAATCATGTTTATATTGTGGCTCATAATCGGCTACATAACGTCTTAGCACAGTGTGCTAGTAGGCCTATAGCTGCTAATGCCAGTCCTAGCAAGAGCCAATGTGTGATTGTGTGTTGCTGGTACAGTATATATATGCTGTGGAATTCCATGGTGATTAGAGCACTATTACTGGTGTTAACACACTCATTAGGACCTACCGGTAAATATACCACAACCATTTACACTTACAAGCTAAATTCCTAATAGTAGATTGGAATGTAACAAGAAGGTTACAATATTATACCCTACATAGAGTCTTAGTTATCGCTTTCCATTGTTTCTTGTCCAGTGTCCACTTTATTTCTTCATTTTGTGTCATCTTGTTTGAGGTCCATCATTTTGTGTTGAAGTCCATCATTACATTGATGTTTTAGTGAACCTTTATAAGTATAAAGGTGGACACTACATTGTGTGAGTACCCATGTTACTAACCTTTATAAGTATAAAGGTGGACACTACATTGTGTGAGTACCCATGTTACTAAGGTTACATTTTAGCTGATCATTATACCTATTCTTTGAGACACACATATGGGTAACTGGGGGCGTGGCTGAGTCCGACATTGTCTTGGAGGTGCAAACAACGCAGGTATCAACATTGAGTTTGTGAGATAGATCGTATACCATGAGATATTTTCTGTCCTAGTGCTAAACTGTGGAAAAAGTACAGTTTTACTTAAGTAAGCATTAATACTGCAATGTAGAAATACTCCAGTCCAGAATCCCATATGTGGGCTACTTATAAGTAAAGGTACATAATCAAAATGTTCTTAAACATACCCATTATGCAGAATGTCCCATTTCAAGTTTTTAAATGTATAAAAGGGATACAAATCTTTTCAAAATAGCAGATCTAAGAGCTCACAATGCGTCACATTGCGACGCATTGCGAGCTTGTAGATCCGCTATTTTCACATCGCCAAAATGTATACAGGGCTGAAGTGGCTAATGTATGTTTTTAAGTATGGTAGTGTCGGGACCTGCAACATGAAGCATGAAGGCAGGGGTCCAGGGTTAGGGTTAGGGTCAGATCCATACAACAAGTACCTTGGTTTGCATCTCCAACACGCTCACGTGTGGTCCTTTCCCTTCCCCTGTTCGCACGTACTATGGCATGATGTCACCGAAGCTAAAAGTATCTGCTGCAGCCTGTTTGTATGCTAACGCAGTACCTTTTGAGGGGTTTCCGGACAATATTTGTCACTGTTTTTGGATTGTTAATGGATTTCCAATAATAATAAACATACATTTGCATTTAAAGCAAGCATTTTTGTCCACTCCCATGTTGATAAGAGTATTAAACACTTGACAAATATCCCTTTAAGGTACATTTTGAACAGATAAAGAATGGATGATTAATTTGCGATTAATCGTGATTAACCTCGGAGGCCAGGCTTGCTTTGTCTGAAAGAAAGCCTGGGGAACGTTGACATGAAAAGTGGATAGAAGGGTGGCGGGGCCGCTGACAGGATGGTCAGGAGCCGTTCCATCGGGAGAGGGGCTCAACCAGGTGTGCACAGATATACAAGCTCACAACGCGGCACCGAGTGCCGCGCTGCGAGCTTGTAGATCTGCTATTTTTGAAAAAGTCGTGAAAATGTGTGCAAATCTTTGAATATATGTATTTTCAAAGCGAACGTTTGTAACTCAAATGTTGCTTCTGGGGGGTCCCTGGAACGAAATATTTTGAGATGGGGGGTCCGTGGCCAAATACTGTAAATATCAGTTTGGGGGTCCTTCACATGAAAAGGTTTGAGAACCACTGACATAGTAGTCTCTCAAGAACAGACTAACTGAGCTCCAGTTAAGTGAAAAGGACATTTTCTTTGACGATGGCTGGCCAGATTGCTGACATATAGAAACATAGGGTTTTTCAAAAAACCTTAGAAGGATTCAAAAGACACTTATAGAAACAGGTCAAAATTCTAATTTTCAAAATAAAATAAAAATAGCAGATCTACAAGCTCACAGTGGGGCGCTGTGAGCTTGTATATCTGCTATTTTTCAATAGTTAAAGCATAAAATAATAATACACTATAATGTGTACCCGTTCTAAATGGGTTAACATTATGCCAACAAAAGCTTTTATGTGTTGTGTTTGTTTATACGAGGTCTGTCAGAGTCATGACTCAATGCTAATTGCTAAATAATGCTTTCTGCTTATTATTCTCACTGTGCCGCGCTACATCTCTACAGCACTATTTTGGTCTAATATTATTCATGATGGACCACTCCCTTCTGGTTGAAGAACGTGATCAGCATGACAGTGATCTTTGATTTGGACATGCGTACCTCCTTGGGTCTGCTGGGTAAACTTTTGGTCTTCCACTGCAGGCTCTGTCTCTTGGTTTCCAGGTCGTACTGGGGTGGCATAGCTCAGGGGTAGAGAAACTGGTATTAGAGCACGGAGGGTATAAATCCCGAAGGGTTCCCAGTTCGAATCCGGGCTCCCCCTGAGTTAATGTCGAAGGGTCCTTGGGCAAGACTCTGAACCCCTAATTGCCTCCGGTGAGTAGGTTGGTGCCTTGCATGGCTTCCTCCGCCACCGGTGTATGAATGTGTGTGTGAATGGGTGAATGTAATGCACAATCTATGTAAAGCGCTTTGGATTAAAAGCGCTATATAAATGCACCATTTACCATTTACCATTTACTGGAAGTGTTAGGGTTATTGGGTTAACCCTAACCCTATCCCTTTAACCCTATCCCTTTCCCTAACCCAACTTAACCAGGAATTTCACGTTTATTCTTTGCTCCGTGTTTGTGCCATCTCTAGTTGCGTGACGGAGCGTAACAGCAGTGTAATTACACAACAGCCTGGAACAGAGTGAGAGAAGTGAACAATACTATAACAGAATAGTGGTGAGATGTTGCGCAACACAGGCTGCCACAGTCCTGTTATTTTTCTGACACGTACCTCGAGCAATATATTTATACATTTCTCCTCCAATTTCGCTGATAGCATAACTAATTTTGGTTTGCACAAGGTGTGAAAAACACAGATGGACTCTGGTCCTGTCACCACTCGATCACAGTTTATTCACACCCCAGCGAGTGAGCTGCTCGCTCATTCTATCCACTGTTTCAAGTAAGTTTCTCCAGACCTCCATTCAGAGTGGAGCGAGATAGGAGGGCTGGCCACACGCGACTAAAGCCCCGTCCACACCAACGGTTCGCAATGCAACAAGTTGCAACAGAATCCCAAAGCTGTGGCGACCTGCAGCGGGTACAATTAAGACCGCTGCAATTTCTCTCTGCAACGTTTCCTTGCACAACTAATCATTGGTGTGAACTGGACTTAAATCGTGATTAACTATGGAAAATCATACGATTAATCACAATTAAATATATATAGTTTGACAGCACTAATATATATTGTGTGTATACACACACATATATATATACACATATGTTTATGTAGGTGGAGATTAACCTGAAGCGCTACCCAACACCCTACCCCGAGGACCTGAAGAACATGGTGAAGTCGGTTCAGAGCCTCGTGGGTAAGGGTGTGCACAGTGGACATGCACATCAGCACCAGCTGAGCACAGGCACTGCCACCTCGGCAGGGACCAACATGGAACACACACACCTCAGCAAGGAGCCCTACGAACCACCGTGGCCACTGCCGCCCAAAGAGGTAGGATACACACTCACAGACCGTCACAAAGTACGTCCTATGTTTTCTACTCTGCAAGCCAAAGAGTCACTGATCACATGACCCCACAATCCTCCAGTTCTAGGCACAGAAGGGGGGGGGGGGCTTTTTTCTTATTTCCAAACTCTAAGGTATATTAATGATATAGTTCAATGTTGAAAATGAGCGGTATTCCCCTTTAAGTAAACTGAAGCGTGGCCTACATCTGGCCTAGATATGGCCTACAGTACATCTTGGCACAAAAGGCTCAAAGTTTGTTGTACGTAT
Source organism: Nannobrachium achirus (assembly GCF_963921795.1). NCBI lineage: Eukaryota > Metazoa > Chordata > Actinopteri > Myctophiformes > Myctophidae > Nannobrachium > Nannobrachium achirus. The sequence goes on along the minus strand of NC_137810.1, from coordinate 18,218,117 downwards.
TATAACTAGACTGCACTCTGTTGAGGTGCACTCTGTCCAGTGCTCCTTGTTATTTATAACAGGTTGCACTACATGCTGGCCTGATTAGCTATACACAGTATTTGATACACAAAATATGCTGGTCCCTCATTGGCTGTTGATGGTGACGTCACCAGGAATGCTGGTACCTGATTGGCTATGGGTATTTGATACACAGTATTTGATACACAGACACAGGACGCGACAGAAACACTGAACGCAGTACCTGCGCACTCTGCGCAAGTAAATAGCACCGCTCACTTCACACTAGGTGTGATTTTTCATGAACTAACAAAATGGGCAAAAAGGACTGTAAAAACATATTCCCTGCTGGTTCTCTTTCATGAATGACTGTCATGTCATTTAGATCGACGTTTGCTTAATTAGAAAGAACAGCTGAAATGTGATTATCGTTCCCAGGACTATATAACTTACTGTTTCGTGTGAAGTTGATTAAAATATTGCTTAACACAATACTGTAGGCCTACTTTGCAATGATGCCAGAATTCGGGGAACAGAGAAAATATGAACACGCATTATATCTTAGTTTCTTTTAAGTAAAAACAAACTTAACAAATCATTTATCGGTAATTAAAATCAGCTCAATTTCTGAATGACTGAGGTGTATTTGCCATGTTGTTTTGAGATGTTGTGAATATAAATAAATGATGAATGTATATACGTAATACTGTATATACCGTACATGCATGTGTGCTAGGTAACCGACAGAGACATGCAGGACTTCGCTCAGAACCAACTAATGGATCAGGGATCAATCCATAACTCTGGCATTGACATTCCCAAGCGGAAGGATAAGGAAGAGACGAGCTCTGAGGTCAGACACTTGCATGTATATGTGTGCAGACTGTGTGCACACACACGCACGCACGCACGCACGCACGCACGCACACACACACACACACACACACACACACACACACACGCACACAAGCTTCAGGTCCGTAGGAGTCTGACACATAGACTGTAAAAAATATGGACGGTGGGAACCCATTGGTTTCTATGCTGCGAAAATTACGCTTTTTTGTCGTTGTGTGGGTGTCACCATCATTGTTTACTGGTACCCAATTGGAATGCTATTGGCTGCCAACAGTCAGGTGCAACCGCAGGGATACATGGGACATTGTCTTGAGCTTATGCTGAAAACAAAGCGCACAAAGAAGAATCATCACAAGCCTATGATCACAAGCCCCTCCTACAGCATACCCTGCTATAACATCAAATATAACATAAATTGGACCATATTTTCACAAAACGCATATCATGGTGATTGAAATAAGGCTTTAAACTAGTGACAGGAACCATCAAGTATTTATGACAACGTTTATTAAGGTAAGAAAATCAAATGTAAAAGTTTGTGGGAAATGAATGGAAATGGAGAACATGTTGCTTCTGGTACCAATGAACAATGAACATTTTTGTCTAAATAATATACCGGTACCATCTAAATCGCATTCTTAGCATTTGAGGTTGATCAATAATCAATGATGTCTTGAAGAATGTGATATAAAATACTAGAGAATTGCCAACATTATTTATTTTAGAATGTTTCATTTCTTCTTACATTTAATCTAATCCTGTCTAGTGTCCATGCTAGGCTCATTGATTGTTGTATAAATGTCATGTAAAATGAAATAAGCAGTAAAACCATGTGTACTAAGCCATTTGACATTTTTGTTCAAGCTGTAGACACCTCTAAATGCAGTTTGCCCAAAATCTACCTGACATGGGAAAATGTCAGGTAGATTATCTTTCTACATGGATTTTAAATGTTTTTAACATCACTCCTACAGAATCTGAGCTCACTATGAGTTTGTTTGTTTCAGTGCATTCATTCATAGCAATACGCTCTGGGAGCGCTAGGGCATTAACAACTTGTGATTTTTGCAAGTCGACTCGACTCAGTAAAAAGTTGAGTTGAAGTCAACTTTATCGTTTGATGACATCATCACATCACACTAGAGGTCTTCGGACCTGCCCGAGATCCGAAATTACCCGCGATCCGAACCGAACCGAGCCGGGTAACGGGGCCGTTTTCTAGCTTTTACCGCGGGGCGGGCCGGGGCCGGGGCCGTCTGCCCCGGTTCCCCGGGTATCTCCTGTTACCCGAGTGGAGCCGAGACAGAACGAGATTGAAGTGAAAGTGAACGCAACAACTGCACCAAATAGATAACGCCACACGATGGCACTAAAGATGCAGCATGTAATCTGTTGCATTGGTTGTGAGAACTGAGAAGTAGAACTCACTCAGTCACAACAACACTCACTGTATCAGTTGGATTGTTATTATTATCAAAGATATTAACGTAACGTTTTGGTTAACGGTTTACAATGGAGTTGTCATTGCGTGTTGTCATGCTCTGCAGAGCAAAATGGACACTCAAAGCAGAAAGATATAATGAACAACACATGCGACAGAAAACGATAGCATTAGCATTGGCTAGCCAAATAAGAAGGAATAAAAACATGGATTTATTTGTATTTACAAACTGTCCGCATTGACTTACTGGTCTGGGAAAAGATCATCTTTTGGCGAGAGGCACAGCGCCGCTGACAGCAACAGCAGCACCGTGGCGACGTTAGGTAAGAAATATGTCTGATACAACTCTTAATATAATAACGTTGGCATTCTTTCATTTCGGGGCGACAGGTTCGGGTCTCGGATCTCTCGTTCTGCTCGGGTATCGGATCCAATTTTTCTAATAACAGGCGGGGCCGTTCGGATCGGATCCATCACGTCTCGGGGCTGATCGGGTAACGGTTCTCAAATTCCAAATGATAGACGGGGCCATATGGGTCCGGGTCCGTTTCCCCCGGGTCCTTTTGGGTTCGGGTAGTTCAAATTGGACCCGTGAAGACCTCTACATCACACACGACCCCCCAATTATTTTTACACATGGAGCAAAATAATGATAGAAAAAAAAATACAAAGGATTTTTTCTTCGACTTTCTCTGGTGGGAGTCGACTTGTGTAATGAAGTCGACTCAGTCGACTTGTCGACTTTTTCGTTAATGCCTTAGGGAGCGCACAGAGTGCACAACAGACATGCTACTGTAACTGAAGAGAAGATGTGTCCATGCTGAAGACAAAGCAGTTACGGCAAAATTCCTATGGCTGTTGGTTGTTTTGTTAGCTGGCAAACAATTGCACTTAGATCGTACTTTGATACAAAGTACAAAACCATCATGTTTGACACATTACAACCTCTTTTACGAAACAGATTTATTACAAAGTAGCCTAACATTATTATTTACATATTCCCCCTCATTGTTGTTTAGGAAATTCTTGAAATTAGTAGAAATGTGAATGTCATGTTGGGTAGCCAATTCTCATTTGTAAATTACAGAATAATTCTGCCCTCTGCCATTAAATTTTTGGGTAACTGAAGTATGAATCCTATTATTCTCTGGGGCAGTTGTACCAGCTCTCAGTCTGCAATATGCTGTCCAGTCTAGTAAATAAAATAGCAGATCTACAAGCTCGCAATGCGTCACACCGATCGGCTATTTTCAAATGGCCGATAGGGCTTAAGTGGTTAATCCATGTTTTGTAATAATAAGCAAAGTCTACAAAGTAACTAGTAACGAATGTTTTCAAATAATTGTAGTGGAGTTAAAAGTAGAATATTTACCTCTGAGATGTAGTGGAGTAGAAGTAGAAGTATTGAAAATTGGAAATACTCCAGTAAAGTAAAATTACCTCAAAACTGTACTTAAGAGCTCCTACTGTAGTTATAGTGTCTGCACATTTGTCTTGAGGTCTTAAAGTTGTAGAATCTTAGTAGAATGTGTCTTTGTCTCTCCTCAGGACTCGATGGGTGTCTTAGTAGAATGTGTCTTTGTCTCTCCTCAGGACTCTATGGGTGTCTTAGTAGAATGTGTCTTTGTCTCTCCTCAGGACTCGATGGGTGTCTTAGTAGAATGTGTCTTTGTCTCTCCTCAGGACTCTATGGGTGTCTTAGTAGAATGTGTCTTTGTCTCTCCTCAGGACTCGATGGGTGTCTTAGTAGAATGTGTCTTTGTCTCTCCTCAGGACTCGATGGGTGGATCTCCTAATGACATCCGTATCTCTGACATGAGACCCACCCTGGTAGAGCCTCCCATGTACAAACCTAAAGTGGTGCTGCTGGGCAAAGAAAAGAAAGGTAAACAAAACAAAAAAGGACACTTCTGTCATGCTCTCCACACGTATAGAACCATACATATACAGTATATTACACTGGTATACATTCGCACACAGGTGAGCTACATTATAGGAAATATACTTGCTGTACAAAGAACAGCCAGGAAAACATGTGGGCACACACACACGCACGCACGCACGCACGCACGCACGCACGCACACACACACACACACACACACACACGCACGCGAACGTGTGCGCCGTGAGCTAATGTGGTATGATGTAAAGTGCTTGAGGCTTGTTGTAAAATTGTCCATTAATTAGTCATGGTGAAGAGACTATTAATGTCAGCACGCCACAGAGAGAGAGAGAGAGAGAGCAGGAATAACTTTTACTTCTCTAGCTGTTAGTCTGATATGTTCTACTGCAATTTAGCATTCAGGCTTTTATCAGCCGCTCTTAATCCAGAGCGACTGACAGTAAGCAAGGTAAATAAAGGTAATAGGCTACAACAAATGCATAGAGATAGTAATCTAGGATCATACAGTAAGTAAACCATTAGACTGCAAGGTCATCAAGGCTATGTTAAGTGCTAAGGGCTAATGTGGAGTCTGAAGAGGTCTTCAGATTACGTCGGAAAAAATTGGGAGTGATTCTGCAGTTCTAACTGAAATGGGGAGTTTGTTCCACAGTTTGGGAACCAGAGAAAGAGTCTGGGACGCGTGGGAGCGTTTTCCCGGATATTTTAGGGAAGGTTCTGACAGCTTCCCTGTGTTAGCTGATCTGAGTGAGCAGGCGGGGTTGTAGGGTTGGACCAGGCTTTGAAGATATGGGGGTGCCATAATGTACCTTTGGTTGCTTAGTTTGTAGACGTTTTGTACTCTGTGTGGGCAGTAACTGGGAGCTAATGGAGGGTGTGGAGAAGGGGGGAGCATGGGAACATTTTGGCTGGTTGAAAACCAAGCATGCTGTGGCATTCAGATATGATATTTGGGCCATGTCATAGCACCTTTAAGTGCACATGCTGGAGGCCAGTAAGGAGTGAGTTACAGTAGCCCTCACCCACCATTCCATTTGTTAAGAAACTGCTTAAAACTTCTTCATCTTACTTAACTTCAGGATACCAATAGCTCAAACCTATACCAGTTTGAAATCAGATTCCACCATCTCAATCAGGGATAGAAATAAGCACATTACTGTATCCTACTAGTCATCAGGGCAGTGGAGAGATTATTAATTGACAACATGGTATTAGAATGGGGTTCAACTTGAGAAAGGTACAATGAGAAAGGTATGCTCCGCAGAGAGCAGCTCTCCACCAGCCATTGCTTTTAAAACAAGCCTGCAAGTTAATGTTACACAGTTAGTTTGTGTATATCTATGTATCTCTGAGGAATTGTCTAACTGCTGTAAAAAAAGAAAAAAAAGGAAAAAAGAAAGAAAAAGAAAAGTGCAGAGCTTAATTCTAAACTGAAGGTAGAGTCAATGACATCAACAACTGCATACTCGGACCTGAATTATAGCTGATAGAAGCACCTCCATATGAAAGGGGACATCACAGGCCTGTCCAATTTGTCTGCCATAATGTATTCAGAAAAATAATACATAACATTGATGAGTTGGAGAAATATTATGTTAAAATAACATCATATTTAGAATAGTTAGAAGGAGTGTCTTTCTTGGCCTACTGGTATTCTGCAAAAAACGGTGCTGATTGGTTCATAGGTTTGTGGGGTTAGCTCCCAACAGACAGACAGACAGTCAACTATATCTGTAGGCTATATTATATTTTTATTGTAGATTTAATTTTCTTCATTATATCTAGAACAATCGGTGGAAGGCAACAAGTCCAATTTTGCTGCATTTTTTGTATATGAGTAAGTCACTGTTTTACCCAGTTAGAATCGTGCAAATTCACCTGACCCGACACGAAAAAGGTCAAAAATTTCGCCCAAGGTAAAGTTGTCACCTTTTTCACCTTGGGGCTGTTTGCATGTCTGTAATACATACAGTTAAAGTGATAACCAGATTTATAAAAGTCTCACGCTTATTTGAATAGTTTCTAACCAGGTGCACGGTCTAGAAATGTATTTTACAGTCATAGGGATTACTAGCACTCGTGGAAATGTCCTTCAGGCACTTTTATATAGTTGGCACCGGCAGCATACAAAACAATGTACGTGTTTTGACACAAAGCCTCCCTCAGCTTTAAAAATGTGTAACATTAGATTGCAGCTACCTGGTAATGCACGCTAGACAAGCAGACTATGACAGCCTACTGTAGATAATAACAAACATAAAAACCCCGCTCCTGTGTTCTTCTCATTTGACTTTCAAGTCCTTAGAGGCAGTAGGTAGAGATAATTGTGGGGGCTTCATGTAGAGATAATTGTTTGAGATTGAGTTCGAAAGGGCATCAAAAGCCAAATCAGGTTCTTCTCTCCCTCTCCCTCTCCCTCTCCCTCTCCCTCTCCCTCCCTCTCTCTCTCTCCCTCTCTCCCTCTCTCTCTCACTCCAGAGTCTACTGATGAAGAGGTGGATAAGCTCCATTGTTTGAACCACAGTGGCTCTTCAGCTACCTATTCAGACTACTCGCCTTCACAAGGCTCCTCTGGCTCCTCCAACCCGTCGGCCAACGCACATTCACAACACACGCTCTCACACACGCACACGCACTCACACACGCCTGCTCTGCCGGCCCCCATTAAGGACCAGGCCCCACAAACACACTGGACCAACAGGTACGCTCACGCGCACGCACGCACGCACGCACGCACGCACGCACGCACGCACGCACGCACGCACACACACACACACACACACACATTCTAGTTTTATCTCCGTCCCTCACTCTACCCCCCCCCCCCCATTCTCTCCAACCGTCCATCATCTCTTCTGTTATCTCTCCCTCAATCCCTCCCTCCATCTCTCCATCTCCTCTCTTTATCATCCTAGCATCTATCTACCCTCCTCTCTCTCCTCTTCCTCCCTTCATCACTCTGTCTCTCTCTCATCTATCTGTCAGCTGAGTCAAGGTCAGTGAGACTCATTAGAATGCTGCAGAGTTCTCCACAGTATACTCTCTCTCTCTCTCTCTCTCTCTCTCTCTCTCTCTCTCTCTCTCTGGCCTTCGTTTTTTCTCTCTTCTACTGCATATAATATATCACTCCCTCTGCCCCTCAGCTCTCTAAAGGTCTTTGCACACTGCTGCGTTTTTCGGGCCGAATATCGGAGTGAATTTCGTAGCACACAAATAAAAAAAATCAACCTCACGTTATGTCAGTCACGTTTGCACACCGCTGCCCGTTTCGCGCACCACTCGGTCCGTTGCTCTCTCTATCTCTCTCTCTCTCTCCTTGCCCTGAAAAACGCATTTCGCAACAAAAACGCAGCAGTGTGCAAAGACCTTTACTCTTCATCCCCTTTCTGTCTCTCTGCCTCTGTCTCTCTATCTCTGTCTGTCTGTCTGTCTGTCTGTCTGTCTGTCTGTCTGTCTGTCTGTCTGTCTGTCTGTCTCTCTCTCTCTCTCTCTCTCTCTCTATCTCTCTCTCTCTCTCTCTCTCTCTCTCTCTCTCTCTCTCTCTCTCTTTCTCTCCATGCAGAGCTAAAGTACCAAAAGTAGAAATTACACATTATGCAGAATGTCCCATTTCACAATGTATGGCAATCTTTTGAAAATAGCAGCTCTGCAAGCTCTCAATGCGTCCCATCTCGACACATGTGAGCTTGTAGATTGGCTATTTTCAAATGGCAAAAATTTATATAGGGCTGAAGTGGTTAATGTATGTTTTGTAAAAAATAATCAAAGTTTTCAAATAAGTGTAGTGGAGTAGAAGTAAAAAGTACTCCAGTAAAGTAAAAACATGGTACAGTACTTGAGTAAATGTACTTAGTTACTTTACACCAGTGGATGATAGCACTGTGATTTGGAATCCAGGCAGAAGACTTTGCTGGGTGCTCCTGTCATCAGGAGCACTGCTAGCTGGTTGGCTTTGCTGTCTCTAGCGTCACACATTCATACATTTTCACAGTTGTGTTGATTAATCTCAGAGGGTAATTGCAAAAATGTAAAAGTTGACTGCTAAATCACAACACAGGCTAAAGGAATTATTCAAATTTAAATTTGAGTGTTAGCTCATCCTCAGCGTCCCTCTATATATTGTCACTGTCGGGCAGAAAACTTGTATCTCCAAGTTTCAAATTTGACCGTTTTTTCGTAAAGCAAAGCCCTGCTTCATCACACAAGACTGTCGCACGGGACTAGCGAAAATAGCAGATCTACAACGCCTCGTGGTGCGAGGCGTTGTGTGCTTGTAGATCAGCTATTTTCACTAGTTTAGATCATTTTTAAAATGATAAATACAAAATTAACGGTTCTGGACATACAACGTTTTCACCCGACAAGGACGATATACTGTATATCTATAGTTTGGATGGGAGGCTGAGTTTCACTTCAGTTCCACGCAGAAAGGTCTGTGTAGCAAGAGAGGAGAGAGGTTGTCGAATATTACATTTCCTACCCAAGTGTCTCTTAAAGGTAATACTGTTTGTAAAGTGGTTGCTTCTTAGACTACAAAACTGATGCTCAGTCTAGCAGAGTGAGAGAGGTAAACAAAGTCCTTTTATTTCCTGTTCATAACCACTTCAAATCTCTTCGCTGAAAATAGACGATTTTTAAGCACAGTGCGTCACAACGCAACTCTTTTTGAGCTTGTAGATCGTCTATTTTCACTGAATGATCACCCCCAGAATAGAATAGGGTTCTATGTGGGGCGCCCGCTGGCCTACTGGTCCAGGTGCATACTACTTAGCCATTGCCACATAGGCATGGATGCCTGGTGGCGTCGCCGGTTCGATTTCCGATCCGGACGACTTTGCCGCGAGCCACTCCCCATCTCTCCCCCCATTTCCTGTCAGTAAACTGTCCTATCAATAAAGGCATAAAAGCCCCAAAAACAAATCTTAAAAAAACATTAAAACAAAACAATGAATAGGGTTCTATGTGTGGTAATAGTGTGGTAGTTATCATAACATAATTATTGTAAAGTATGTTGTTTATGTTATATATTTTGTACGTTTATAGATTGGCCCAGTCGTTCCCTAAGCCCATCGACTCTAAGCCCCTGCTGTCTCAGAGGGAAACCCCGCCATCAGGAACTCTACAGCAGCGCGGGGACCGACGGCCACTCAGCGAGCCATTTGATTGGTCCGAGGTCCCTCATTATGACAACACTGGCTTTGAAGCTGAAGAATCTCCCCTGGAGACGCCCATTACTGGCTCTAGCCAGGGAAATCCACCGCTGGGCTCGAAACCCCGCAGCCAATCACAACAACATGGGCGTCGTCCACTGCTTAGGCAGGAGCGAATCGTAGGAGTCCCTCTGGAGCTGGACACCAATACACTCCCCTTCCATGGCAATCAGCGCTCCACCCCTGAAAATGAAACCACTGCCTCTGGCCAGCCCACTAATCAGAACCCCTGGCAGAACTGGACTCGAACCCCCAGTCCGTTTGAGGACAGAACCGCCTTCCCCTCCAAGCTGGACCTGACGCCCGCGTCTAGCCCCAACCCAGACCGCAAGGAGCTGGAAGCGAGGTAACCCAATGGCAGTGGTGGAAAAAGTACTAAAATGTTTTACTTAAACTCAATAGAAAAATTTTCATTTTGGGGGTGAACTACTCCTTTAAGTAACAGCATCAATACTGCAATATACAATACTCTGTTAGGGTGTGTAGCAACTCATAATGTAATAACGGCTCATAATGTAATAAGGGCTCATAATGTAATAAAAGAAATGTAATAAAAACTCATAATGTAATAATCAGCTCATAATGTAATAAAAAAACGAGCGCATAACGTAATAACAGATTTTTCAATAATGTAATAATGTAATAATGTGTTACATTAACACACTTTCTAAGCCGGGCCGTACTTGTCCGGACCACCCAGTGCGCCGCTCGAACTTTCCCGTACTTTCCCGTAATTTATGAAATTAATTATAATTTTAAAAAAAATACAGTCGCCGGTCGTGCTCTGTCTCTTTAAGAGAGCTCCTGAGACGTGATTGCGTCAGAGACGCGATGACGTCATCTGCTAGGGAGCAACTGGTGTCCACGGGCCACCATTACGTGCCCTTGTATTGTGTATGCTGCCAGTTGGCCAGCAGGTCTCCTCATCATTTTCGATCAGACGACAGACGAAATCAAGGCTTCGGAATGAGTGGATTGCATTGGATTAGATCGAGGTGCGTGCACAGAAGACGGATTGTATTTTCGGGTGCTGTTTATTATCGCTGTTTCCCCCGTATCGCTCCATGTTAATGACCGGAGAAGAACTGCCTACAGCGCCATGAAAAAAGGTTGGCCAACCAAAAAAACTCTTTCATGCATGGTTTGCTGGCTTGCACGGAGTGATCTGAGCGTGTTGTTATGATTTCGTGCTTTGCTTTTTTAAATTATGTTTATAAATAAATAGCAGATTCCACGGCAGTACCTCTGTTCAGGGGTTTCTGGCGGGGCTTGGAAAGGGTTAAGAACCTCCACATAGGAGGCTCATAATGTAATAAAACTTCATAATGTAATAATGTATTTTTTATTACGTTATGAGCTGATTATTACATTATGAGCTTTTATTACATTTTAATTATTACATTATGCGCTTGTTTTTTATTACATTATGAGCTGATTATTACATTATGAGTTTTTATTACATTCTTTTATTACATTATGAGCTGTTTATGGGCAGATCTATGTAAGCAGGTTTCAGAACGGGCTGTCTGATTTTAGGTCCGATTGTGTGCTGAGTGGGGGTTGGGGAGGGGTGGGCAGGCCTGAGAAGGAGGCAGGAGGAGCTGGGAGAGGGTTGGGGAGGGGTGGGCAGGCCTGCTGAGCAGGAGGTGGGGAGGAGTGTGAGGCCAAAACTGGTTCAATAGCGCAGTCCTCCCACTCAGGACAAGGTGGTACTGCAGCTGAAAATGCTCTGAAAGCCAGGCAGAAATGACAGGGGCTCTGGTAATTTAGCCTCAAACCTTTTGAAAAAAGTTTTTTTTGGGACACAATGTTATATTATTTTTAAATTATTACGTTATTTTTAAAAGCATGGTGTAGAACCATTAACTGTACAAAGAGCATCCACAATGTTCAACGTACAGTTCGTGATTGTATCGACACTGAGTGTTGATGCAACATCGATAATATCCCCATGTGGTCAGTCTGACGACAGTCTGCCATTGCTAGTTCTGGGCCACTTTGCCGAAGGTCATGGGGACCATTGTGTAAGCCTTGATGGACCAGTCACACACTTGATTCAAAGAGTCCAGGAAGCAGAGGAGAGCGCACCACTTCCATCTGGCCCTCACTCTCGCCCTAAGTCTGGCCCTCACTCTGGCCCTGACCCGGTACCTCACTGTGGCCCTGACCCAGTACCTCACCTAGTGACCTTGGCCCTGACCTGTACCTCACTCTGGTCCTAAGTCTGGACAGATCGAAGTGGTGCGCTCTCCTCTGCTTCCTGGACTCTTTGAACTAAGTGTGTGTTATCGATGTTGCATCAACACCCAGTGTCGATACAATCACGAACTGTACGTTGAACATTGTGGATATTCGTTGTACAGTTAAATGATAGCCATAGGTTTTCATTTGCTGCATGTTTAGCAGATAGTTTCTCCATTCTTCATCAACAAAGTTGGCAGGGTGTGTAGCAACCAATAATGTAATAACGGCTCATTATGTAATAAAAGCTCATAATGTATTAAGAAATGTAATAAAAACTTGTAATGTAATAATCAGCTCATAATGTAATACAAAACAAGCGCATAATGTAATAATTAAAATGTAATAAAAGCTCATAATGTAATAATCAGCTCAAAACTTAATAAAAAATACATTATTACATTATGAAGTTTTATTACATTATGAGCCTCCTATGTGGAGGTTCTTAATGTAACACATTATTACATTATTACATTATTGAAAAATCTGTTATTACGTTATGCGCTCGTTTTTTTATTACATTATGAGCTGATTATTACATTATGAGTTTTTATTACATTTTTTTTATTACATTATGAGCCCTTATTACATTATGAGCCCTTATTACATTATGAGTTGCTACAGGGTGCCCTCAAACCAAAATACCTAGAGTGGAATCCGCCAATGCATTTCAATGAGAATGGAGCGTTTTTTTGCCAGTAGAGGATTTCTGCAAAAAAAACGCTCCATTCTCATTGAAATGCATTGGCGGATTCCACTCTAGGTATTTTGGTGTGAGGGCAGGGCACCCTTACAAGTAAAAGTCTGGATTTCAATATGTACTTGAGTAAAAGTATGAAAGTGTTAGCATCAAAATGTACTTAAAATACCAAAAGTAAAAGTACTTCACACAACTGCCCAATGGAAGACAACCCTGGAATATTGCTGTCTCAGCACCATGAGGCTGCTCCACCTCTACGTATTCTGTCTCCTAGAATGCACATGCTTCTTCAACCCTTCTTTTCGTACACCATCACAGTGTTGCTGTGATGGTGTTTGACCCCTCCTTGTCCGCAATGTTAGTAGTATTATTATGTTGCTTGAACCCCCCCCTGGTTTCATGTCCCTGTTATTGTCCCTGTTTTCTGTTTCAAGGCGGGAACAACAAGGGGCAGGACCTTTGCCCGGCGGCAACTGGAGTTACCACAACAACCAGGCGGAGCAGAACAGGAAGGAGCAGCTGGGTGTCGGTGGGCCCAACAAGGTCACGGTGGTCATGAGTAAGAGCTCGGAGCGCCTGTCCCCCATGATGAAGGAGATGAGGTCCAAGTTCAAGAAGTCCCAAAGCATCGACGAGATTGACATGGGGTCCTACAAGGTCTACAGGTTAATTTACCGAATGTCTGTCCGCCGTCCGTCTGCATGCTGACATCACTGATACTTAACAGTGCCCATGCTGACATCACTGATACTTAACAGTGCCCATGCTGACATCACTGATACTTAACAGTGCCCATGCTGACATCACTGATACTTAACAGTGCCCATGCTGACATCACTGATACTTAACAGTGCCCATGCTGACATCACTGATACTTAACAGTGCCCATGCTGACATCACTGATACTTAACAGTGCCCATGCTGACATCACTGATACTAAACAGTGCCCAAAGCTGATATACCCGCATGCTGAAACAGTGACCAAATTTAGAGATCACCGACATCACTTATACGTCTTCAATCCAACTATCCTACAAGCCAATACTTTCACCTGAGTGCACTAGTAAGACGCCTCAGGGCGACATGCGACCTCGCCCTTTGCCATCTGGCCAGTGATATATATCGGACCAGTTACCCATATATGGAGACCCCTGCATGATAGTCAACAATGTTATGTCAAAACATGCACATATATGGGCATTACAAAATATGGCAATTCCCAGATACAGTATGTCCTTATTAATAGTGATGACATTGGTACAGGGATCTCCATATATGGGCATAAAACGTATGTTAATTAGTAAAGCCAAGCAGGGCCTTGGCAAGTTAGGGCCTGGGTTTGATGCCTGGGGATCTCCATATATGGACATAAGGGAGTAAAGGGCATCATCTGGGAATGCCCATACTGTATATGGACATTTTATTTATTTTATCCTTTATTATATATCCATATACATATATGGACTTACTATTAATGTTGATGACATTAGAAATCTCCATATATGGCATAAAAGGATTTGTTTCTGGGAATGCCCATATATGGACTTTTTATTTTATTTTATCCTTTATTAATAATAATATGTATCCATATACATACAATATATTTTATGCCCATACATGGAGATCCCTGAACCAGCCACACAGATATGGGTGTCTTGGCCATCTGGCCAATGATATATATCAATGACATAGGGATCTTCATATGGGCATAAAAGGGATTCTGGGGAATACCCATATATGGACTTTTACATAGGTGATGTCACCTGTGATTTCACCTGTGATGTCACAGTGACAAGGGAACCAACCCATAGACTGTAAAAATGTGTACTGACGCAGACAGACAGACGGAGACAAGCTGCGACATTTCTCATGGTAAACTGCGACCTTCGGTGCAACAACACAACCAAGGGCAAGGACTATGTGCTGATTTTATTATGACTGCTTGCATTTATTTGTACCTTTCTCCCAGCATCCCGATGGACAGCTACAATTCATCCATGGAGCAGCAGACCAGTTTGGACCGCTCGGATCTGCCTGGTTGCCTAGAACAGACCAGCATGGCCCGCTCCCAGTCTGCCCCCATGTTAGACGATGACCTGGGCTTCCCAGGGAACCAAACCAGCAACCAGAACCAGCTGGTACAGAGCCAAAAACCTGCCATTCCACATAAAGCCTACCACTTTGACCATAACTACAATCCCCAGGTTAATAGTTTTGTCCTGTTTTCGAGGGGAGGACGGAGGGGAGTCAGAACAGGATGGGGGACATAGGGGCCTTTTCCACCGGCAAAGAACCGGTTCCAGAACCAGTGCCGGTTCAACTTTCTTGGAACCGTGGTTCGTTCTTGTAAACCGGCTTGCGTTTCCACCAGATTGAACCATGATTGAACCAGAGGAACCAAGGATTTTGTGGTTCCCGTTCGGATCCAACTTTTACGGTTCGGAACCAACTCCGGTTCTCTGTGGAAAAGCTCACCTCTGGTTCATCCCATAGGTGGGAGAAAGAACCAGAACCGGTTCTTTGCCGGTGGAAAAGGCCCCATAGAGAGAGAGAGAGAGAGTGGATGGAAGGAAGGAGGGAAGCAGGAAGAGAGCAAGAGACGAGGAGAATGACACAAAAAGAAGGGATGGATGGAAAGAGGGATGGAATGACTGAGAAATACTATGTTTTAAAGTCAATTAAAAATATAGTTTGATGGGTAAAGTTAATGGAATTTAACTCGGTAAGTAAAAGTATGTAAAACAGAAATCACAGTTGCCTGGTGTACATTAGGGCATTAACGAAAAAGTCGACAAGTCGACTCAGACGACTTCATTACACAAGTCGACTCCCACCAGAGAAAGTCAAAAGTCGAAGTTGAAAAAAAAACCTTTCTATTGTTAAAATAGCAGATCTAGATGCTCACAAGTGAGCATGTAGATCGGCTATTTTCACAATTTCTGCCTCTATATATTTGACAATTTGGACAATGTTTAATTTGCCATTTTAGAGGTATTAAAAAGTCCTTAAATTGGCTTTAGAAATGTGAAGATACCCTAGTCTATACACTTAAACTCTATGTTGGTTTGTTTACAGTTGAGTGAGAAAACAATGTTTCACATTAAGTTAATCATCCGGGGAAAATAATTGGGGGGTCGCGGGTGATGTGATGGCGTCATCAAACAATAAAGTCGACTTCAACTCAACTTTTTACTGAGTCGAGTCGACTTGCCAAAATCACAAGTCGTGAATGCCCTTGTGTACATGCTATAACAGTGACACGAGAAAGCTTTCAGAGCTTTGAAATAACCGATAAACATTCTAACCCTTCAGGTGACCATGGATCGTCGGGCGCCACCTCCTTTCCCCAACACACCGGAGTACGTCAACCAATCAGGGAAGGCCTTAGAGTACGTCAACCAGCCTGGGAAGACTTTACCCAAGGACCTGGTGAGCCCTCGGTACCGCGGGTATCCGCCACTGGAGATGTTTTCTTTCCCTCAGCCACCGAACCATCAGGATGGCCCGCCCAGCCAGTCACAGCAGCCCCACCCCATCCCATCCCAGCGGTCCAGACCAGGGTTTTTGAGGAGAGCGGACTCGTTGGTGAGTTCCACGGAGCTAGCGCTGTTCCGCAGAGTCCATGAAGCCCAGCAGGAGGCACTGCAGGAAGCACAGTACCGAAAGCAGGTAGGGATCTGCTGTTTGTATGCTGTTTGTATGCTGTGTGTGTGTGTGTGTGTGTGTGTGTGTGTGTGTGTGTGTGTGTGTGTGTGTGTGTGTGTGTGTGTGTGTGTGTGTGTGTGTGTGTGTGTGTGTGTGTGTGTGTGCGAGCTTGCGTGCGTGCGTGCGTGCGCGTGCGTGCGTGCGTGCGTGCGCATGCAACCAAAACTAACAAGCTTCCAATTTACATTCTTGAACACTTAAAGGTTACATACTGTATATATATATGACATATATATATGTTTTTTAAATGTATAATAAAATTTAAAACTGTGTAAAAAGTTAACCTTATGCAAGAGAGGTGTTATAAAAATGCGACATCTAGTGGCTTACTGCTGTTGTTCCTTAAAGCAGAATTCCGGTCTAAATGGCTTTTCTTACTTGTTAATTTATCTCCCAAAAACTCGTCCAGATGTTATTTTATCGAAATAAGCATCATTGTCCATTTTGCGACCCGACCACAGCTTAAAACGGGAGCCGTGGGGCTTATGCAAATCCGCTTATTCCATCGCCCCTTCATACACACACTAATAGACGACTTAACAACAATATACTCTAGGCTTACGTCATTGTTGAGATTCTGCCGTAACGGTACTCACGTTCTAAATCTCGTCTCGCGAGACTTCCGAATCGTATTGAATTCAATTGGAATCGGAAGTCTCGCGATACGAGATATCGAACTTTCCCCACGGCTCCTGTTTTGAGCTGTGGTCGGGTCGCCAAAATGGTCAATAATGCTTATTTTGATAAAATAACATCTGGACGAGTTTTTTTGGAGACAAATTATCAACTAAACAAGGTAAGAAAGCCATTTAAACCGGAATTCTCCTTTAACGATTTTCGTACGAATGATGACGTTAAATAGGAGAGTGACGGAACCAAGATGGCGTCGGAGTAGTCAGACGTGTGTGGAACCACTCTCTTAGATTTTCAACAATATCTCCCTAAAATGACTCGATAATTACTACACACTCGAAGGAATAAATTAATGGGAGAAGGAGATTAACCAAGGGCCAAGAAAAACCAACGGAGGTGTGCCTGAACAACTTTAAAACACGACTTTAAGACTGATTAGTGTAACGGCGGCAGCCGCACGGCGTCTTCTCTGTGTGGAACAATGGAGTCCAACGCTGAAATCCTAAAAGCGATTGCCGGGTTAAAAACTGAACTCGCGGGGTTTGATAGGGGCCTAAGACAAGAAATCAACCAACTTGGCCAAGAAATCAACGGCAGACTCGACAAAATAGGCTCAGATATACAGAGCCTCAATGTGCGCGTGGAAGAAGTGGAAACTCGAGTGGAGGGGATCGAGAGATGGGCGGAGGCGGTGACTGAGGAACTGTGTGCCAGCTTGGAGAGAGAAAGGGAGCTGCAGCTCATGTTAGATGACGGTAATCAAAGATCCCGTCGCTGCAATATTCGCATTTTCAATTGCGTTGAGGAGGGGTTAGCAGACCAAGCCATGCCTGTGTTTGTGGAGGCACTGTTGCGCGAGAAGCTGCAGCTACCAGAGACACTGGAGCTAAAAATTCAACGAGCGCACAGATCAAAGCCACAGCGTCCGCCCCCGAATAACGCACCAAGATCCATCATTGTCAATTTCAACAACAAAGGAACTTGTGCTGAAACTTGCTTGGGAACAATCCAAAAAGGAGAAGATCCAGCTGAATGACAAGACTCTGTACTTTGACCACGACTATTCCCCTGAAGTGATGAAGAAACGTAAGGCTTACCTTTGGATCAAAAAATCCTTAAAAACAAGCGGCACTCGTTTCCAAACACCGTATACAAGCATGAGAATTCATTGGGAGAATGGAGTCAAAACTTATGCTAGCGCAGAGGAGGCTGGCTTGGAGCTGAAGAGACGAGGCTACAATGTGGAGGAGGCGCCACCTGCTGTCGAGATCCGGGACGTCAGGATGGAGCTGAAACAACTACTGGGTTCTTGGCAGAGGACCCCAGATCGGCAGGAGGGAGATCGCCAGGGGAAGGAGAGCGAGGCGGCCCGGAGAGCGAAGGCAAGAGCAAAGGCCAAACTACAGAGCTTCCAAAGTGGACGAGCACACGACACCCCCAGAGAAGATTCCCAGCAGAAGGGTAAAAAATGACAATACAACATATAATGGGGTGGCTGCACTCCGAGGTTTATAGGTTATGGTTGTAAAGAGATTAATAATTTGGGCATTGGTTGAATCATAATTTTTTGGGTTGTGAGAGATGGTTTCATTAGCGTAGGTTTTTTACGTTTAGGGCCCTCTCTTAGCGATAGGATTTACCCTAGACCCACCAACGGGGTCAAGTAAGAGGCAGGAGATCCTCTTTACCTTTTGGAAGTTTTTCCTTTTTCTTTTCTCTCATTTCATCTTGTTTTTTCCTTTTATGTGTGTTTTTCCCAAGATGTATCTATGTTGTGTGTGTGTGGGGGAGTTTGACACTATAATACCATACAGATGCTGTGGTTTAAAGGATGGGGTCACGTAATCTAAAAATAGCTTCGTTAAATGTAAATGGTCTGAGTAACCCGATGAAGAGAAGTAGGGCCATAGCCAAAATGAAAAAAGATAAAATACAAGTTGTGTGTTTACAGGAGACACATATGTCAAAACAAGAGCATGAAACGTTGGAAAAAATTTGGGTTCAAAAATTCATATTTTAGTTCATGTAAAAATAGCAGAAGGAGAGGCGTTGCCATAATGTTATCTAACTCTATACATTTCGAGTTGATTAAAGAAAGGAGGGATAATGACGGTAGATATATAATAATTAAGGGTAGGATAGAAAATGTTTTGGTAACTTTTGTCAATGTGTACGCACCACCTGAGTGTGATAGGACTTTTTTCAAACAACTCTTTGATACAATTGTATCTGAAAGTGAGGGGATTCTGATATGTTGTGGAGACTTTAATACTATTCTAAATTATGATTGGGACACTACCAGTATAAACAAACAAAAATCTCGGAAGTCGAAAGACCTCAATATCCTGATCAAAGAACTGGGCCTGATTGATGTCTGGAGGGATTTTCATGCACAAGACAAAGAGTTCACTCACTATTCAGCTACATACAAAGTACATTCCCGTTTGGATCTCTTTCTTATGAATACTATAGACAGACACAGAGTTAGTGACTGCTCGATAGGAACAGCAGATATTTCAGATCATAATGTTATCTATCTAAACTTACACCTAAATAACAGGCCAAGGAACACAATATGGAGGCTGAACACGGGAATCCTGAATAATAAAACGGTAGTGGAAGAGATTAAGAAAGAAATCAGTGAATGTATAAATGAGAATATTAATGGGCAAGTTGATCCAACTATTTTGTGGGACACGGTTAAATCAGTGATGAGAGGAAAGTTAATATCTAGAACGGCATTTTCACAAAAGATGAGGAGATTGCATTATGATCAACTAGAGAAAAAATTGGATAAGCTAGAGAAACAATTACCACAAGACGAAAATAAAGAATTAATATTGAACCAGATCAAAGATGTAAGAAAGCAAATAGAAAGCATAATGAATGATGAAATTGAAAAGAAATTGAGGTTTACAAAACAAACGTTTTATGAATCAGGTCCAAAGGCAACAAGAGTTCTCGCAAGGCGACTTAGGACGCAACAAATCACAAATTCAATACACAAAATTAGAGAACCTTCAACAAACACATTAAAACATCAACCAGAAGAAATCCATAATATTTTTAAAGACTACTACGAGAATTTATATTCACAGCCTGAGGAGGAAGATGAGGGAAAAATACAACACTTTTTGTCAGAATTGGATCTCCCCTCAATAGGCAAGGTGCAAAATGCCTCGCTAATTGCTACTATTACAGAGGATGAGTTAGACAGTGCCATAAGCCGGCTGAAAACGAACAAGAGTCCGGGAAGCGACGGCTATCCAAATGAATGGTATAAAAAGTTTAAGGAAGAGCTGTCCCCGATCCTATTAAAATCATTCAATTGGACACTAAAAGAGGCTGTGGCCCCACCTTCTTGGAAGGAGGCAATAATCTCAATAATTCCAAAAGAAGGGAAGGATAAGGAGCTATGTGAGTCCTACCGTCCCATATCAGTTCTAAATGTGGACTACAAACTATTTACGTCTATAATTACTAATAGACTAGGGCCATACTTAATTGATCTTCTGTCAGAAGACCAAGCAGGGTTTGTGCTTGGACGCCAGACGCAGGATAACATCAGGCGCACTCTACATATCATAGAGCATATAAACAACCACAATATAAATGCTGCACTGTTCAGTTGGGATGCGAGGCAGGCTTATGATAACGTGTCTTGGAGGTTCTTATATGAAGTATTAGAAAGATTGGGGTTTGACGTCCAATTTATAAAGTGCATTAAGGCATTGTATACGGACCCTATAGCCAGAATAAAGATTAATGGACATCTGACGAACAGTTTTAAGCTGTTCAAAGGGACTCGCCAAGGCTGCTGCTTAAGCCCCGCCCTCTTTGCGATGTTCATAGAGCCACTCGCTCAAGCTATTAGAGAAAATGAGGAGTTGATAGGGATCACTATTGCAGGAGATGAACATAAAATCGGACTTGTCGCGGATGATTTAATCACATACCTCCAGAATCCAAATAGAACACTTCCCAAATTAATGAAGATCATGGAAGAATATGGAGGGATGTCTGGGTATAAATTGAATGTATCAAAAACGCAGGTCTTACCGCTCAACTACGTACCAAACAAAGAAATTAGATCCAAATTTAAGCTCAACTGGAAAGCTAAATCAATAAAATATTTGGGCATATTAATCACCCAGGAGGCTGACAGACTCTATGAAACAAATTACAATATAATAAATGAAAAAATAAAGAGGGACGTGGCAAAATGGTCAACATTAATATTAGACTTTAGTTCAAGAATTGAGGCGGTTAAAATGAACCTTCTACCAAGACTGCTGTATCTTTTCTTGTCACTCCCGGTTAAGATACCAGAGACACAGTTTTTAGCTTGGAATAGGTTGATTTCACGGTTCATCTGGGCGGGAGCTCGACCCAGAGTGAGACTCAAGACTCTCCAACTGGACAAGGGAAATGGGGGACTAGCGTTGCCAAATCTTAAAGAATACTATTATGCGGCACAATTGAGATACATAGTATATTGGTGCTGCCCTACGTATATAGCTCGGTGGAAGGACATTGAGGTGGGTCGGGCTCTCCCCCAAGCCTGTTTAAGTGGAAAGGAATACAAGGGTAACAACTCTATTGTAAAGGAGACACTGGGAGTATGGCACGAGGTGGTTAAAAAATACAAAATGTCAGGTGATAATAAACTTCTGATATGGCCATCTCAGACATCAAAATTCAAACCTGGTGAGCTTGATAAGACCTATGAAAGATGGAGGGATAACGGAATGACAGCTGTATGTACACTTATAAAGGGACAACACTTCAAATCTTTTGAACAACTTAAGAGGGAGTTTGGTTTAGAAAATGGCGATTTATTCAGATACCTGCAGCTAAGGCATTTCTATGATACAGAAATTAAAAAATACCTATCAGCTGAGGGTAATGAAGTAATCCAGGTATTAACGAGCGCATATAAACAAACACCCTCAAGGATTGTTTCTAAACTGTATAGAGGATTGCAGAGTCAGCATGGAGGAAATACACTGTATATAAAATTGAAGTGGGAATCTGAACTTAATGTTGAACTGTCTGAGAGTGATTGGCATTCCATTTGTGAAACACAACAGTCCTCAACTAGCTCTAAAGGTTGGAGGGAATTCGGGTGGAAAAATGTGTTACGCTTTTTTATTACACCAAAAATCAAAAGTAAACAATTAGGAATGCCGCAATATTGTTGGAGACAATGTGGCCACTTGAATGCCGATCACTCACATATATTTTGGTCATGTAAGAAAATACAGACATTCTGGGACAGTGTTCTAAGTATATTGGAGAAAATCATGGGTTATAAGATCATTAAGGACCCCACGGTATTATATCTTGGCCTGATACCCGAAGACACAGTTGGAGAAGAGGACATTCACCTGTTTAAAATCCTGGCACTGGCGGCTAAAAAAGCAATCACAAGAAGGTGGCTGAAGGCCCCTCCTAGTGAGGAACATTGGTTGGACATTGTGGAAGAAATCAGCCTCATGGAAAAAATTACG
This sequence comes from Nannobrachium achirus, assembly GCF_963921795.1. Classification (NCBI taxonomy): domain Eukaryota; kingdom Metazoa; phylum Chordata; class Actinopteri; order Myctophiformes; family Myctophidae; genus Nannobrachium; species Nannobrachium achirus. The sequence continues at coordinate 18,195,918 of NC_137810.1, read as the reverse complement.
TATAACCTGAGGACCAAAGCAGAGACTTACGAAAAGCGATGGGAAAAATGGTATTTGTATAAGAGTGAATAGTGTCCCCCCCCCCCCCCCCCCCCCCCCCCGTGTTGTTGTTGCTTTCGTTTTGTTTTTGTTTTTTTTGTTATTGTTTGTTCATGTCCCTTTCAGGTTTTTGCTGAATGTGGTTTCCTGCTTGGCAGTTTGTTGTTCGAAATAAATAAAAAGTTAAAAAAAAAAAAAAAAAAAAAATAGGAGAGTGACAGGTGGGGAGTTTGACTGGAGCGGTACACCTGTCAAATCAGCTCTTTGTGAACTCACACATGGTATTGTTTGAGCTTTTGTATGGAACTGAACTTTTCATTTCCCTACAGCAGTGGTTCTCAACCTGTGGGTGGGGACCCCCAGGGGGGTCCCCAAATTATTTTGGGGGCGTCCCCAGGTGATTAACTTAATGTGCAACATTGTTTTCTCACTCAACAGTAAACAAACCAACATAAAGTTTAAGTGTATAGAGTATCTGCACATTTCTAGTGACAATTTAAGGATTTTTAATACCTCTAAAATGACAAATTAAACCTTGGCAAAATCGTCTAATATTAGAGGCAGAAATTTTGAAAATAGCCAATCTACATGCTCACGTTGCGAGGCGTTGTGAGCATGTAGATCTGCTATTTTCACAATAGAACGGTGTAGAGCGGTGTTATACAAAATGTGAAGCCTCAACTAAATTAGTAGTGCTCATCAGGGTGGGGGGTCCCCAGTTAAAATATGATTGTTTTGGGGGTCGCGGCCTGAAAAGTTTGAGAACCACTGCCCTACAGGACTGACTGTTGGTAAGATAACCAGAATGTTTGCCCATATCCCTCAGGCTGACCCCCCAATGTATGGACGCTCCCTGGCATACTCCACCCTACTGGATCACTCTGCCCTCTCCAACATGGCTGACAGCCAAAGCCAGCTGCTGCACAACAAGAGGAATGGTCGTTACGACGACGACTACCCCACCTACCAGGAGCAGAAGAGACCGATGATTGGTTACCCTACCAAGAGTCTGACTCAGCGGCGCCCCCTATCTGCTAGGAGCTATAGTACGGAGACCTACGGGGCATCTCAGGTAAATATCTGTATATATCCCTATGTCGGTGTGTCTGTCTTGTCTATTTGTTTGCTTGTTCCAAATTATCTGAAATTATAGAAACAGAAATCTGCAGAGCATCTGTAGTGGAGAGCGGTCTACATTTGATTTAATATTAGACTTAACACATGAGGATTTTGCATGAGAGCCAAAGTCTTATTTCTGTTAGAATAATCTACAAAATCTTTGGCATTAGGCCCGTCCGGTCTCGGCTCGTCCCACCATGGCTGCCCTGCTGGAGAGGATGCCCCCTGACTATACCCTAGCAACCTGCCCAGAGAAACCAAACGAAGAAGCCGTCAAAATAAGGCAAATCATGGCCCAGAAACCCGACGACATCACCTCCAAGATGCCTGCCGACTGGAGGCAGCAGCTGCTCAGGCACATAGAAGCCAAGCGGCTGGACAGGGTACGTCCAAGTAGAACAGACACACCAAAGAGGAAACAAACAGGATTGGCAGAAAGGGGCCACGTCTTTGACACTGGAGGTTGAAAAACAATTGCTATTAAAGATAACACCAAACACTGCGCTGGGATTGGCTATCGTGTAATACATGCCAGCGCTGACAGGCAGAGCTGAGTAGTAGTACCTCCAGATAGGGATGCAAATTAGCCTCAGCCTCTACTTAAGGTAACTCCCAGGGGAGTCACAAGGGGGGGAGTTACTAGGGCCCAAGGTGGAGGGGCCTAATACTTTAGCTATTGAAAAATAGCAGATATACAAGCTCACAGCGAGCTTGTAGATCTGCTATTTTTGAAAAGTCGTGAAAATGTGTGCAAATCTTTGAATATATGTATTTTTTAAGCAAACATTTGTAACTCAAATTTTGATTCTGGGGGGTCCCTGGAACTAAATATTTTGTGATGGGGGTCCGTGGCCAAATACATATCATTTTGGGGGTCCTTCACATGAAAAGGTTTGATCACCACTGGCATAGAAACATAGGGATTACATTTTTTTTAAAGAATTTGAAATATTCAAAGACTTGCACAAATGTTCACGACTTTTCAAAAATAGCAGATCTACAAGCTTGCAGCGTGGCACTCGGTGCCACGCTGTGAGCTTGTATATCTGCGATTTTTCAATAGTTAAAGCACAAAATAGTGCGTTCCCAGTCTAAATGGGCTAAACCCCTTCCCCCTCCGCAGTGAATCCTTGTACCCAGGGCCCAGAATTTGGCGCGACACCCCTGGTAAGACCAGTCGCTGCGTATAGAATTCTATTTGTGCAGCACACGCAGCCATACACAGTCATTCTGAAGCACTCCCTGTCTATTTATGTGTGAGTCTGTGTCGTGAGGTCCACCAGGTGTGTGTCTGGCTGCATGCGTGTCCTCCCCACACTATCCCAGTATCCCCCTGTCAGCTTGATCCACTCCCGCTAATCTGGATATGTGTCAGTGGAGTCACACCCACGTTGAATACAGCGGCAAAACATTTAATACCATTGTAACGCATGGTTTGGCGCTGTATTCAGTCTCAGTCATTTTTCTAATAAGTAAGGCCATGCAGTAGGGGTTACATGATAATTGGTATAAATCAAGTTAGTTGGTATAAATCTGCCGTGTCTTGCCCCTTGTTTGGAGAAACTCATTGGAACAAAATTTTATGTTTCAAAATTAAAATGTAATGTTTTACATTAGAATGATTTCCCTTGATTATAAGATGTAAATACATTCCAAGGTTTTATTTAATTACTCACAACAAAGTGCTTTTGCTAATTTTGATCTTAATGCAAGATCTTAATCTTGCAAGTTATGTTAAAATTCTGTGACACTCAGTTTGACATCCGTTGGACCTCCTACTCTGTCCCACGCGTCCATCCAACATTTCTAAAATGTCAGACGTTGCTGTTGACCTTTAGACACTTTGCACTGTGGGATGGACAGAGATTTGAAATGAGTCGGCATCCGTCTCGGACCATTCTGTATATAGTAGTCGGTTAATAATAATAATCACATTGATATTACGGTGACCATTTTGGGTTTTTGCTATTGTTTGTTGAAGCCTGTTATCTGCTTCATTAATCGTGTGTTATCAATCATCTATTAATATCATTTGTATTCTAATATGATGATTAATAATGTGAAAATGAACTGAGCTAAAGTAAGGATGACACACCTCCAATTGTTGCCAGTTTGATCCAATGTGTTTGTGTGTGTGTGTATGTGTGTGCGTGTGTGTGTGTGTGTGTGTGTGTGTGTGTGTGTGTGTGTGTGTGTGTGCGTGGGTGTGCGTAGGGCTGTCACAATTATTACATAATCGTCTAATTGTGATTATTTGACATTATCGCAATTATTTTGTCATAATCGTCAGAATCGTGAATGTTGAAACATTTCCGAAATAGTGGAAATAGCAGATCAACAAGCTCACAACGCGTCGCATCACGACGCGTTGTGAGCTTGTAGATCGGCTATTTCCACTATCAAAGTTATTTTTTAAGTAGTAAGTTGTCAAATATGTCAGTAATTTCTTTGTATATTTAGGTTATGTGTCATATCTACCATGTACAACTTCAAAGCCTAAAAGCCAAACAGAAATGTAATTATCAACGACAAAAACACAATTAAATCGTTAATCGCCAATTATTTGAGTGACAATTAATCGTCATGTAAAATGTCATATCGTGACAGCCCTAGGTGTGCGCGTGCGTGTGTGTGTGTATGGATCACCAGCTAACATTTTTTGTGCTTTCAGTAACCCAACACTGTTGTTGTAATTGTTGTTGTTAATGTTGTTTATTGATGTCTTTGTCGTAATGTTCGTGGAGCTCACAGTGTGTTGTCGCCACATGTGTAAGCTCCACCCACGTTCACCCATGTCATGTGATGTGTCTCCTCCAATCAGAGTGGTGTCCTAAAGCACAACACGCTCACGCTGGGCATGCTCTGTCAGGGCGGGGGGCACGGCCAGGGGCGCAGCGGCACTTTGAACTTTAACTTTTACAATAACGCTAAGCATGAGCCCCCTGCTGGCCACTGGCTGCCACTACCTCCACCGCCGTCTGCTAATGCTGTGAGTATCACGCTAGTAACCCTGGACCTAGGGCTGGGCCATTTGACTTCAAATCATTGTCATCATTATTTCTAATTTCTGCCTCGATTATGATGAACAAACGATTATTTAAAAAAACATATATATATATATATATATATATATATATATATATATGAAAATAGCAGATCTATATAAGCTCACAAAGTTTGTAGATCAGCTATTTTTTCTATTTGTGTACACCACCATTGTACAACAAAGGATTATACAGGGTTAAGTTATCGATTTAGTCGATGATTAAAAAATGATTCAACATTTTTCTTGTCGATTCATTGATATATAAACTTCCGATTTTTCGAGTTGTTGTCGGTTATTGATTCTAAATATCTGTTTTCGATATATGTTCAGTTAATTGCCCAGCCCTAACTGAATCCCTGGTGCTTTTGTCATTACTGTAGAGAGACAGTTAAAGGAGCTATAGTCAACTTTGGATGCTAAAATAAAAATAATGTTTAGAAAATATTTTATAAAAAAATAAGCTTTATATATGTGTTTCTATTCAAAAATGACCACAAAAAGCGTAAAATAATGATAAAATAATCATTTTGGCCGTTGTCAGACCGACACTTAATAAAAATAATGTTTAGAAAATATTTTATAAAAAAATAAGCTTCATATATGTGTTTCTATTCAAAAATGACCACAAAAAGCGTAAAATAATGATAAAATAATCATTTTGGCCGTTGTCAGACCGACACTTTGTTTACATTCTAGTCTATAGACTAGGATGTAAACAAAGTGTCGGCCCTACAATGAAAAAGTTGACTATAGCTCCTTTAACTCCCACTAGAGTAGACACTGGTTTTATACAAAGCTCTTGCTTGCCTCTTGCTTGCCACTGGTTGTGATTATTTCCTACACACGTTCGGTGTGTAATATAATATCAGAATAAATCAAGCATCAGTATTATTACCACTATAAATAGGTCATTATCACAACATCCTTTACTTTCTGAATCTCCTGCTGCAAGTTCTGTACTGTAAGTTCAAAGACAGTACACCGCTTTCTAAACTGACATTTTATATTAATTTAATTAAATTGGGGTCACCGTGGCTTGTGTGGCTGAAGTTATACACGAGTTGCAGCCTTGGACTATAAACAAAACAATAGATTATATAATGATATAAAAATAATTATATAGCTGACTGTCATAAAGGGTTTGGTTGATTTATGTATTTATTATCATTAATAATATGTGTACGTGTAGGACTTACACACCATTTAAGGTATTCTAAATCTTGAGTTGGTATTAGAATCATTTACAGAAGAAGGCTTCCTTGTACATACATCTGCTGCAGCAGCATACATTCATGTGAGGTGTAATATGTGTTCTCTGTCACTGTTTGACTTGTTTACATGTCCATATGGTGAAACTGATCACACAGCACTTCTTGTTGTCGCTGCCTACGTCGTCTCGTATGTCATTGTGCTCAGCTTTGAATTCCTCAAGATGAAATTCAAACCGTAGTGGTTTGTTTAGGTTGTGTTAGCCTAGCCGTTAGCCACCAGCAGTGTACTGTATGTAGGCCAGGGGTTCCCATACCTTTTTGTCTCAGGGCACCCCATGAATATGTTTTTAATCCGAGGCACCCCTACATTATAATTTTCACTCCCAGCACCGTATATTTATAGCATATTGTCGTTGTCGGGCGAAAACCTTGTACGACCAAAACCGTTTCATTTTGTATTTATCATCTAAAAATGTACTAAACTAGTGAAAACAGCAGATCTACAAGCACACAACGCCTCGCATCGCGAGGCATTGTGTGCTTGTAGATCGGCTGTTTTCACTAGTCTTGTGCGACAGTCTTGTATGATGAAGCAGGGCTTTGCTTTACCAAAAGACGTACACATTTGAAACTTGGAGATGCAAGGTTTCTGCCTGACAGTGACGATATTTTAGTGATTATGGAAAAGTTGAGATAATAGTAAATAATTTTTTCAAGTGTCCAAATAAATTCCAAATATCAAATTATCTTGCGGCACCCCTGGACTGCCGTCACGTCACCCCAGGGTGCCCCGTCACCCACTTTGAAAACCCCTGCTATAGGCTCATTAGGCTGCATTCCTGGTGGACAGATGAGTCATGAGAGGAGAAGATCACTTGCATCGGAGGCAGACACAGGTTTAGTCTCAGTTAGAGATGAAAAAAGAAGACATTAAAAACTATTGAATATTTAAGAAAGGTTTTTGGTTTGGGGATTGTTCTGGTTCCCGGTTGTATTCCTTTTGTAGTCAGAGCAGTATTGACCAATCACAGTTGAGCAGGCTTTGGTGACTCAAAGATAGCATACAGGTAAACAGTCCAGTCCAAGTACAATCTTGACTCGAAAGCTGCCTGTAAGCCATCGCTATCTTATTATTATTATTTTTTTTTTAAATCTGCTTTCATATTCAGATATCGAATTATTTATAGAGAACACCCGAAATGTAATCTGTATCTAAAACAAGTTGGTGAACAATAACCAATTAATGCACTTAATGCACCGTAGTGGAAGTTTAGGCCCTGGATATCCAATGACGACGGAAGCCCAGTAACATTGTCCCCCTCCCTTGTCCCCAGAGGTTAAATCGTCTTCAGACTGCTGGTTGGGTTTCTGGCATTGATAAGCTACTGTACAGTATGATCTAGATTCTAGAGAGAAAACTAGTTGCAGCGTATGTATCTGATTATCCAACCTTGTGCCTTCTTCAGTTGACCCAGTGTCCCTATGTTCCGTCTGCTTGATGACGTGAAACGATGCGTTTGATTGACGTCATTGTTTTGTTAGGTCAACATTTCACAGAGAAATTCACTTTTTGTTTCTTACTATGTTATTGATTTCACGTCAGAACAATGGAATTTAGTTAGAGAGAATCTGTGAAGGTTCATCCCTTGACATCAGGTAGACTTATAATCCCTGTCCTAAATTTCAAGCCTTGCCCACTGATATGCTGGCTGGCACTCGATGGAAGCGTGCGTCTATAGATATTGCGTATAAATCAAATACATCGAACCTATTACCATCATTAGGCCTACAAAAGTAGGAAAATTACCCATTTGTTTGTAGGTTAAATCAGTAGCCCCAATAGAATGCATTGCATGCATTTGCAGTTTGTGGGCTTCGTAGTTTGTAGTTCCAAAAGGAAAACAAGATAATTTGACTTCCAACATTGTGTTCAAATGGGATGGCCTACACCCACCCCTCTGCCCCCCACACACACCAATCAGTTCGAAGGTTGATACATAACATGTGGTGTTTATTCTACAATCAGTGATAAACTGACAATAGTGTCTGTCTCTTCCCCTTTACTTTCCTCTTTTCCTTGCTCCTCCCCTTTCTCTGCATCCTTTATCATCCTCTCTACATCCTCTCTCTCTCTCTCTTTCCCCTCCGCCCCTCAACAGACCCCCTCTCAGCAAGGTGCTATGATGGAAAATGACCAGGAGGGGGGGCCAGCAGGTAATCAGTGGGTTCCCTACTCCCTGGGCAGGAGGGACGTCCCCCCTGACATCCTCAAGAAGGTTGGTCCCTCGTCTCAATGTCTTAACCCTGGATATGGCTCTCTTGTGCCTTCTTGAGGGAGGCTGTGTGTGTGTGTGTGTGTGTGTGTGTGTGTGTGTGTGTGTGTGTGTGTGTGTGTGTGTGTGTGTGTGTGTGTGTGTGTGTGTGTGTGTGTGTGTGTGTGTGTGTGTGTGTGTGCATGCATGGTTGTTTATGTGTCTACGTGCACAAGCACATACCACATACAGTGTAATGGTTACCTTTCTCAGTCTAGGTTGTCTTGTGCTGTCTTTTGCTATGGCAAGAACATAGCAAAACAAAGAGAATAAATTAGGCATTTCATCTACAGTACACAATACATCTCAAAAACGAACAATGGAATTTATGATGACAATGATACCATTGCAGGGCGCCCTGGTGAATACATATGGATATCCTTACTGCAGCTGAAACGATGTGTTCGAGTCTCATCATCATCATTTATTTCAACTTGGAGTACAGTTGAGGGCCAGGCCCTCATTTTCAATGTATCCAAGATGGCCTAGTTTGACCTGATGCTCATTACGGCATGTCATCTCCCTCTCTCTCCTGCCTTCCCTGTCTCTATCTGAAATAAAGCACAAAATGATGACGATAAAATAAAATAAAAGTCTGAAGCTCATCTGGCCAGGTATCCCAGAGACTGGGAGCATACTGACTGAAGACAGCTTAGCAGTTATTAGTCTTGTCATACTGTGTAACTAACAGACCACTGAGATGGCTCATAAGAAGTTCATACAGTATGTCAGAGATGTAACTTGTAGCAGCATGTTCTTGTAACAAAAATAAAAAATAAACCATCTAGCATAAAGTTTAATTTGACAAATTAAATATCTTGTCCATAGACAAGACGGACCAATATTTGTCTGGGTGTGATATTAGCCTTCTTTTATGGCATGCATATATAAAAAAAGCTTTCCTGACTGCATTGTTTTTAAACAGCCTTACAATCGGAATAAAACACATAGGCATTCCTCTATTATTTGCTCTTAGCGGGGCAGATAAATGCATTTTTGCACTAAAATACTTCAGAAGTGGAAAGAAACCTAAAACTTTTCACAAGTACTCCTTAGGGGTTGTTCCTATGATAAAACACATTAGACACTGAAAAATCAAAATGGCTGCCATGTTTCCAAGATGGCTGCCTCTGAACAGTACGCCAGCCAGTTAATGTCCGATTTTCATAATATTAGAGTTGTTTTGTAGGTTTTAAAACATCCTGAGTTCATTTATTACACTTTTAAAGCAGCCAGAATAACCTTTCTGACTTTTGGTTGGGGTCTTTCCTCACCTGGGACCCCCCAAACAGACCCCTGAGCCTATCTCAGTAATCGCATTGCTCCTGCTCCAGAGCAATGTTAAATTAGATCATAACTGAAGCATTAAAGTTGTTGTAACTGGGCTCTGAAAGCAAAAATGAGTAGTAGCAAATACCCAGGGGTCTTCCACAGGGGGTCCGGGACCCCTAGGGGGTCCTCAGAGTTACTACAGGGGGCCTGCCGAATCTTGATGGGGAAGTTCTTTTCTTTTTTTTAACTGTTTTTATTAGTATTCTCAGTATTATTTATTACATTTTTGTGTTAGACAGTTCACAGGTGTTACTGCAGGGATTGCAATAATTAAGGTATTGCAACTTCTCACTTTGGGCGCGCAGTCTAACATGTCCATTTATTGCGCTGCACTCACACTGACAACACAACACACACACACCTCTTTGTTATCGTCACCCCAAAACCCGCACCCTATCCTCTTAAAGAGCTCACGGTCAATTGTACCCAAAGAAATTCACTACTATACATGTCCTCCCTTGGCTCCCTAATAGTGTTGACAGTTTCCACTATAGCATTTGCAGGGAGGAGAGTGCAAGGCAGGTTATTGTTTGAGCAGCTGCACCGTCCCTTGTAACCTGCTTTGCAGCCACATTTGATGAGCTCAAGTACTGCCTTTGCAGCAGGGAGGGCAAGAAACCTGACTGGACATACCCTCCACTCTCTGAATTCCATCTATTTTTTTTTTTCAATTGATGGAAGCTCAGGGCAATTTGTCAGGTATGACAAAGTAGGCATCATAATAGGATACCTTCATCAAGGGACATGATTTTGAGGAAGTGCAAACACATGAAGAGGCTGATACCCCGATTCCTTATCAAGTCCTTGCCTCCGGTACAAAAAAGGAAATTTATATATTCAAGTGAGTTCAAGTTATTGGATGTTACAAATGTCAAGGGTTCCTTTGCGTACATAGTTTTTCAGGTGCTGACTGGGGATGAACATTTGTTGGAATCACCAAAAAGACATGGGTCAATGCCTACTTGATGATGATGATGATGACCAAGCCATTAACCGCTTCAAGGACCTTGGCAAGGTCATTGGCCATTCCTCCTGAGCTTATAAATGGTGAGCTTCCATCAACATTGCAGTCGGAACATTTTGCATGCCATGTTTACAGTTCAAAAGGTCCAACAACCCTGGGATTACTCAGATGGGAACTATTTCTGTCAAAGAACTTGGAGGGTGAGATGCTACATCCAACTCGTGCTGCACTGCTACCACATTACCTCCGCGCCAACTCTGTCACAATGCAGGATAAATCATACCTGACCATACCATACCCTGTGCTTCCACCAATCGAAGAAAATAGATGGAATTCAGAGAGTGGAGGGTATATTCCAGTCAGGTTTCTTGCTCTCCCTGCTCCAAAGGCAGTACTTGAGCTCATCAAATGTGTCTGCAAAGCAGGTTGTAAGGGACGGTGCAGCTGCTTAAATAACCTGCCTTTCACTCTATGCTATGGTGGAGACTGTGTCAACACTATTAGGTTGGACATTGAAGATGATGATGATGAAGACGAATATATCCTGCATGTCTGAAATTACTGTATTGTAGTGAATCTCTTTGGGCGTAATTGACCATGGGCTCTAATAAGGTGAGGGTTTTGGGGTGACAATAACAAAGAGGTGTGTGTGTGTGTGTGTGTGTGTGTGTGTGTGTGTGTGTGTGTGTGTGTGTGTGTGTGTGTGTGTGTGTGTGTGTGTGTGTGTGTGTGTGTGTGGTCAGTGTGAGTGCAGTGCAATAAATGGAAATGTTGTTCTGCGCCCAAAGTGAAAAGTTGCAATACCTTCATTATTGCAATCCCTGCAGTAACAGCTGTCAACCATAACTGTTTAACACAAAAAAACATTATAAATAATACTGAGAATACTAATAAACCATCAAAGTACAATACATAAAACTAGGATACATAAAAACATTCGAAGTAAAAAAAGAAAAAAAGAGATTTGGCAGGCCCCCTGTAGTAGCTCTGAGGATCCCCCCAGGGGTCCCGGACCCCCCGTGGAAGACCTCTGTTATTTGCTACTAGTCATTTTTTATTTCAGAGCATATTTCAGATCTAATTTAACATTGTTCTGGAGCAGGAGCAGAGCGATTACTGAAATAGGCTCAGGGGTCTGTCTGGGGGTCCCAGGTGAGGAAAGACCCCAACCAAAAGTCAGAAAGGTTATTCTGGCTGCTTTAAAAGTGTAATAAATGAACTCAGGATGTTTTAAAACCTACAAAACAACTTTAATATTATGAAAATTCGATATTAACTGGCTGGCGTCCTGTAAAACATATCCGAAAAGGCGGCCATCTTTAAAACTGGCAGCCATTTTGAAAATTAAGTGTCTAATGTGATTTTTCTAAAGAATGACCCAAGAGGTACACTCTGTAAAATTTTGGTGCTTCTTTCCAGAACTGAAGTATCGTTCTCCTTAACTGCGCCGCTATCTTTAAAGACTTGAAGCCAAGCCCTGGCCTTGGAGGCTGTATCAGAGAACTTCTGTGGGAAGAAATAGCAGCTAATTCATTTGAGCCTACTTAAGGAAGATGTGAGTGTGGTGTGAGTGTTAAGCGTGTGCATTTATGTGTCTGTGTTCACATAATGGTTGAATTTGTCATGTCTTGAGAAGGTTGTTTTCTTTGTGTGTCCATGGTAACCATATTATGTCCTTGCTGTCTGGCAAGGACACACATTGCAAAACAGAGAGAATAAAAGAGACATTTCATGTACTGTACAGCGCAGAATACCTCTCAATCTACTTCACAAGAATCAATACATGTATTTGTTATTCAACAACGTTATGCAAGCAGCTTGCCCAGCATTGCCTGGGTTATTGTTCTGACAATGCATCTCAATGTGACGCAATAACGTATCAATCAGTGTGTTGAGGTTTCGGGTACCCAGAACTGTTACTCTTATGTTAGTAAAAATAGGGGTGTAACGATACATTTAATAGCGATACGATACGCATCACGATACATGGTTGACGATACGATACATGGACGATATTGGTTGATTAATGATGATACGACTCGATTCAATGATTTAAAATCAATATAGTAACTATTTAGCAAAGAAATTAAATCTGTGTTAAACGTGTTAGGTTTTTAAGGGAAAAATCTATTATTGGATATAAATAAGTAAACACTGTGATTCTCTAGCAATTGCATGGACATTATATTTCAACACATATAGACAAACCCTCACCTTGACATGAACACAGAGATTATACACATTTATCGATAGACCAAGAGTTGTGGAATGGAAAAGTAATTAGACCCGTCTTTTTCATTTTCCCTCTTAAAATTCTTAAATACAAGGCACAAATACTTAGTTTCCATACAATCGATTATTTGCATGGCAAAACGTTTCGATACCGATTATCTGCATTTTAAAACGATACGATACAAAGCCAAACGGTACGATATTTTGCTGCCATACCCAATTGACGCCCCTGCTCTCTGCACAGGCTCTCCACTCCCACAACCCCTCCCATCAATCACACAACACCATGGTTGTCACCGCCTCGTCCTCCTCTTCGGGCAACCCCGCCCACCGGGGGGGCCAGCAGGGCTATGAGAGTGGAGCCATCAACAAGGGGGGCCAATACCAGCCCATGTCCATCTCCTCATCTGGGGGGGCAGGCCAATATCAAGGCTCCCTGCCTCAAGGTAATTGATGCGATTTGTTTTTTCTTTCTTTTTTTGTCGTCTTTGAGGTTTCGTCAGTTCTAGTGCAGCCATTCTCAACCTGTGGGTCGCGAGGATATTGCATTGGGTTCAAGGGGTGGAAAGTAACTAAGTATATTTACTAAGTATATATACTTTTACTTCTACTCCACTACATCTCAGAGGCAAATGTTGTAATTTTACTCCACTACAATCATTTGAAAACTTTAGTTACTAGTTACTTTGTAGGTTTTAATTATTATTATAAAACATACTTTACATACCGTATATGTATATACTCTGTCTATTTGAAAATAGCAGATCTATAAGGTCACGTCAACGCGTTGTGCTGTAGGGCTTGTAGATCTGCTATTTTCAAAATATGTCTATAGATATTGAAGTGTATTGATACTTTTACTTGAGTAAAACATGTACTGTTTCCACCATGGTTAGATGTTAGCAAGCTATCCTATCATTCTCCCCCTAGCACTGCCTGCTCCTGGCCAGCCTTACTCCAGCTCAGGCCTGGCTCTGGCCCTCTCCCCATCTGGAAGCCAGCCGCAGTATGGCTCCCACCAGCCCACCCTCCCAGCTACCAACCCCCAGTACCACGGCAACCAGGGTATGGGCCATAGCAACCAGGTTGGCATGACGACACACACCAACCCACGGCCGCAGAGCGCTCGTTGCCTCCTGCAGACGAAAGGACAGAAGAGTATGGACGGGTTCCAGGATCAGGTATCTACAGTGTGTGTGTGTGTGTGTGCGTGTGCGTGTGCGTGTGTGTGCGTGTGCGTGTGCGTGTGCGTGTGCGTGTGCGTGTGCGCGTGCGCGTGCGCGTGTGCGTGTGCGTGCGCGTGCGTGTGCGCGTGCGTGTGCGTGTGCGTGCGTGTATTATATACAGTAAGCCAATTCGCAGCATGGCATCCTAGAAGATGCTGATAAAACTAGACATGATTTCTCTCTGTTAGAATAGAATCTACCTGACTTCTTTCTTTCTTTCTTCTGTATCAGTTCTCTCTCTTTGTCTCTCCCTGGACCCAGTTGTACCCAGTGTGCAGAAATTCTTTCAATTTCTATTGAATGCCTTATGTATACAGTTAAATAATGACAAATTATTCTTTCCTTCCTTCCTACCTTCCTTGCTCCCTCCCTCCCTCCCTCCCTCCGTCCTTCCTTCCTTCCTTCCTTCCTTCCTTCCTTCCTTCCTTCCTTCCTTCCGTCCGTCCGTCCTTCCGTCCTTCCTTTCCTTCTGTCTTTCCTTTCCTTATTTCTCTGTCTCTCGCCAGCTGTGTGTGAGGATAGAGAAGAACCCTGGCCTTGGTTTCAGTATCTCTGGGGGCATCAGTGGCCAGGGGAACCCCTTCAAACCCTCCGACATGGTATGACCCAACTCGGCAGCCAATCGTGGCTACCCCGGCTTTTCCTCAGAGTTGCCATGGAAACTGCTGCTAGTTGCCGCAGTGTTCTGTCCGTCCATCTGTCTGTCTGTCTGCGGGGCGACAGTTCACTTGGTTAACTTTGAGTATCTAGTGTGTATGGGATGTTGTGCTGCAGACCTTTGGAAATGTATAAATGAGCTAAGGTTTCAAGTATGGGGGGGGGGGGGGGGGGGGGTGTAGGTAGGCTAAATTTAGATTCCCTGGCACATACAAGCACTGTTCAAGTGCATGGTAATATAGAAAATTCTGTCAAATGCAACTCAAGTAGCTCAAATAGTTGAAGCACCCCGTCTCTCGTCTGTTCGGGTCTTGTACTATTGCACTGAAAGAGAATAGGACTCAGTCATACTTTATCTGTATACCTGACATTAACATTATGCCTGTGTTTTTCTTTAAAAAAGCAAGGGGCAAGGGCATTTTGGTCATTTTAAACTCTTTCAAATATCCCTTTCAAATACATTCATGCCAGGTGTGAATATGTTGACTATAGTGACTTGTGTATTGACTAACTTGAGCTCACTTATATTTTTACTATAGTGACTAGTAGTGTATTTATACATTTGAACTCACTTATATTTTCCAACTCTGCTATAGCCACCATAAGTGTGCCTGTTCTGTGTGTGTATCCATTGGAGTTTCAGTCATCCCCAGGCATATGACTGTGTCCTAGAAACAGCCTTCTCTTGTACACCTACTTCTGCTGAATCTCTGACAGCCATTTTAGAAAGACTCTGGGACCTGGTGTGTGTCGCTGGACTTGAAGCACCTACAGAACCTAACTGAGTGTATTGAATGTATTATAGCTGACTAACCTAGAGATACACTTGTTGATTATATTATTCCATATGCCAAAAACATACAGTAACTATAAAAGGCACATGTGTGCGTGTCTTGTCCGTGTGTGCAGCTAATCTCGCAAACCGCTGAACCGATCAGCAACAAACCTTTTGTGCACACAGAGAATAGGCAGAGGAAGACACTCCCTCAAATGCCTCATGGTAGCTCTTTACAGGTCAAACATGAACACAGGAGTTATGTGAGGTTAGGTTTTTGATATTCCATACTGTTTGGCATCCAAATTTAGTCGAGTCTCAACCTAAAAATTTAGGCACATGTTTAGGGGCCTCTATAGACTGCACCCCCAAAATTGCTTCACTTCTGCCCGTAGGGGGCACCACACATGTGAAAAGTTCAACAGTATGTCATAGAACCCCCCCAACACACACACACACACACACACACACACACACACACACACACACACACACACACACACACACACACACACACACACACACACACACACACACACACACACACACACACTCTGCTCCTGACAGTTAAATAAATTCATTAAGTAATTAAACCATCCATAATGAACCAATGGTTCAGATTATCTTACAAGTGAAACCTAGTCAAGATAAATCAATTCAGTAAAAAAAGAAAAGAAAAAAACTATCAGTGGTGTAATGGAAGATATCTGTCCTGTTCTCTGTCATAGTCTCTTCACATTAACAAGAATTGCTTGTGCCTTGTTGTTCCCATTTCCTGGCTGTCTTTATCTCCTTGTTCAGTTCCTTGTACCCTTGGCCCCTTCCTTGTGTCCTTGATTTTTCTCCATATTTCGACACACCGTGTATTTTAAGTGAACTCTGAGTGATTCGTCAGCAGTTTTAACCCGGCCTCGTTTCCATCTTGTGAAGTTGTGCCTCTGTTGTGTCAGCCCATTTGTTTGGCTTATCCAACCCCTATCCTTAATTAAGCAGGTTTCTTTTCAGCCTACACAGTTAAACAGAATGAATATGAAAACAGCTTGAATGTAAATAATACATCTATGCTTTTAGGGCCCTGGGCCAAAGCGTCAAGGTTATTCCACTGGTCTCTGCCTCCACCTAGTGGTCATATTCTTGTTTACAGCCAGAGAGACAGGAATGTTACCCTCTAGTTAATTATGCCCATCTCAAGGATTCAAGAATGTTCATATATCATATCAGACAGGGACTGAAGTCAGATCATTGGCTATTTACTAAGACACCTTAAACAACAACGTTTAAACCATTCTTGTTGGAACCTTGGGTTGAATAGATAACTGGGCAACATCATCGTCTTTATCTGTTGCTCCTGTGCTCTATGATAAAGACCACCATGTAATGAGAGTGAATTTCTTCTAAAAAGTTGCTCAGTCACAGATCACAGATAAAGAAGATGGGACAATATTTTTTGACCAGATAGCTATACAACCCCAGGTTATACCAATGTTAAACTGTTCAACATATACACCTCTGAAGTCTCTTAAACTTGCAGTGGTGAATTGGGGAAGCTATACTAAATGACATATAAAGTACTTACAGCTAATTGTAAAAGTGGCAGTGCTATGTGTCTGGAAAACACAGCCTGACATCTGTCCCAATGAATTGCTGACCCCCCCCCCCCCCCCCCCACAGGTTAGATGATTGTACACATCGGCTTCTAAGGCTTGATTTAAGAATAGAATAAAGCATCTTAAGGAACAGAAATCGATTTTTAAACTAATCTTGCTATTATGGCATTAAAACAAATCTGGATTATCTGTTCCATGTGATGCTAGATCATCCATCCTGAAGTTTGAGCTGTAGTGACTTGTGTGTGTCTGAGTGGCTTGTGTGTCTCTGTGAGAGGCCACAGAGGCTCTATCTAAAGCACTGGCTACTGCTCTGTCTTGAAGTTTCATTCAGAACGGGTACACAGTATTATGTATTATTATTTTATGCTTTAACTATTGAAAAATAGCAGATATACAAGCTCGCAGCACGGCACCGAGTGCCGCGCTGCGAGCTTGTAGATCTGCTATTTTTTTAAATCATGAAAATTTTAATTTTGAGCCGATTCTGTAAGTGTCTTTTGAATCCTTCTAAGCCTTAAGTTTTATTTTAAAAACCTATGTTTCTATGTCAGCAATCTGGATAGCCATTGTCAAAGAAAAGGTCCTTTTCACTTAACTGGAGCTCAGTTAGTCTGTTCTTGAGAGACTACTATGTCAGTGGTTCTCAAACTTTCATGTGAAGGACCCCCAAAATGTATTTGGCCATGGACCCCCATCTCAAAAGATTTAGTTCCAGAGACCCCCCCAGAAGCGGAATTTGAGTTACAAACGTTCGCTTAAAAAAGACATATATTCAAAGATTTTCACTAAAAAACGAATGATTTGTGTCAAACAGTTACTTGATGTATGTGATTGAACTAATATCACACATGCTGTCAACACACATTATAGGTGTTTGGGCAAGCACATTTTTGTTGATATTTTGGTTGCATACTTTTAGTACTTTGGATGTTTGG
The DNA here is from genome assembly GCF_963921795.1 of Nannobrachium achirus. Lineage (NCBI taxonomy): Eukaryota > Metazoa > Chordata > Actinopteri > Myctophiformes > Myctophidae > Nannobrachium > Nannobrachium achirus. The sequence continues at coordinate 18,178,460 of NC_137810.1, read as the reverse complement.
AAAAGTATTAGTCACACACTGTAGCTTTGGGTTATATATTGGAAGGAAAGGAAAAAACCCTTGTGGTACAGTACCTTTTTTCCCTCACATTCTTTCCCTCACTGAAAATGTTTATAAAATATATAATTATTTGCACCAAATGTTGGCCTATTGTGACATCAAGTGGTTGTTGACATTGTTCCAACACATCGCAAATAACAAAAGTATGGAGCCAGAATTTTAAGAACTTGTCATTGTTGTTGCACTGTACGTAATAACTATTGTACTAATATGAATATCATACACACTAATATAACATGCAGTGTATGCGTGTTTCACTGCTGTCACCCACATTGTGAACTTGCTACAGCTTTGGCATGTCTACACGTTACTGTGCTTGGTAAACTGATATCACCTCTATATGGCACATATTTACCTGTCCAGCTGGTATCACTATTCAGCATTCAACAGGTGCATCTTCTTGTTGAACCATGCTGAGTTGATACAACCGCATTATTCCATACTTTATGTGTTTAAAAGAAAACATCTTTCAGCTTTTCATGAAAAGATGTTGGTGTTTTTACAATCTCTGCCTTGGGTTATTAAAGGAAAAACATATGGCAGGACACTTCCTGTCTTCCCCACTACCCACTTTATTTCCCCAAATCAGTTCCTGACATCATAGATGTTCTATCTTCCCAATCCCTAGCCTCAACTGTGCTACTTTGGAAATAATTGACCTGTTTTGTTTTTTTCTTTGGGGAGAATTTTATCAATTATTTACACAGATTGCTTTAAGAATTTACTATAACATAGACATTGAGAGAGACAATTAAGGAGATAATTGCTCAAAAGCCCAAGCACATCATACATGTAGATTTGTTTGCAATCTTATATATTCAGCTGTAGACTTGCATGACTCTCCAAATTCAGAAGAAGGAGAATGCATTACATAACTTGACAGTGTGTTATTTCTTTTGGGGTGGGGTTAGCCTAGTGAGAATGAGAAAGGCAAAGATTCTAAACCATCGTGTCCCTGTGTTGTCCTAACGATGTATCATTTTGACTTATAGGGTATCTTTGTTACTAGGGTACAGCATGACGGACCAGCATCCTCCACCCTGCAGCCTGGAGACAAAATAGTGCAGGTAACGCAGACTGACTCACCCCCAAAGACTATGGGGTAGCAACAGTCATTCCACTCCCTCTCTGTTTTCCCATTCTTTACACAAAATCAAGAGGCAGACATCAAGTATGCAGGACAGGACAAGCACAAATTGACATGCACTCTGCTCTACTGTATAATGAGCATTTGAAGCATAATTACCAAGAAACATAAAGTCACGTGACATTTAGATGGTCCAATGACCATCCTTACATCTTGCTCCATCTTTTCCCCTTTGTTGGTTAGGCAGTCGTATGTCCCTCTCCCTCCATGTCCATGATCTCATCAGTTAGTTACAGCCAGGACCTCATGTTTTCAGCCTATAGCATAGCATGTATGCTATTCCCAGTCTGTTCCGTCCTTCTCTCCAGCTCTTTCTTTGTGTACTGGTTTTTATTAGGTTATTTAGTTATACTTTATTGAGTGGGGAAATACGTCCAAAGCATTTGGCCTATCCTGACTACTAGGGGAAGTGGGTAGCCGCTGGACAGTGCCCAGGAAACAACTCCAGTTCGAAGGGCTGGTCTCTAACTTGCATATCTTTTGATGTGGGAAGAAAAACATCTGAACATAGGAAGAACATGCAAACTCAGGTTCGAACAAACTCTAAGGCTTCACTTTGGTTCGAGCCCAGTACCTTCTTGCTGTAAGGCAACAGTGCTAAGTTACCACTGACACATTATGTCACCTGCACCTATTTTCCTACATCCCACCCAGAGCTTCCCCAACTCTCTTATGCCTTTTATTATGTTTCTGCCTGCAATTTGAAGGTATGTTGAATGGTGAGTTTTGCCAAGTTTATCTCAATTCCTGGAAGTCTATGGGATCAGGTTACAGGTAGCAACAACACCCTCCAATTTATGTATTCATAAAGTCACTAATTAGCTATTGTCTCCGGACGAGATTCAGGCTTATGAACAAACAACTGGGGAAAAAGAAGAAGAATCTTGGAAAACACTGTGCCAAGTACAACGGCACAGCTGTAGATCTTTATCACTTAGGAGGAGTAAGAACCTTCCACAGCACCTTCAAGCACCATGTCTGACTTAATATACTGGTATTGCTGCTAATTTGTTCATGTTGATTCTTATTTGTTTTTGTTTGTTTATTATTATTATTGCTATAATATATGAGGAGCCAGAACAACATAATTTCTTTAGAAACCTTAGTTGAACCTTCACTATTAGCAAAACAATTAGAGTATATCAGCCATCGTAGATGAATACTCAAAGTAACAGTTTGGAGGAATTTGCTTTGGAGGTCTGACTTCCTTGCTTTTGAAAGGATCTTCTCCATTGACACCCAGGGAATTGAACTAAACTAAGCTAAACTCACTGTTCAATATATCTTCAAACTGCAAGCAGAGACATAAAAAAGGCATTCATGAGTTGACTCTTGGGAAAGTAGGCAAAAAAAGTCACATTTCCTAACTACCAAACTATAATGAAGTAGTTTGCAATTATATTTATGCAACTGCCTGCCAGTGCCAACTAAGCACAATCAAACAATCCCCCTTGTATGCACACTCACTCACTCACTCACTCACTCACTCACTCACTCACTCACTCACTCATTCACTCACTCAAGTTGAGCTACTTGCCAGAGAGAAACTTGAGAAACGTTTTTATCTGAAATTTATATCAAATTATTTTGCGTAGGTTCAAATAACATTTACTTGTTGATGCTCGTTAATGTAAATGTATCATATACATTAATAAAACAAGCCGAGGTTGGTATTCTGTTCAATGAATCTGCTCAAATTTAGCATCCAAAGTTAATAGGACTGAGACACCTCTCTTACACTTTTAAATGCACTGCTAGTTAGAAGTTCTCATTAGAACATATTTTTCTTCATTGTTTGGCAGACGTAGTCCCCAGCCACTACACTCCTCTCTCCTCCTCCTCTCTTTGTCTCTCCACAGATCTACAATTTTAGATGAATGCCTCTCGTCTAAAGGCCAACTTCCCTACTTTCCCGCTCTTCTTTTTTTTCTTCCTACAGCATGACCTTCTCCTGTGTGTATCTCTTCTGTCACTCATTCTCTCTCTCTTTCTCTCTCTTTTCCCCCAACAGTGATGTGTTTCTGAGCTAGGGCTGCTCCCAGTGTCTCCGCCATTCCTCCTCAAACCGTCCCTCCCCTCCATGTGCACACACACACACACACACACACACACACACACACACACACACACACACACACACACACACACACACACACACACACACACACACACACACACACTCACGTACTGTACACTGCATGGGAACTTACACAAACACATGCACGGAAACATGGAAAGATCCACTCCTGTAAATGTGCACACAGACACACACACACACACACACACACACACACACACACACACACACGCACACATACACATACACACACGCACACACATACTGTTGACTGTGCTGCGTGTTTGCCTTGCAGGCTAATGGACATAGTTTTTTACACATGGAGCATGAGACAGCCGTCTCTCTGCTGAAGAGTTTCCAGCGGACGGTGGATTTGGTGGTTCTGAGAGACAGCAGTTCACGCTAAAAATAGTTTTCTAACAAACACATCCAACGCTTCTCTTCTCATCGCCACCCCGCCCCCCTCTTTGCTGGAGGCTTGCGGAACTGAACACGAACCGCCGTTTACCGCTTAGAGGAAAACACAGACGTTTATTTGCCTATTGCTGGACCAAGGGCAAATACTAGTGCCAAATGTACCATAGGAAACATATCGGCCTGTCCGTCTGTCTATCTGTCTGTCTGTCAGCAGTGGGTGACTTGATGGATGGATGGATGGACAGAAAGACACTTGTCAGGCTCCTACGGGGCTGCTAGTTGCGGTGAAGTTAGCACTTGGATTCCTTGGTTGGTTGGTTAGTTACTTAGCAATCTAATCTATTGGTTTGTTGGTCAGTTACTTTTGTTGGTTAGGTTTGAGGTATATTTTGCTTCTTTACACTTCCTTTTTTCTGTTCCCTTCTGTTGTGTAATGTTATGTTCTGTTCTGATTTGACCTGATCTGAGAGGATCTGATATAATCTGTTCTGATCTGTTCTGACCTGTTCTGATCGGTTCCGTTGTTGAATTCTGCTCAATTCTGATCTATTCATTTCTGTTCTACAGGGCACCATTGCCTCTCATGTATAGAATTCTTAGACATCCTGCCTTGTGTACATATAGAATCACAACATTCTAGAGACGCACTCCCCTTAGATCCTAGGCACACAGCAGGCAAACATTTCTAATGGTTTATGATTATGATTATTACTGTTGATAAAAGATGTTCTTAATTCTCTCCTATGAGCATACAGGGATAATTATTTTTCCAAATGGAAAAGTTTTTTAAAACACAGATTTCATCACCATCTTTGTTCCTCTTTTCTGTAAAAAAAAAAGAAAGAAAAGAAAAAAAGAGAAAAAAGACAAAGTACAGTTTTTGTAGTCCATTACTGCTAGCTTTTCTGTGTTTGAAATAACTGTGTTTGCTTGCACAGCTGTGCTGACTTGAAAGAGCTAAAGCAATATTTGGAAGTTTTGCCCATTGAGTATTTCCATCAGGGCCAAAGCCGCTGCAGTGCCATCTAGAGAGCAAATTATGACATTGTACATGCGCGCACACACACACACACACACACACGCACGCACGCACACACACACACACACACACACACACACACACACACACACACACACACACACACACACACACACACACGCACACAGACGCACACAGGCACACACAGGCACACACACATGCACACATGCACACTCACAAAAACATGGTTTCTGTAGTAATAGCTCCCCCTTTGAAACACCACTACAAAGGCCTAGATATTTTCTATTTTCTATACTGGTTCATGAGTTTGACATTAATGTAGACCAAATCACACACAATATCGTCATATTATTCACATTACCGGTATTTGTGCCATCTTTTCAAAGTCACAAGGTTGTATATTCTTGTATTATCATTTGTGTGTATGTCTTTTGCATCATGTGGGCGTGGTTAGGGAACTTTTCTAATGCAAAAGACACACATCACATCCTTAGCTGTTCCAAATTGTGTGATGAAGTCACTGCATGCTTTCATATCATTGGTCGGTGTCTAGGTCTATCAGCCAATCATCTTGGCTGTAGACTTCCTATATGGTTTCTCTTTTTCTCTCTCTAGGAGACACAAAGGTACTACCACTGAACTGCAGTGGCAAATATAACTATATAATAATTATATAGTTGGTGCCATTTTGAATTAGTAAGGCTTAATTTATACTAACTTTTGTCATCCTACATGACTGTGCAACAAAGTGTAAATTAGCCTTTATCCTTTTTGGCTGAATTTACACATAATCAAAAGATCAGAGCTTTCAGTGTGTGTGGTCCAGATCTGGTTTTGGCATAGCTCTTTAGGTAAACAAAGTCTTTTGCACGCCGGATCAATGTTCAGCAACAGGTGCGTTGCTGGAGCAGATGCTGTCAGGAGAAGAAGACACCCGCACACTTCTTTTGCTCACTATAGAAAAAAATACTTTTATTTGATATAGCGACATTTCGGTCAAGACCTTCCAATTCAATTCATGCTCTTTGGCCGACACGTTGCTATATTAAATAAAAGTGTTTTCTTTATTGAGCAAGCGAAGACAGTGCGCGGTTGTCTCCAAACTCTCCTTACTTGGCATGGCTCTTTAGGGAAACAGTCACAGATTACCCTTTTTAAACAACCAGGAGAAGGGGCACAAAAACTGTGGCCAAACTTGTTGTTTCAATGTGATTTTGTATTACTAGATTTTCATGCCTGAAAATCTAAAGCCGCGGTCCAGCGTCCACTCACATTATACACTTTAAGTGTGGTTTATATGTAGAATACAAATCCGCCTTCCCCCTTAACTTGCATAATACATTATAGATGTTTTGATTACTATCATTACAAGTTTGGCATTTAGCTGACATTCTTATGCAGCGTGTGACACAAAGTACAAGATCGGAGTAAATCACATGAGGTCTACAGTATTCAAACAACAGGGTAAAGTGCAAGACTTTCAAAAAAGAAATACGTTGTAGTGAGGCACTCATGGTGAATGCCAGTCTGATGCATATGATATGTGCAAAGTAAGGTGATGAAGATGGGGAGGAAATAGGGTAATACATTAACAAAGCCATAGAATATACATTTTCAGGGTAAATGTGGATATGGCAGTGTAATGCTTAATTTATATTCAGACGTATGGAGTCACAAAACAGACAAGCTCACCAACGTGATGCATTGTTAACCTGTAGATGGACTATTTTGGAGGTGTAAAGAACTAAATGGATGTGTGACACCATCATACAATGTAGTATAAATCAGGCTTGATTCATTGTTGAAGTGAATCACTAAGATCAGTACCTCAAATACTGCATTGAAATGACAAGTGTAGCCAGAGCCAAAGAGATGACAGTCTTATTGTCCTGTTTCTGTGTAAATGCAGCCTCTTTCTGAAATGTGTTTTTCATGGCGGTGCTTTCTGTTCTGTTCTGTGTAACATCTGATGTTTCATTACGAGCAGGACAACATCCTCCGCTGTCCTTTTTTCTATTATTTCTCTTGACGTCACACTTTCGTCCTGTTGCTATTTTTGGAAGCCTGCTCCTCCTACTAAGCATTAGGTTCAATTAATTTAAATGGGGGTGCACAATAGTGCAAATGAAAGAGCCCCACAGTCCTTTGGATGAGAGAGCCTAGACTGGCTTAATCATAGAGATGCACAGTAAAGATCCTCAGTGTAAGTTTAACTCAGAGAGTGTACAAATGGATACATTTGTGCGCTCTCGCAATTACAAATGGATAAATGAACACTGGTGATTTTACTGCCTACCCCACCCTTGCTATCCCAAAAAGATGTAGTTTGAAATATCAAAAATATTGTGGTGAGGACAGAGAAAAGAGGTTTGATAATATAATTATTTTTTACTAAATGTTTCAGGTAATTCTTTATAAATATATTGATATACCTTAGCTTTGCTCAAAAAATTGTGATATTTTATAAGGACACTATTTAAAAAAAAGTTATGGATCAAAGTACGCACAGTACGACTTGGAGACCTACACATGTACTATCTAACTGTATAAAATGGATTTCTACTGTAATTGTGAATTTGTGTTATACAAATATATATATATTATATACATATATATATGTATATGACTATAAAAACTGTCATTTTCTATGTGTTTAAACTACATACTGTAAGGAGCTGAAGTAATACTGAGGACAATGTCATTGTACATAGCTGTGAATGAAATCCAACTGGAAATGATTCATATTGATTGTGAATGTACTCATGCTTTCTGCAGTACCTACAGTACACCTACCCAACTTGAATGCTGCTTCTTCTGTTGTGTGACAAAAGTACTTTGACCTCCGAAGAGAGAACTGCTTTTGAGTTATAAAAGTTGGACAGATTTTAGTGATGATTTAACAAAGCTATTTATTTCTTTATTTATTAAAAAGAAAAACCTTCCAGTTTTAATTTGAGTATTAATGCAGAGAAATGTAATTGCCGAAGTATATATAATATATCATGTGTTTAGATTGCATTTTGCAGACGCTATCTGTACATACTATTTAAGATACAGTTTTTACAAAAATAATATATGTATAAAATTGAAAAAATGCTGTGCAGCGATTATACTGGAGCCATTTTGTGCTTTGGGACGTTACCATTTTTTTCAGTATATAAGAGGTGTTTTGAATAATGTACTAAAGTCTCTATTGTACAAATAATAAAAATGTCACTATTGGTAACTTGGGCTCCATCTGTACACTAAGCTGTGTGTATCTCTTCTTTCAGTTTTCTCTCTTTCCCTCTTCCATTCCCTCTCCAGAAATTTCCGACCTCCAGTATAAGATATCTGACTCGGTCTTAAGATAATGATCCGCTCCTCATGAAGATAACAAAGAAGTTGACACATAGCTGACAAGACAAAGATAGATCTTGTCTGCCACTGCCTGAAGAAAGGTTTTATTCCAAGAGATATGTCAATAAGAGAAATTCATATAAAATCTTGGACTTGAAAACGAAGAAGTTAATTACTGTAGCACACAATTTGAGGCATACAGTAAGCATCTCAAATAGTTTTACACACACTTGCACGCATACAGTATATGCTATGTATGCATCTACAAGCTTACACTTCATGTCGCGCTGCGAGCTTTTACATCTGCTATTTAAAAAAAAAACCTTGATCAGTGTCAGAACTACTGGTTTAGAAGGTAGGCTATTTGTAGAATCGGCCTCCGGTCTACATGGGTTAAAACACCCTTTTTAGAATTATTCACATAATTTAGCTGCAACGCTAACAAGGAAATGCATTGATTGATTGACAGTATGTTTAGGACATTTCTAGTGCATTGAACTGAAGCTCATTCATGTGTGCTCTAAATACTGAGCCAATGGTCATTTCCTGATGAAATGTTCAGCGAGATTGAGAGATACCCTCGATCCACCAAGCCCCCCTGCCCCTCTCGGGGACTGGATCAGCTGGCCTCCAGCACAGCAGCGGTTCAATTTGCTTTCTATATCATTGCAGTGAATGCAGTCGGACAGAAATCTCCCATCTCCATATTCTTTGTGTGTTTTTTTGTAAATTAACGCCCCAACTTGATCACAAAAGTATCAAAAGTAGCAAATCCACAAGCTTCAAGCTTGTAGATCTGTAGTTTAAAGGATTGCTCCAAGTCAAGTGGATGGCAGTGTTCACACAGACAATAAAAAGAATATAATCGTTATAGTTATCTTTATAGGCTAGGTATCGTGCCCGTTGGGAATGGCGCTTTATACATGAGGCAGAGTTTCTTTTTTTTTTTAAGTTTTCTGAAAAATTACAATATGTATTCATGTCGCTACTTGCTATATACATAGCAACATCTAAAATAAAATTACACAGATGCTTTCCCAGCGGTTTTAAAGGTATAATGGGCTTTTCAGGTCTTCAAGGAGGTAATGATTCCCTTGGATAATGCAATAGTAATTTGGAACTGCATTCCAATAGTCGATGTGACAGCTACCAGTAAGACGCCTCGCCCTAAAGGGCGATCAGTCATGCCATGTCTTGGCCATCTGGCCAGTAATGTATATCGGACCAGTTACCCATATATGGAAACCCCTGATACCCATATGGAGATCCATGTATATGGAGATATAGGACCCCAAACATGCTTACTCAGTTATTCCTTATGTGAAAGTCCATACATGGAGATCCCTGTCCGTAGAACCAGCCACACAGATATGGTCTGTCTTGGCCATCTGTCTTGGCCATATATGGATTCTGTTAGTGTGGTATGTGGCTGATGTGGCCTCCATACAGTATATGGGCATTGCCATATGAAGCAGGACTTCATATGATAGATATGGGCTTAATATTGATGACATCATATAAGGGCATACAGTAAAAGGGATTCTGTTAGTGTGGTTCCCCTGACATCTCAGTGATGTCAGAGGGTGATGTCAGAGTGTCAAACCGAGCGTAGACAGACTGAGACAAGATGTGACCGTTTTCATACTAATGTGTTTAATTGATGGGGCTAACATTAGCTCAACAGATCTACCGGTACAAGCTCACAACTTGTAACAACATGATGCGCTGTGAGCTTGTAGACCTGCTATTTTTTTAGCAAAGGGATTAGAGTTTGTTTAACCCATTAAAACCAGAAAAGCAGGCCTGGGCGGCTAGTGTAGCGGTCAAGGCACCTAGGCTGCTAGTAGCCTGACAGTCACAGGTTCGACCCCATGACCTTTGCTGCGTGTCACTCCCCATCTCTCTCTCTCCACATGTTCTGTCAGACTACTGTTCACCATCAATAAAAGCTGAAAAAAATCTACAAAACTGGAAAAGCATCGCCGTCATTTGAGATTTTTGCGTTGGCTATTCAAAAATAGCAGATCTACAAGCTTCACAGTGATGTCAGATACTCAGAGCAGGGATCTCCATATGTGGTGACATCACAGTGATGTGACTGGTTCAGACAGGGATCTCCATGTATGGGCATGAAAGGGATTGTATGTTGTGATGTCATGGGGACCACTCTATACCCATATATGGAGATCCCTGATGTCATCAATATTAAGCCCATATCTAACAGGAATTCCCATATATGGAGGAAGACAGCCCATATCTGTGTGGCTGGTTCAGACCGGGATCTCCATGTATGGGCATAAAAAGGGATTGTATGTATGATGTCAGATGTGATAGAAGTCATAGGATTTTAACATAACAAATAACTGAGTAGGCATGTTTAGGGTCTCAGCATATCTCCATATACGTACAGTACATGGATCTTCATATATGGGTAACTGGTCCGATATACATCCACTTGCCAGACGGCCAAGACATGGTGCCCGATGAAGTAACTAGTAACTAACATTTTCTAATAAATGTAGTGGAGTAAAAGTACAATATTTGGGTATTGGAAATTGGAAATACTCAAGTGAAGTACAAATACCTCAAAATTGTCCTTAAATACAGTACTTAAGTAAATGTTCTCCACTGCTGGTCCAGCCTGGTTAATGCTTTCTGTGCCATGCCCTGTAGTTCTCCTACAGCCTGGCCCTCTGAACAGCAGCCCTGCTGACCGGCTACAGAGGAACAATTAACAATGGAGGGTAACACACATACCCATAGACACGCACGCACGCACACGCGCGCACACACACACACACACACACACACACACACACACACACACACACACACACACACACACACACACACACACACACACACACACACACACACACACACACGGTCTCAAATGGACACACTACTCTGCAAAATCCTGAGTGTTCATTTATCTCTGTGTACAAAATGGAACAAGATGGACCAGTATAAGTATAAGGGTTCATCTGGCTCCATTTACGTACATGGAGAATTAAATAAGCACCCAGGATTTTACTGTGCACTGACTGCAGATTTATGCGCTTTTGTTCTTTATCTCATTCCCTAACACGGGAACACACACACACACACGCACACACCGAACACAAATAATAATTTGTGTGACAGCCAGACAACCCACACACATACTGTAGACGTGCATAAATTCTCTCCCACACACAAGAACATATAATGTTATGATCTTTGTTTATTGTTTGTGTGTGTGTGTGTGTGTGTGTGTGTGTGTGTGTGTGTGTGTGTGTGTGTGTGTGTGTGTGTGTGTGTGTGTGTGTGTGTGTGTGTGTGTGTGTGTGTGTGTGTGTGTGTGTGTGTGTCGTGTAACAGATAATGTACAAATATATAGTACTGTAGACAGTTTTGCTTCAGTTCAAATCAATCAATATGCTGATTGTGATTGTGTAATCAATGACAGTAACATAGACCATTTCCATGACCCGTATTCAGCTGCTGGCTTTGTGTGTGTGTGTGTGTGTGTGTGTGTGTGTGTGTGTGTGTGTGTGTGTGTGTGTGTGTGTGTGTGTGTGTGTGTGTGTGTGTGTGTGTGTGTGTGTGTGTGTGTGTGTGTGTGTGTGTGTGTGTGTGTGTGTGTGTGTGTGTGTGCGTGCGTGCGTGCGTGCGTGCGTGCGTGCGTGCGTGTGTGTGCGTGCATGTGCGTGCTTGCTCGTACTGTGTAGGCAGCAGGCATGTACAGTGTGGTGACACAGACAGACACACATTGTGTCAAAGACTCTGAACAGGGACTCTGTGAAATCCACTATTTTGTTTCAGTCTGTATAATATTTTGAATAATCTGTTGACATACAGTATTGGAGGTTTCAACAAGATACAAAGCACTTTATAAGACAGTGCACATTTCTCAACTGGTAGCCTATACATCACATACAGTTTACTGTAGGACCTCTGGATTCAAGCCTAAACTGATACAAGTAAAGGCATATTGCAGATTACAGATGAGTTAATCACAATGAATCCGTGCTTGCCTTCATGGCTGTGTTGTTATATGTATTTATGTTATGTATGTACAATATTATGCCACCAGAGGCATCAGAGTGCACGGTCCTCACACCAGCAAAGTGGCTCATGCTTCTTCCGTACAGCTACTGTACACGTACAGTAGCCTAATGTTGCACACATGGAAATGGGATCTCCGAATATATTCTTCACTAAAGGCTACCTTTACATTGACAAAACATAGTTTTAACTCTTTGTTGATACTAGAAGAATAATATAAGTATTTTATTTTTTCACACAGAGATCAAACAGTTTATACTACCGTACCTAGTCATTCAGGGTGTTTACATGCACACAAGAAACCAGGATTCGTTGAGTAGGCCTGCTCTGGTTAAGCCAGGAATCCAGAAAACATGCACTGTTTCACACACACATTCACCCCCTACCCTCTCCAAAAGAATGATGAACATTTTGAATGTCACCAGTGCAAAACTCAAACGCAATGCTCAGACATTTCATAATAATCCAATCTGTTAAAAGATGCATTTGGTCTCTCTACAAAAGTGAAAATGTCCAGTTGCATTACGGCTGCGGTTGTGCATGCAGGTTCACTCTATCCCTCCTGTTTTGCCCCACACAGTGAACATTCTCGTGATCCATGCCTGAGTATCTTCTTTCTTCTTCTTTCGGCTAATTCCCTTTGGGATGGCCTCAGCGGATCATCTGTTTCCAGCTGGTTCTGTTTTTGCATCTTCCTCTGTGACTCCCGCCACCTGCATGTCGTCTCTCATCATCACATCCATAAACCTCCTCATTGGCCTTCCTCTTCTCCTCTTACCTGGCAGTTCCATTTTCAGCATCCTTCTGCCACTCATCCCTCCTTTTCACCTGTCCAAACCATCTCTCATGCTTTATCTCCAAACCTTCTGACGTGGACTGATCCTCGAGTCTAATGTAGTCATTTCTGATCATGTCCTTCTGAGTCACCTCCTAATGAGAATCTCTGCATCCTCAATTCTGCCTCCGCCAGCTCCACCTCCAGTCTTTTCGTCATGGCTGATCTCACTACCATCCTATGCATCTTCCCTCTCACTCTTGCTGGTACCCACCTGCCTATCTAGACACCTTTATTTTAGCAATACTTTATTTGCACAATTTGCCCTCCTTATACAGCAAACTACTCAGCTCAGCTCATATGGCCACGCCAATCACTGCTCCACTCACACTCTTCTACAACCCACAAGGCCTATACATTACTTTGGTAACATTGTCAGCACACAAAGCTCACATTATTAACATGTTAGTACTTTATTGGTGATGTTTAGGCAGTAGGCACTGTTCAAAATATCACTGTAGCCCAACGTAAAATGTTTTCATTGCTATTATAGTGGGATTCAAGCCAAGTAAGCCAGATAACAGCGAATTAATTTAGCTAACTGCCTGAAAGCCCTTTAGGTTTGCATGGGGAGGCCACACCGTTCTCTCTCTCTCTCTCTTTTGATTTTGTTTTTGTTTAACTTTTTCTTTAACAGCAACCTGAGCATAGATGGGGATGGAGAGCTTAACATGTATTCATGCACACAATCACACCTGGGAGCCTGTGATAATCAGCCTCTCCAGCTTCAAAGCTAGTTTGATACTGTGGTTGAGTGGATTACATTTAGATCCAGTAGAGACACAGACAGGCTGGAAAAGACTAGGCTTTTATCCACCGAGCACAATATACTGTTTATCATGACAATACCTGCTGCTCCGAACTACACACACAAGCTGCTTAGCAAGAGCCTCTCAAGCCCACTTCAATAGACAGCATTCTGAGATGAGTGCATGTGTACACGTATTGTGCATGTTGTCTTTTGGGGACTAGTCACTGGTCAGTGGTGTAAAGTAACTAAGTAAATGTACTTAAGTACTGTACCTAAGTACAATTTTGAGGCATTTGTACCATACTTGAGTATTTCCAATTTCCAACACTTTTAATTCTACACCACTACATCTCTGACCAAATATTGTACTTTTACTCCACTACATTTATTTGTAAACTTTAGTTACTATAGTTACTTTGTAGATTAATTATTATTACAAAACATAAATTAAACACCCTATATACATTTTCGCCAATTGAAAATAGCCAATCTACAAGCCCACAATACGTCGCAACGGGATGCATTGTGAGCTTGAAGATCTGCTATTTTCTAAAGATTTTTATACATTTGAAAACTTGGAAATGGGATATTCTACATAAGGAGTAGCCTTCTTTTACTTTTAGTACTTTAAGTAAATTTTGATGCCAATACTTTTGTACCTTTACTCAAGTAGACCTTTTGAATTATGGACTTTTACTTATAACAGTGTTCTACATTGCAGTATTGATACTAGGCCTAATAGCCTACTTTTACTTAAATACATCATACTTTTTCCACCACTGGGACTAGTCAGGTGCATGTGTGTGTGTGTGTGTGTGTGTGTGTGTGTGTGTGTGTGTGTGTGTGTGTGTGTGTGTGTGTGTGTGTGTGTGTGTGTGTGTGTGTGTGTGTGTGTGTGTCACACACACGTGCGTGCTGTTCAAAGGTATGACACTCACTGTGTGTGCGTCTCTCTCTCTCTCTGCATGTCTCTCACACACGCGCGCGCGCACACACACACACACACACACACACACACACACACACACACACACACACACACACACACACACTCACAGGTCTTGTCAAATAACCGGTTTGACAGCGCTTTGATCCTCTCAGCGGAATGAAGCAATAATAGTCCGTAGGAAACCAGTCTCACCAAACTTCTGTATCCCGACTCCCGAGAGAGAGAGAGAGAGAGAGAGAGAGAGAGAGAGAGAGAGAGGGTTCTAAAGTCCAGCGTTTGGCTTTTTTTCCGCGGCTCCTTTGAAGTTTGCGTAGTAGTAGAAACATATTGCTTCTGTTCCTGACAAAAAGACAGAGGAGGGACCATTCGCTGTGTGTGTCGTCGGTGTGTCACATTAACAGTCAGATCAGTCCCGGGACACTGTGGGGACAGCCTGCTCTGCGCCCACACATCTGTAACGACACGGACTGTCTGTCTGTCACCATGCCCGTCCGACAGAAAGGTAAAACAACACATTCTCTCTCTTCTCTTTCTGTGTTTTCTCTCTGTCTGTTCCAGGGTCTTGGTTTGAGAAACTAGATTTGGTGTTTTACAATAAAACACATTTATCTTGCTGCGCTGGCGCATTATTTCGTTGAAGTGAAATCAGCTGTGACTGTGACCGACTTTTTGTTACGTTGCGGGAGATCAGCTGTTGTTGTCTTGTTGAGTTTAAAACGTGGGAAAGTATATTACGAATGTCCTTGTGTCGTGAGTGACTCTGACACTTTTGTCGTAGGTTGTTTATTTGTATTCGGACAAGGTGCAGGTGTATTTTTTGAAGTCTCCTCAGTCCTCAAAGATGCTCGTGTGTTCCCCAAAAGCAACCATTAAACTCCGTAGTAGTAGTAGGCTACTATAGACAAAGGTGTCGCTTTGCGCGATGATAAAGGCAGCATAGCCTATTTTGAGTATACGTTATAATTGTTTTAGGCCTGCATGCTTAAGTAGCATTTGTTTTGTTTTCATTTTACTTTGAAGACGGGTTGTTGATTTGAAACGTGAATAGTTTCTAATATAGTTCGCTGGTTCTCAAAGTGCGGTCCGAGGACATCCAGGGGGTCCTTACGGGTGTTTCAACTTACAGTTAAACTTTTTGGACCTATTCATTTTTGTAATAAACCTTGGCAAATCTTGACTCATAGGGCCTAGTGACAAGTTGACAACCCTTCTATTATGGGGGTCTCTCTGTCACAAAATCTTTTTAATGGGGGTCCGTGGCCAAATAGGTCTACATATCAGTTTGGGTGTCCTTGACATGAAAATGTTTGAGAACCACTGATATTTATTTAAAATTGGTAGTTGAGTCCAACAATGCAGTGTTAACTTCCCATTGTGAATGTGCATACTGTATATTTCCTCACAATGGCATGTGTTCTTGTTTCCTACATTGTTGTGTTCAGATGCTCAGCGGGCCTTGGGGTTGCTCCAGCAGTACCGGGCCAAGCTGGAACAGAGGGATCAGAACCAGAACGGGACCAAACAGCAGGGGGAGAGAGTGGAAGACCGCCAGCTGCAACAGTCCGTGGACAGAGTCATCACTGTCTTCCAAAGCCAGCTATTCAATGCTTTGCTTGGTAAGAATGTCTGTCTGTCTGTCTGTCTGTCAGTCTGTCTGTCTTCATCTATCTAGCTCAGTGGTTCTCAACCTTTTCACACCAAGTAGGCTACCACCTCGGAAAATATGTCTCTCTCAAAGTACCACCATAATAACTTAGGTTAAAATACAGGTGTGTAGACCTACCCCATCCTATTCAGCTGTACAGTACAGTTAAGACAGCAATTTATTCCTTGAATTCATGGAGATTCATCGGACAGATTTAGCTACTACATTTTTGAACTTCCCGTCCAAACGGATGATATTTATCTTCTCAAATCCTCTATTAACGGCCAGGTGTGCCCTCATGCTCATTTCAGCACGGCTGGAGAGAAGAACTACCTGTAGTATAATATAAATATTTCACTCCACTTGTGTAATTTTTCTTATTTTTGGGAAACTCCTCTGAGTACCACCAGAGGGGGGCCCATGTACCACCAGTGGTACGCCTACCACAGGTTGAGAACCACTGATCTTGCTGTATGTCTCTTTTTCTGTCTGCCTATGCTCAGTCGGAGCTCATTTAGAACTGGTATGACTGTCAGTAACATCTAAAATAAAGCTGGGCCACTCTCTTTTAAATTGAGACTACTGTGTACGGAATGATGAAAATATTGCCACATATAACGTTATCTTGTTATATCTTCTTCCAGCTAAAAAAGCTGTTTATTAGCCACATTATTTTATTCACCTGTCAGTCTGCCACCGCCAGCCACACAGGTATGCTGAGGCTATGGAAGAAGGATGCTTATTTCCTATCTACTCATTATCCTAGGTTCTTTAAGTATTTAAACCCAGCAAGTTGTGTCTTAACACATGGGAAGCCAAGGTTTCTAACATTTCTAGCTGTTGCTGCTGCCGCCGTTCACTCACGCTTTATTTTGAAGAGCCTTGGAAGCTTTGTGCGTGTGCACGTAAGTGTCCACTGACGATTGAGGAAGAAAATCCATTTGTTTACAAACGCTCGCGAAACTAACATCCAAACCGCGGCCGACCATCGCGGTAAAGTGTCGCCGTGAAAACAATCAGATCTCTGCTTCCCTGGCGTTCTTTTCACCTCATTCATAGATAAAGCCATTTTCTCTCTCTCTCTGAGCTATGGGGTGACGTATGGACTAGGGTCATTCACAGGGCACGCAGCATGCACGTAGAGCTGTACAGTTAACACCTTGTTGTCTCGTTCAGGAACGAGACAACTCCTTTTGGCAGGGTGATCCCTAGTGGCCTTAACTCGTTACTGAACGAGTTTGGCCCCTTGGGTGTTAAAGGGCCATGAAACACAAAATCACTTTTTTATAAATGTATATTATAGCAATGAGTCACTTGTGATAGGGAGCGATGATATGTTTCAATTGGCCCATATGCTTGTGGTTTCAGAGCTTCCTGCTGTCTCTTTAGCTATTTCTGTGAACTTCCAGTTTCTGTGTAGAAAAGAAATCTTTGGCGCCACTCATTAAATATTAGCTCATTCTGTTTTATTTCTGTGACGTGACGTAGGCATATAATTAATATTAACGTTTGTTTTATATAGAGTCGTATCAAGGGGGGCGTGGTTTCACTGTAGGCTGCTTGCAGCCAGAGAGCAGAGCCAGGTACTCTGTCAACAGACCGCTCACAGTTACACTGTTGTGCCTGCGGCTGCTGTCTCGACCGTGGGGCAGGGCTGTTGCTATTTGACTCAGTGGTGGAAAGTAACACTTGTTACATGTTGGAAGTATATTAATACTGCAATGTAGAAACACTCTGTTACAATTAAACGCCCAGGATTCAAAATGTACTCGTAAATGTAAAAAATAGCCGATCTACAAGCTCACAACGCGTCGCGAAAGCGGCGCGGCTATTTTTCGTGCATGGACGTTGTGTGTGTTGTGTGTGTGCGCGCGCACTGTCACCAGTCACCACACACAAACACTTGTCTCTCTCTCACACACACACACACACACACACACACACACACACACACACACACACACACACACACACACTACACAGTCATAGCCAACAGCGCTAGCGCCTAGCGTCCATTCTGCTCCGGTAAACAGTCCAATGCTGGAGAAAGTTAGCCATGGATAAAAGCTCAGACAGCTTGTTTGTAAAATACTTGCACATTTTAACTGGTTATAGAACATGGAGTTGCCGAATCTTTATACTTTTTACACCTCCAATGGCTGGTTTTAAAATGTGTTTCCGAAATGCAAACAGCAACAAGTGCGGACAGCTTCTCTCTGTGGCTACACTTTCAGAACACAACGATATGCACGCATTACTCCGCCCCCTCCCCCGACAACAGCACATAACCACGCCTACATTTTAGTTTTCTTTTCATATTCTCAAGTCTGACTGTGTCTGTGTCCTATATTGGAAAATACTACTGTAACGGACGAGGGGTGGCGCCCGGGTAGAGTGTCCAGTAGCCATGTGTCTGTGTCTTAGCTCCTCCTACTTAAAGGCACTAGGGAGAGATCAGATGCAAGGATGAGATCATTGCCTTCCACAAAACATGACAGATATGAAAATAAAATGTGAAATATGTTAGTTTTGAGTTTAGATCCCCTATCAGCTTTGGTATCAGTCCTTGGCTCCTTGACAAGCTAATGGCAAATTATGAATTAAGACGTCCTTCACCAAACTCTCCCCAGGTTGTCACTTGTCACCCCCCCCCCCCACACACACACACACACACACACACACACACACACACACACACACACACACACACACACACGGTATCAGTCTCAAAAATCCCACATCAGGCTCTACTCTCTTGATCCCAATAACATTTCCCTTGCGGAGCGTAAGCCAAGGTACTGTAGACAGAAGGTGTTTGCACATTCTATGGTATCCCAATGCCATATTATGTCACTTTATGCTTTCATAAGGATAGATAACCCAAACCCACTGTAGGCTACACTAACAGTCCACCATGTCAAAAGTAGACACTTTATACACAAAAGTAGACCAAGTCAACAGTGTGTTTCATAACCAGATATGCAACAATACAGCAGGTATTGCTTTGAGAGCCCATTTCCTAACTGAAAGAAACCGAGTAGATTCTCGCTAAATAAAAAAGTGGTGAAGCCTTGCGTACTTTTAAGTAGTTAAAGCTATGAGCACCAGCTAAACACCCAATACGACTAACAATATAATGATATATTAATGTACTGTGAATGTCTGATTGGTTATGGTAAAGAGGTCATTACAATCTAGTACATCACTACAGTACCTTGCTACTATTTTAGCCAGGGTCCAGTCAATTATAAAACAACAGTAATGGGAAGCACCTCCAGTGTCTACACAGTTATCACTGATGTCCACTGTGAGTGGTACATAATTATACTTACTAATTGTCACAGGGATTGTTAGAAAGGTTGTTTTCACCTTAATAGGCTATGTGATATTCTTTTGTTAAAATAAGTGTTAAATAGCTCTATATTCTGATAATGTAATCATTACTATAGACTATAGTTTGTACATAAACAAGTGTAATTTGAATTGATGACACTTGAGCAGACAAAACTGGAACGGTACAGAATTTAAGCTGATAAATGGCCACTGTCTCCTGATTGGCTGAAATTTGGCCACCCACCTGAAAATGTATTTTTGGTTTATTAAAAAGCTGGAGAGATGAGAAGACCCCTGTTACCGAAGTACCGAACTAACACTTTATAGCAATGATATACTATCGGAATATAGATAGTCCACTTGCCAGAATCTGAACCCTGGCATATTGAGTACAATAAGGTTTTATGTTAGAAATGTTGAGTATGGGTTCCCAGCATTTAGAAACTGCCGGATGCTAACTTGCATATGTTGAGCAATTTTCATAATTTGCATAATTCGATTTATTTAGCATAATCCCCCATAATAATGGATAATATGTCAAAAACTGATTGGCTGATTTGAACAATATTGGAGTGGTTTTGGGGGTTATTGAAAATGCTGAATCCATTTCTGACATTTTCTAAATTCAAAATGGCCGTTTTAAACCGGAAATGGCCATATACAACATAAAAAAGTATCAAAATCACCCCACTTTAAGTTGGTATAAGGCCATTTCCGGTTTAAAACGGCCATTTTGAATTTAGAAAATGGATTCATCATCCTCAATAATCCCCAAAACCACTCCAATATTGTTCAAATCGGCCAATCAGTTTTTGACATATTATCCATTATTATGGGGGATTATGCTAAATAAATCGAATTATGCAAATTATGAAAATTGCTCAACATATACAAGTTTGCATCCGGCAGTTTCTACATGCTGGGGACCCTTACTCAACATTTATAACATAAAACCTTGGTGTACTCAATATGTCCGGGTTCACAATGGGGCTCTATGGGCTGGCAAGTAGACTAAGAGCTTTAAACAAAAAGCTTTTTGTTTGATTTTTAAAAGAGTTACCAATAACAGATGTTGACTATGCTAACACACTTTTCCAGTACATATATTTCAGGCAGTTCCTCTTTTCAGTTTGTTTGACTCCAGACCACCCTTTATTTACTTGGGGAGTCATTGCTATATCCTGCCTCCTTTTTACAGTTTACAGTTTACAGTTTAGGCATTTAGCAGACGCTTTTAATCCAAAGCGATTTACAATAATACATCACTATAATAAACAAGATAACATTTCAGAACATCAACAACAATATAACAAATGCATATGACAGGTGTTCCCAAACCCTTTTGTCTCAGGGCACCCCATAAATATTTTTTTAATCTGAGGCACCCCTACATTATATATTTCACTCCCAGCACCTTATAGCCTATTTATAGCATATCGTCGTTGTCGGGTGGAAACCTTATGTCCAAAACCATTCGTTTTGTATTTATCTTCTAAAACTTTTTCGAAACTAGTGAAAACAGTGTGTGCTTGTAGATCGGCTGTTTTCACTAGTTTTGTGCAACGGTCTTGTATGATGAAGCAGGGCTTTGCTTTACCAAAAGACGTACACATTTGAAACTTAGAGATACGAGGTTTCTGCCCGACAGTGACAATATTTTAGTGACTATGTTGTGAGGAAAACATTGAGATAATAGCCAGTTTGGCTAGAACTGACTGAAAATAACTTTGTACTTCAGTTTTAAAATGATACTAAATACCAGTAAGACTCCCTAATCGGGAGATAGGCGACCGTTGGTCGCTTATCTCCACAAATAGGCCAAAAGTTTGTTTTACCAATTATCAAGACATACGGGCAGTTGACAGTTTGCCATGGTTACTCATTGAAGTTGAATCTCCATATATGGAGATAACCTACGCATCACACTAAGTCTGACCTCACCAGCCCATATTTGGGCATGAGCAACTTATGTCTCCATATATGGAGATATGATGACATCACACAGTCCTCAGCCGATGATGTGGCGTGATGTCATACAATACACAAACGAGCCCTACAGTATAAAGGGCCAATTCTTGCCAGGAAAGAAGCATTTCTTCGACTCAGACCTTATCGCCAGGGTTGGCTTATAGCAGCTGTCGGTAGGACCATAAATGGATTCTGTTAGTGTGGATCTCCTAACAGGGCATCATCTGGGATACAATCCCTTTTATGCCCATATATGGAGATCCCTAACATAATCCCTTTCATGCCCATATATGGAGATCCCTAACAGAATCCCTTTTATGCCCATATATGGAGATCCCTAACAGCATCCCTTTTATGCCCATATATGGAGATCACTAACAGCTAACATAATCCCTTTTATGCCCATATATGGAGATCCCTAACAGAATCCCTTTTATGCCCATATATGGAGATCCCTAACAAAATCCCTTTTATGCCCATATATGGAGATCCCTAACAGAATCCCTTTTATGCCCATATATGGAGATCCCTAACAGAATCCCTTTTATGCCCAGTTGGTTGCTAGGGTAAAAAAACATGGTTGCTATGGTAAACAGTT
This sequence comes from Nannobrachium achirus, assembly GCF_963921795.1. NCBI lineage: Eukaryota > Metazoa > Chordata > Actinopteri > Myctophiformes > Myctophidae > Nannobrachium > Nannobrachium achirus. Next base: position 18,156,294 of record NC_137810.1, on the reverse strand, counting down.
GGTTGCTAGGGTAAACAGTTGATTGCTAGGGTAAAACCATGGTTGCTAAGGTGGTTGCTAACGTACACTAACAGACCAGCAACAACAGACTGTTGCCACAGCAACGTACACAAAGGTTTGTGTACACATGTGGTGTGATGTCATACTGAAGATATATGACATCACACCGTACACAAACAAAGGTGTGACGTGTGACCGACGGACGGACGGACGGACGGACGGACGGCCGGTGGAGGTTTTCATAGTAAACTGCTCCCTGACGGTCGCAATTATTTCAAGCGTCCAAATAAATTCCAAATATTATCAAATGATCTCGCGGCACACCTGGACTGCTGTCACGGCACCCCAGGGTGCCCCATCACCCACTTTGAAAACCCCTGGCATATGAATATCAATCTAAAAAAAAAACAATATAATCACTAAAAAACAAATGCTAACTAGCTTCCTGTATGTTCATTGAGTGTTTCAGTAGTGCTATGGGTTTAGGTGGAGTCTGAAAAGGTGAGTCTTCAGTCCACGGCGAAATCTAGCGAGTGAGTCCGTTGTTCTAAGTGCAGGGAGTTTATTCCACAGCTTGGGGGCCAGGAGGGCAAACTGTCTCGGACGAGTGGATTTTTGTCCTGGGGCTTTTAGAGAGGGTTCTGTGAGCATCCCTGTGTTGGCTGATCTAAGTGAACGGGTGGGGGTGTAGGGGTTGATCAGGTTTTGGAGGTATGGAGGAGCCATACCTTTGGCTGCTTTGAAGGTCAGCATCAGTGTTTTGTATTCAGTGCGGGCCGCAACCGGGAGCCAGTGGAGTGAGCGGAGAAGGGGGGAGACATGTGAGAACTTAGGCTGGTTTTAAAGGGAAAATGGGTTTTGAGAGACTGGAACAGTGTGTTCAGTTGTACAAACCATGCACAGCAAATCTAGTGTTAAATTGAATTAACACTATAATTGTTGCTGTGCAAATCTAATGTTAAATTGAATTAATAACACTCTAATTGTTGCTGTGTGGCTATTCAAATTGGGCAGATATTTAAATCAGAACAATGATTGAATACTTTGGTTGTCCAGGAGTGTCAAATGAACCATTACTTCCTGAATATAAAACCCCTTTAAGGCACCATTGTGTGATTTACACCCCTACCACTAAACAAGGGAGAATACAATTATATGCCAGCCTCCCCAATTGTCTATCAAAACCCTTCACATGCACACAACACACTACGGTAGACAAAGCGTTATGCCAAGTGAAAACCTTGTTTATATGTATCTACATTTTTAATTGGTATTATGTTTTGTTGGGATACTCATCATTAAAAGTGCCATATAATCTTGTGCTGGCTAATCCACCACAGTGAGAAATGTTTATGGGAGGGGGTGAGTAGATGTTAAAGCACAAGAGAGGTACAAAGTTATTCAACTGGCAAGAGCTAGTGGAACCCAAAGGTTTTGGAGGAGCTTATGCTGTATGCACAGGGCAGACAAAAGCTACAAAAAAGCTACAAAATGTCCAAGCGTGACCAGCTGCATTGTTGCCGAGTCACCGTTTCATTCCACTGAGTGAATGAAAAGGTTAGGTTTAAAATAGCACAGGTTAAGGGCAAGGAAAAGCTTTTCTTCCATTTGCAGAACAGAGCAGGACTTGTGGGGAGGAAAAAAAAGGGGAGTGAAAATTGTGAAACAAAAACATAATGTTTGATTGATGCTTCACCGCGTCATAGGAGCGTTAAGAAAAGTGGAAGTTAGTTCATCGTTTATTGTATGGTGTCTAGGGCTGTCACGATTATGACATTTTACATGACGATACATTTTCTCTCAAATAATTGCGATTAACGATTTAATTGTGTTTTTGTCGTTGACAATTACATTTCTGTTTGGCTTGTAGGCTTTGAAGTTGCACATGGCAGATATGACACATAACCTTAAATATACAATGAAATTACTGACATATTTGACCATTTTGTACTTAAAAAAGAACATTGATAGTGGAAATAGCCGATCTACAAGCTCAGAATGTGCCGCGATGCGACGCGTTGTGAGCTTGTAGATCTGCTATTTCCACTATTTTTGACTTTCTTAAAAATATATAATAATATAATATTTTTTCAACATGGAAACGATTATGACGATTATGAAAAATAATCACGATTATGTCAAATAATCACGATTAGACGATTATGTAATAATTGTGACAGCCCTAATGGTGTCACGTCCATCATGCAGTGTCAGGCATCAGTTTGTAGCTTTGTGACATACTGGCTTTCATTGAAAATGACTTGTAATCTGTTACATTGTCACTGCTAGTGTGAATGCAGCATTAGAGTCTGGATTAGAGGCAGGTATGGCTGGTAATGTTATGTCAACAATACATATTTATTTTCCCTGTGACTCAAATATTTGCACATTTCAGCTTAAAGAGCAAGAAACCTTATGAGAAATAAGAAAATGTGTCATCCTTAGCTGTCAGTGTCTCGTTATGTGCTATGAAGGTAAACAGGTTCTTAGTTCCTGATTCCACAATCTTGCTGTCCATTCCCACACCTTTATGTCTGTGCAAACCTACAGGTTTTGTGTGTATACCTGACTGCATGTCATCACTGTGTCCATTTTTTGTATTCTTGCACAATGCCTGGCAGTAGTTCCTAATCCAACATGCAAACAGAAGAGCCACAGAAAAAAGGGAAGAGATGGTGTGTGTGTGTGTGTGTGTGTGTGTGTGTGTGTGTGTGTGTGTGTGTGTGTGTGTGTGTGTGTGTGTGTGTGTGTGTGTGTGTGTGTGTGTGTGTGTGTGTGTGTGTGTGTGTGTGTGTGTGCGCGCGCGCGTGCGTGCGTGTGCGTGCGCGCGCGCGCGCGCGTGCTCGATAGGGTGAGGTGTGTGTAAGTTGTTTGGGAGGTGAGGAAGGGATTTTACCTACATTACACCCTGTCATCTGAACAGCAGTAACCTCATGCTATCTGTAGAGGGCGTCAGCAGACCACCTGGGACATGGACAAGAAAAATAATAGAATCAAGAAAACATTTTACTATAGTTTACTATTTTACTGCATATTTGAAAAGCAAGGGTATTTTATTTGTATTTCTTTTTTGGGTGGGGTGGGGGTGCAATCGCTGCTGGCATTTGAAAACAAAATATTGAAAGCAATTGAAAACACACCACTCAGAAAAGAATGCCTTGGTGGATACAACCCAATAGACATACATTGTGTACACAGTTACTGGAATTGTCTTTATGAAGGTTGCATTTTTTCTGAAAGGGGTTCAAAATCATAAAGGAAAAGAGCTTTTCAAATTTCCTCTCTCACTTTCTCATCTTGAAAGATCATATGGGGGGGAAAAGGGATAATTTATTGATTCATCTTTCTTTTTCCTCAATTTGTTCTCTTAGATATCCAAGAATACTATGAGTTGACCCTCCAGGCGGACGGTCGATACACTGAAGACCATCTATACAATGAGATAGAGCTCCCTACATCTTCGACACAGCCAGTAGAGATCTTAGCCCAGTCACAACCAGCCACTGGTCCACTTAACACCCTGGCCACTGGAGTCTCTGTCAAGCCCAGGCCTGCTCCCAAACCCTTTTCAGTAAAGTCCCCTGCCCCTCCTATCCCGTCTGGTTCCCCCAACGCTAAAACATCGCCAACACAGTCCAATGGAGCCCAGCACGGTACTAAAGTCAAGTACCGTGCCCCGCCTCCTCCTGGAGCCGCCAAGTCATCACCTTCTTCTGCTGCGGTCACACCCAATGGAGTGGAACCCTCCACCCCGTCAAAAGGAGCCGAGCTAGATCCAGGATCGTCCACCACCATCCCTACCACAAGTGGGGAACAGGCCATCCCTGTGTCCCCCTCCGCCAGCCTTATTGGTGCTGTCTCAGCCCTTGTCTCCAGTACCATCCAGGGCCTTGTCTCGCCCACCAGTCCAGACAAACCTATTCCCGCCACCCGTAAAACCCTCCCCAGCCCCAGCCCCAGTTCTAGTCCAGATGCAGTCACCAGTACCACAGCCCTCCCTAAAGTCACCATCCCTCCATCTGTTTCTACCACTCCCACTACCAACCAGGACTCTGCCAAAGCCGTATCAGCCCTCAGCTCTAGCTCACCGAGTAGTCCCAACACCAGCAATAGCCCAGGCAAAGTGTTCCCCAGCACCCCCAGCCCGACAGTAACATCTGGACCCCTACCCAAAGGCCCTCAGCTGAGGTATGTATTATACACACACTTTGTCTTTGATTTACTGAGTACAATAGGAAATTAATATGTTGAACCGTTGCACATAAAAGCAAACTGGACTAGAAAGGTCAATGTAAGTGTTGTGTATGTGTTGAGTCTGTATTACGGTACAAATATTTTATCATATCACCTCATATGAAAAATATTTAAAATACAGTTTGTATTAGGACAATCAAAGTAGTCATATTGAATGTTTTGCCACTTGCTGCTTAAAGGCCCATAGCCCCTTACACACATACACAGCAATTTTCAATCAGTTTTTTGTGTGTCCAAAAATAAAAATAAAACCATTGCCTGATCGTTTTTCGTGAGAGGAAAAAGAAATCTGTGTGCAAGGGCCTTAACTGTGGGTTCCTTTGTTCCAAGTAAAGTATGTGTTGAGAGCCCCTCCTAACAGCCAATCTCATCTGAACCCCCCTCCTTCCATCCCTCCAGTCCAACCAGCCCTGGTCCAGTTAAAGTCAGCAACACCACGTCTAGCCGTAGCCCAGCCAGCCCCAGAACGGTCTCAACGCCACAATTTAACTTTCAGACTCCCAACAACAAGGTAAGAAAGACGTAGACCGTGTCTACACTAGTGAAGAACCCTTTGCATAAACATATACGCTTTGCACAGTGTGAGAACAGACACACTGTGCGCTATCTATCATCAGGTGAGTTGATAATGTGCTGTGTCAACAATTTCTTCCGGATGACTAACCTTGCACTGTAGCTGCAAAATGGCAGCTTTTCAGAAATGAAGAAAATATTGAAAAGGATTTTCATGTATACTTTATGGTTCTTCTGGTGGAGAAATGTACTCATCACTCAGTGGATTATGTAATTATTCCAGCTTACTGTGTAGCAGCTGCAGTATACTCATAGTAATGGAAAAGCGGTTTGAACTTTGAACTTTTATTTCCATTACATCATTTCAAGATCAATCCACTCCAAAATATTGTCAGTGAAACTTTTGCACATCGCTGGGAGGTGGGTATGTTGATCTGGTTGAACTGGTTGGAAGTCTTTTATGAGTTTTTGTTTATACAACGTTGGCTTGTATTAGTATGGTTATTAATTTAATATGACACATCAATATACAGTACCTCCTTGCTGCAGATATTACCTTCTATGATATCAGTATTTTATCATATGGTGCTTATACCAGGCTAACTAACTTGCATGACTTAATGTGGTAATGGTTTGATCTTCATGTAGCTCCTTATACTTACCAGCAATGTCTTTAAAAATCTTGAGAAGAGAATCATTTTTAAATGATATGACAAATCTACAGCTCTTCCTCCAGCTATCTGTCCACACGGAAATGTGCACAACATTATTGTACCAGACTCAGAAATGCTGATATGTTTCAGTAGAAAATCATTCCAGTAAATAAGTTCCAAAGCCAATCGTAGTTTCTATCAATCGTCACACTGCAGTAAAATCCTCAGCGTTAAATTATACATTTGTAAAGGTGTAATGCTATGAGTGTACAAATGTAACCAAATTGACCCGTAAAGGTTCATGTGGACCTCCAGCCTAGTGAGGACTGATAGCCTTTAAAAGTAGAGCATCCAGCCCTGTACTGCTGCTGCTGCTTCTCCAGACTCCACTTCTGCCAAACAGAGAGAGACACAGAAAGAGAGAGATACTGACCTGATAAAATGGGAGAGTGGAGCACCCTGTGTGTGTGTGTGTGTGTGTGTGTGTGTGTGTGTGTGTGTGTGTGTGTGTGTGTGTGTGTGTGTGTGTGTGTGTGTGTGTGTGTGTGTGTGTGTGTGTGTGTGTGTGTGTGTGTGTGTGTGTGTGTGTGCGCGTGCGTGCGTGTGTGTATGTGTAACTCTTCCATGGGCATCTGTGTTTGTGCCTGCATGTAAGTGTTGTGTTTGCATTTATGCGTTTGCGCGTGTGCGTGATTACGTGTATTCTGAGTACTGCACCGTTTGGGGTCAGAAAGCGCGAACAGCTGCCATAAAGCGAAGACAACAGCTGGGAAAACCAAAGGGAAAGAAGCCACACCAGGACAGCTGGCATTTCTTTTTTCTTTTTGGACAGCATATCTATTTTAGCAGAAAGAGAGAGAGAGAGAGAGAGAGAGAGAGTCCACTATAGCTGCTCTGATGCAGGACAGTTGGAGGGGAGATGGGGAAGGAAGGCGAAGGAAAGAGAGAGATAGAGGGATAAAGGAGGAAAACGAGGAGAGATGTTAGAAGGATGTTTGCCAAATGTAGCGAGCGGCTGAGCGGAGGAGGACTGGGAAAGTTCCAGCGGGGGAATGTTTCCGTGAAAGTTGCAAGTTGAGGATGGATTGTATCTGTATCCTCACTACCAAGGTGAGACGGACAGAGGGGACGCCAGCAGCCACCTCTTATTTATATCAAAGTAGGACTCTCCTTCAGTGCTGTATCTAGTGCTGTACGCTCTGTCATGGCACTTTATTAATGCAGTATTTTTTTCTTTTTTTCATTTGTTAGATTTGTCAGCATGTGTAACTATTTAACACGTGTTAACTCATTGGGATTACAGAAAAGGTCAGATTTACCTGCTCACCTGAGTGAATACACAGAGTTTGAGTCGTAAAAAGAACAGAGGAGAACGTATATTTTTTTATTAAATTGTAAAATTGTCATATTATCAAACTTATCTTAAATTTCAAGCATATCAGACTACATTTCCACAAAGGAAGGCGTGTATTTAATTCAGTCTGGCTCAGAAGCAGGAATTATACATATGACCAGCAGAGGGTATCACAATAGTAGGCATGGATTCTCCCCATCAGCCCTGCTAGTATGATGCTCTTGTGGGGATGAAGGCCAGGGCTGTTGCTCAGTTGTTTGTCTGACATGTGACATCCAGAGAGACTGAAAACTAGGTTGGTGCAGCACACTCTTGAAAGGACAAACTGCATGACTGACTGGCTGATTTCCTGATAACTTATTTAGCTACCTGTCCTTCCGGATGGGTGAGTGACTGACTGACTGATTGATCTAAAGGGCCAGTCCCCCTGAGCACTATAACTATAATTATAACTACACTGACTATAAAAAATGTAATACAATGGTGAATGTTATAGTTATCTTATATGTACTTATATATTTATTGGGGGGGTGACACACAGCAACGGTCGTCAGGATCGGGATTCGAACCTGTGGTATGCGCCTGGACCGCTAGGTCAGCGGGCGCCCTGGTAGGCGGAGTTCTGAAGTGGACACAGACCTCCTATGAGACACAGACAGAGTAGATTATATATTTATTTTTTTACCATTTTATCATGAGCATTAGTGAGGACCAATTACTGTATATGACGATCTGGCCCAATTTGTGCCCTAGGCAAGCTTTCTCTTATATATACAGTAGTTACGAGTTACTACTGTACAAGTGTGCATAGATAGACTGTAGTTAATACTACATACAGTATATACTGTAGTTACTATTGTATATACTGGACTGCTGTACTGTATATACAGTACTGCATGGATCTTAAATGCAGCAGTTCAGTGCTTATAGCTAACCTAAGTTAGTTGTTTAAGTGTGCATGTTGGCAACACTATGTCAGTATGGCAAAAATGAGAGGAAGAAGAAAGGTAGGAATGTATAAACGTGTGTGTGTGTGTGTGCGCGCGCACACACACACACACACACACACACACACACACACACACACACACACACACACACACACACACACACACACACACAGATTTAATTATCAGTGTTGCAGAAGGACATTAAAGTCAATGGACTTTGTTGGGAATCCCTCCAGCATTTAACAGGTTGGTTGGGTTTATCTCATTAGATGAACGGTTTAATTGACAGAGGGTGTTGCCTTGGACCTGCTGGGTCACACTGCTCCTCGCCCTGCAACATGTTGTTCTTCCAGAGTGAAATGAACACTCAGGATTTTACTGTGAATCCTTCTCTTTTCCTGTCTCCTGTGTCTCATACTTAATTCTCTCTCTCCTTTGCTGTGGTCTTATTGAGTGCTGCTGTGCCCCCCTGCCCCAACGGAGCAAAAGTCTCCTCAATAAGAGGCTTACCTTAGGCTGCTAATAGACTTTATAGAGGTGCTATTTAAAGAAGGAGAGAGAGAGAGAGCGAGAGAGAGAGAGAGAGATAATGAATTGTAGGTATCCCTTGTTTTTGTCAGGTACTGTACCCACTATTGGCTGTAACAGTTTTATCCAATCTGTCCATCTGTATAACTGTGCAGAGGGGTCACGATTTCATGAATGAATCTGGACAGTTCAGGACTGAAGAAGGAAAGGAGAGAGGAGCACATGATAGGATAGGGGTAACCTCTACACTGGATAATAGAACCTCAAGTCAAGGAGCTACAGTGTATAGCTGAACTCGTGCCGGACTGTTCGTCCTGGGATTACCTCGCTGCACCTCCGCATACATACAGGCTTCTCCTTTCTATTAAGATTGGAGAGGGTGCACCGGTGCAGCACTGCTGTTCACTTCAACTTCCTGCTCTGAGGTGCCACTATAGTGTTGGAGTGTAGGATTAATTGATCTCCTGATGTGAGCAGCTCAGTAGGGCTACAGGTGAAGATGGAGCATGACAATGCTACAGCATCATTCAATGTAAAGTATCCAGCTCTGTTTGTTGTTTTATTTCACTTCATTCATCTGTTTGCCTGTCTTGCTGTGCTATGACTATCACTTGGTCTATATGCCACACTGTCTGTCTGTCTGTCTGTCTGTCTGTCTGTCTGTCTGTCTGTCTGTCTGTCTGTCTGTCTGTCTGTCTGTCTGTCTGTCTGTCTGTCTGTCTCCAGGACTATATGCCACGCTGTGTCTTTCGGTCTGTGTCTATCTAGTATTCTACAGTATATAACACTGCCTGTGTCCTGGTCTATATGCCACACCAGGGGTTGACACTAAGGTCTCAGAGGCACTTGCCCATCGGGCAAGTACAGGTCATGTTCTACTTGCCCGAAGGTAATGCCCACTTGCCCGAAAAGTAAATCGTCCATTATAAAATGATAGGTACAATTTTAATTACCGCTCAATTTAACACTTATTTCTTCACTTTCTGGGGCTGTGCGATAAAATGTCATACATCAATACAGCCAAATCCAAATACCAAATACTTTAGCTATGATTGAATGTCTATGGTTTCACACTTGTTATTTTATATTTTTAAATGTAAAAAACAGCACATCATAGGTAAATAGTGCTCTTATTTTACATTCCACAGACCAGAAGACACAGCGCACTGGCCACTTTCAGGTGTTTAGACAGATATCTCGTGTTGTGTTTATAGACATTTGTGTCCCCTCTCAAATGAGCACTTGCCCTGTCGGGCAACCTGAAAGCCAACTTCACCTGCCCTGACATTTTATTTACCTGCCAGGGGCAGGTGGGCAAGCCTTAGTGTCAATGCCTGCACACTATGTGTGTCTGTCCCTTTCTCTCTGCCCACCTGTCTCTGTTTGCCTGATTGTAGGGGATTAGCAAAGGTACTGTAATTTATACAGTACACACCAGACAGACTAGAGCCGTTTTCCCTCTCCCTCTCTCTCTCTCTCTCTCTCTCTCTCTCTCTCTCTCTCTCTCTCTCTATCTATGTGTGCGAGTGAGTGAGTGAGTGAGTGAGTGAGTGAGTGAGTGAGTGTGTGTGTGTGTGTGTGTGTGTGTGTGTGTGTGTGTGTGTGTGTGTGTGTGTGTGTGTGTGTGTGTGTGTGCGTGTGCGTGCGTGTGTGTGTGTGAGAGAGTGAGTATTATGTGTAGTTAAGTCGGACAGTGGTCCAGGAGGTCAAAGTCTAAAAAGCTTAATTAATCAATGGAAAAGCCTTTATGTGCGTGCGTGTGTATGTGTAGTAGTACCTAGCAAAGGGACAGGGCAAACCTTTGTCTCCATAAGGTGATGATCGCATACTGTATGTGATTGTAGTATTTGCGTACTTGCTTTTGTTGTGATGTACTTGCCAAAAATTCAAGTCTGGGTTGTCATTATTGTAAGTTGGGAGTTAAATGCTCAAGTCAGGCGATTGGTAAGGTTACTGGTGGGGGCTATGGACCACCGAGGTTGAAACAACAGCTAATCCATTTAGCCAGATGACTAATCTCAACGCACGCACGCACGCACGCACACAAACAACCGCAGTCAAGCTAGGGACAGCAATTTTGTCCCAAATTAGACATGTCCCCAATCAACTGATGTCCAGCAGCTGTCCCAAAATGTGGCCTGTGTCAGAATCATTTCACTGCATGTATATGTTAAATATGAGTATATGATGATTGATGAGTAAAATATGAATCTTGAACACGCATGCACGCACACATGCACACACACTATACTATATACAAATATAATTGCATCGAGTTCAGCTCAGTTTGTTAAATTCAATCTCGCCAGGATCGGTCAGTCTATCTTCAAGGCATGAGAAATTAAACCGTATAGAAGACAAAGGCTGCGTCAGTCCCTGGCTGTGACCCTTGGCTAACAGCAGATTTCTGTTGTTCCACCAGGGGACCAGACCCATTCTACTGTACATTTTCATTGTCTATTTTCAGTTGTAGGGGTTCAGTGCATAGCTGGAACAGAGAAGGGAGGGCTGGCAGAGAGGGGAGGTTCTGTTCCGGATCTGCCCTACAAAAGATGAAAACCTCAAATGGTCTGTCCTCGTGCGAGGCCAGACCTTATCCCTGTTTATGTGGCCCTCAATTTGAGTTGTAACACAAATAAAGCAGTTCTGGAATAGTTAACGTACATGTTATTGGATCAACTCAGGCTTTTCAGAATACTTTTCTACTTTGATTCTTTTTGCTATTATTACATACAACACCCATTGGGCACCGGCCGCCTACTTGGGAATGATGCAAGTCGAGAATGATGCAAGTTGGAAATGCATTCCCCAACCAGTTATGTAATACCCGTTATACACATTATCATAGTATCTGTTGTACCAGTTTGTCTGTGTCCCCTTTATGCCCATATACGGTATGGAGTTTCGTATCAGGCATGTCCAAATACAAAGTCTAGGCCAGTCTATAACGCCTTATTGATGACATCAGCATACTCAATGTATGGGGATTTGCATTTCTAGTGATATTTTTTTGGGAGATCGCCTAATACAACCGACTTCCCTCTGGTCATTGGTGACGTGTGCTGACTGAGTTTGAAGTAGGTTGGTCAGACGGTTGTCAAGATACGTTAACTAAAGACACACACACACACAGATGCACAGAGATTACATTTATTGCGACCGTCAGGGAGCAGTTTACTATGAAAACCTCCACCGGCCGTCCGTCCGTCCGTCCGTCCGTCCGTCCGTCACACGTCACACGTGACCATCAACAAACGTCACACCTTTGTTGATGTTTAAATCGAAGAGTCTTGGTCAAATACTTCTGTTGGTTTCTGCACTGATCATTTATACAATTCAGCTGTGTTTGCTCGTGTCATCATGATGAGGTCATAAATCAGCCATGCCCAAATATAGATTTTACGGGTTTACATGCTTACTCAGTTATTCGTTATGTGAAAGTCCTATGACGTCTATGATATCTGACATCATCATACATACATTCCCTTTTATGCCCATAAATGGAGATCCCCTCTGTAGAACCAGCCACTGACATCACTGTAATGTCAGGGGAACCAAATCCCTTTTATGCCCATATATGGAGATCCCTGTGATGCCAGGGGAACCAAATCCCTTTTATGCCCATATATGGAGATATGGAGATCCCCGTGTTGCCAGGGTAACCAAATCCATTTTATGCCCATATATGGAGATCCCTGTGATGCCAGGGGAACCAAATCCCTTTTACGCCCATATATGGAGATCCCTTATGTCATCAATATTAAGCCCATATCTGTGAATATCTTTGGGTACCAGATGTCTCCATATATGGTTAAATGGTCCGATATACATCACTGGCCAGAAGACCAAGAAATGGTGCAACCTCGCCCTTTGCTTTTCTCCCTTAGGCATCTTACTGGTAGGTAGTTTAATGAGGAATGCAGTATGGTGGTAGGTAGGTAGTTATGGCCTTTGATGTAAGATTTTCACTTTCTAGGATAACTATATTTGCTATTCCCAGATGATGCCCTTTTAGGGTACCCCTCATGCCCATATATGGAGATCCCCAGGCTTTACTAATTAACATAAGTTTTATGCCCATATATGGAGATCATTGTCCCAGGCAAACTAGATGGGCTGTATGGATATCCAGATGTGTGATGTAAGTGTTTTATTCCAAATGTGGCACCCCACAGACATATTTCCAGAAACAAAATCCCTTTCATGCCCATATATGGAGATTTCTGATGTCATCAATCCCAGGCCCTGTAAAAAACATGGTTGCTATGGTAAACAGTTGGTTGCTAGGGTAAACAGTTGGTTGCTAGGGTAAGAAAACATGGTTGCTATGGTAAACAATTGGTTGCTAGGGTAAACAGTTGGTTGCTAGGGTAAAAAAAACATGGTTGCTGTGGTAAAAAGTTGGTTGCTAGGGTAAACAGTTGGTTGCTAAGGTAAAAAACATGGTTGCTATGGTAAACAGTTGGTTAGTAGGGTAAACCTTCAATGATTTTGACATCTTGTTACTAATCTGTCAGTAGATAATGCCGGTCTTATATAAGGGTCATTTGTGTACGGTGTGATGTCATACTGATGTCAGCAGTGTGACAGGAGATAAGCGACCAACGGTCGCTTATCTCCCGATTAGGGAGTCTTACTGGTAGTAGCATACACTACATATAGACATAGACTATAGTGCAGAGAGTCAGGAAACAGGGAGAGTGACTCGGGGAATAATATGCAGCATACGTTGTTAACAATGTACTGTAAGTCTAAATTTATTTTATTTATTTGTTTGTGTATTCCATATTTAGTTTTTGGGGACGACCGTGGCTCACATTGTAGAGCGGCCGCTTGGGAATAAGAAGGTTCCCGGTTCGATCCCCAACTCCCCCTGGGATAGTGTTGAAGTGTACTTGAGCAAGACACTGATGCCTTACATGCTCCTGATGAGCAGGTTGGTGCCTTGCATGGTTTCCTCCGTCATCGCTGGGTGAATGTGTGTGTGAATGGGTGAATGTGGTGCACGGCACATTGTAAAGCGCTTTGGATAAAGGCACTATACATACACGTGACGTAAATGTACCATTCAATTCACTATACATGAGTTGTATTTTTTATTCTAATGTTGAACAATAAACTGTTGTAAGGGCATGCTTGCATCACATGCCTTTCCAGCATACGGGTGCAAGTTACTGAAATCATGTACCAAAAATCTCCACTATTACACAATTAGTAATCCTCACAACTTTAGAATAACATCCCAATAAGGTGTATACAATATTAACACTGACATATTTTCACATGTAAATTAATTTGTGTTTGGACCAGCTGTAGGTGCAGGGAGGATGTGGGTGGCTATAGTATAGGGACTCATTGGAGAAGAGGGCTCTACCCTGGTGTTGCTTAATACTGATGATGTTAGAATAGTTGGAGGCAGTGGAAAGGCTTTATTGTATTGAAAGTTAATCAACAAGTATTAACAAATACTCAACACATCAATATTACGTTGTTCACTAATACCTTTTTCATAATCTATGAACTTAACTAGTTTAGTTTAGTTTCATTTATGAGCACATTGTAATATAAAATATAAACAATATATCAAAAGACAATAAGTTATTGTGCAAGAAAACGAAGAAGCCAACAGGCTTATTTTGAATCTTCTCCTTAATGGAAGAGTTCAATAATAAGCATACATTAACAGTTCAATAAGAACAATACAAAATAATGCAGGATTACAAGGAGACCAGCAGTTCAATAAAGACATAAAAACACAGAAACTCATTCTGATCTGTTCTGAAGATGTAATGCCTACGTTCCACCACAGGGTAGAGCTGTGTGTCTGAAGAGTTTTGCAAGAAAGCTCCAGATATAAAAATATATTTTGGTGTAATTGATTTACATTATCCATCATGCAATGGCCAAATTATTTATATAATACTCTTGCTGTCAGGCAGAAATCTCCAGTCCATGTTTCAAATTTTTAAGGTTTTTCGTAAAAATTAAGGCCCTATTTCGTCATAATACAGTGTCATACAAAATTGCCAAAAATTGATAATCTACAAGCTCGCAAAGCATTGCAACATCTGCTTTTTATTAATGATGAAGTGAAAGTGTCTATGGTTTTTATAAATATTACATTGAGGTTGTGGCTCAATTATTACAACATTGAATCCATTGGAACGCAGGTTCTTTTTTCCAATTCCTGAAAAGAAACCGTTTCTTTTTCAAGGTTTCCACCCGACAGTGACAATATTATACTAGTAAGACGCCTCAGGGTGACAAGCGACCTCGAGGTCGCGCCATGTCTTGGCCATCTGGCCAGTGATGTACAACTGCTCAAAGAAATTAAGGGAACAAAATGTTCCCTTAATTCTTTGAGCTTTCTTTGAGCAGTACTATAGTATGCTATACTCAAATAAATTCAAATATATTAAGGGAACATTTTGTTTCCTTCATTTCTTTGAGCAGTATATATCGGACCAGTTACCCATAATGGGTACCAGTTACCTATGGGTTACCCATATACAGTATGTACTACATATGGAGATATGCTGTGAGAGCCCAAACATGCTTACTCAGTTATTAGTTATGTGAAAGTCGTATGATGTCTATGACGTCATACGCTTTTATGCCCATACATGGAGATCCCTGTAGAACCAGCCACACAGATATGGGCTGTTTTGGCCAACTGTCTTGGCCATATATGGATTCTGTTAGTGTGGTATGTGGACAAGCTGTGACGGTTCTGATAGTAAACTGCGACCTACGGTCGACAACAATGCACAATGATGAAAAAAACAACAAAAAACAACAACAACACAGCCATCAATTTTAAAATCAACCTCTTAACTTCTCTGAGATGTAGTCTGCAGTGCAGAATAATAGTTCAGTTAATGTCCATGGAGACTGAGATGAAAAGAGATGAAGAGAACTACAGACAGAGAGATGAAGAGAACTACAGACAGAAAGATGGAAGGAAAGAGAACGACAGACTGAGAAGATGCCTAGAAAGGTGGTGCCTAGAAACGTTCTGGGACACTCACGCACACGCACTCACGCACAGTCGCACACACACACACACACACACACACACACACACACACACACACACACACACACACACACACACACATGCAGGAAGAGAAACGCTTGTGTTTATTCTAAATATCCAGCTGGTTGGCCGATCACATGACTAGTTGGAATGTCGGTGCCCGGGGGCTTCTTTGATTGGTTACTGTCTACAGTATATAACTCAAACACACACACACACACACACACACACACACACACACACACACACACACACACACACACACACACACACACACACACACACACACACACACACACACACAAAGCATAGTTATTTCTGTGCTGACTGACCTACTAATGTTAACATGTAGTCCATGCCTGCTAGGCTCATGAGCTAGCATCTCTCTCTCTCTCTCTCTCTCTCTCTCTCTCTCTCTCTCTCTCCTCTCTCTCTCTCTCTCTATTTCCACTTTCTTACTTTACTATTTACAATCTTTCTTTCACTACATTTTCTTTCTTACATTCTTTTTTTTTCTTTGCGTCTCGTGATTCATTATGAATGGATGATAATAATAGATAGTATTGTGTTCTCCACGTGGTACAATGTGTAATGTCAGCAATAATAGATCACATCTATAAAGTCTTTCTGTTTTCATATCCACGTGAACTTCATTGCCTAGAGCTAACCCAGATGCATCATTGTGTATGTGTTCCTGTTCTTGTGTACATTATATGGCCATAGTGTGTGTGTGTGTGTGTGTGTGTGTGTGTGTGTGTGTGTGTGTGTGTGTGTGTGTGTGTGTGTGTGTGTGATGCACACTTTATGTCTACATGTGTGCATGCATTTGGACATGCTCTCGTATAGCCATGCTTCCGTGTGTGTGGGTGTGCTAGTGCTTGTGTTATGTCAGTGGGGTTTCCCATCTGTTCCTTGCCAAACATAGAAAGAGTCCCAGGACACACTAAACAGCTTGACTATAGGCTCTTCATTGGGACTCAATGCCATGCTTTGAAAGAGTGATAAGGATTCCCTTAATTATTCCAGAGAATTTGGAGCTAAAGTTCTCTCCAAAGTCCTCCAATTAAATTAAAACAAGCCCCCATATTTCTTTCTTTAATGAGCTAGCCAGGCTCTCAATGGAATTAGACAAGGTTAATCTAAGGTACAGTAGGCTGCATTAGATCGTGTGAGCAAGTTGATGTTAACCTGAGTAACATGCTGCAGGCTAGTATACAGTATGTTAACCTGAGTAACATGATGCTGGCTAGTATACAGTATGTTCTGTAGATTGGAGTCTTCAGATAACAGTGCATCCACAGCAGCCTGTAAAATCAGTTATGGGTAGGGCTGTCACAATTATTACATAATAGTCTAATCGTGATTATTTTTCATAATCGTCATAATCGTTTCCATGCTGAAAAATGTTCATATATTTTTAAGAAAGTCAAAAATAGTGGAAATAGCAGATCTACAAGCTCACAACGCGTCGCATCGCGACGCGTTGTGAGCTTGTAGATCGGCTATTTCCACTATCAATGTTCTTTTTTAAGTATAAAGTTGTCAAATATGTCAGTAATTTCATTGTATATTTATGGTTATGTGTCATATCTGCCATGTGCAACTTCAAAGCCTACAAGCCAAACAGAAATGTAATTGTCAACGACAAAAACACAATTAAATCGTTAATCGCAATTATTTGAGAGAAAATTAATCGTCATGTAAAATGTCATAATCGTGACAGCCCTAGTTATGGGTCAAAGCAAAACACACGGTTAACGAAACTTCAGTGAAAAGCTCTCTGTCAGGGCTTCCTTCTGTCTTGGAAGTGGAGTATATTAGAAATTTAGGATCACATGGCGGCTTCCCACCCCTCCAAGTATGAGAGTAAAATAGCACCCATATGTGAATATGGTCAATAGAACGGTTCTTGTACTTAAAGGGATATTTCACTTTCCAAAAAATGTTATCGTCTAATCAGGCTTTTAAGAACACCCTGAACAGTTTTTAATTTGCTTGATTCATTGATGTAAATGTTATCCGGCCCTCCAGGCCCAGGGCCTCTCCCCAGAGGGCCTGCCCATTGTAACTTCAAACTCCATTTTAACCATGATAGATTCATCAAAAACACACCATATATTTTTTTCTGGTGACTCATACTACCCTCCTAATACGTGAGCAGGCTGTGTTTTCTCAATAACTTTTTTCATTTATTTTTAATATTTTTTTGGGGAAAATGAAAGAAAATCAATACAATAAAAAAATATTAAAAATAAATGAAAAGAATATCGAAAAAACACTGCCTGCTCACGTATTAGGAGGGTAGTATGAGTCACCAGAAAAAATAATGTGTGTTTTTAATGAATTTATCATGGTTAAAATGGAGTTTGAAGTTACAATGTGTGTATGGGGAAGCGTCCTGCAGGAGGAGGGCCTGGTAACATCCATCCATCCATCCATCCATCCATCCATCCATCCATCCATCCATCTTCAACCGCTTATCCGGAATCGGGTCGCGGGGGTAACAGTTCCAAATGAGACTTCCAGATTTCCTTATCCTGAGCAACTTCCTCCACTCCTTCTGGGAGTATACCGAGGCGTTCCCAGGCCAGTTTGGAGATATAATCCTTCCATCTGGTCTTAGGTCTGCCACAGGGTCTCCTCCCAGTGGGATGTGCATCGAGGACCTTCCTAGGAAGGCGCTCGGGGGGCATCCATACTAGATGCCCGAACCACCTAAGCTGACTCCTTTCCAAGTGAAGGAGCAGCGGTTCTACTCCAAGTCTCTCTCGGGTGATTGAACTTCTCACCCTATCTCTAAGGGAGATACCAGCCACCCTTCTGAGAAAACTCATTTCGGCCGCTTGTACCCGAGACCTTATAATTTCGGTCATGACCCACACTTCATGACCATAGGTGAGAGTGGGAACGAAGATTGCTCGGAAGACAGAGAGCTTTGCCTTACGGCTCAACTATATAAATATTGAATCAAGCAAATTAAAAACTTTTCAGGGTGTTCATAAAAGTCTGATTAGAAAATAAAATGACCAAAAGTCTTTTTGAAAGTGAAATATCCCTTTAAGCTAAAATGGGGAGCCATCAGAAACTAGCTCACAAAATATCACATTTAGCACGACCCTGCATGAACACTTCAGTGGTTGAAACATTCGACTGAGATAAAGTCTCTGTTGCGCTAAGATTTGATTCACTTATTTGTATTATGTATTTCCACATATCCACTCCTGTAGTTAAGTGGCTATTCAAGCATATTCATCCTCTCACCTCTAATTCACCTCATCATTTGTCGCTTCACACCATCTCTTTCACCCCCCTAAATCTGTGTCCGTTTCTCACTCAGCTTTCTCTCTCTCTTGCTGTGTTGTTTATTTCCAAGTCTCCCTTGAGGTGAGAAGATAAGAGGCAACCACAGAGAGACCACTGTGCGTGCGTGCGTGCGTGCGTGCGTGCGTGCGTGCGTGCGTGCGTGCGTGCGTGCGTGCGTGCGTGCGTGCGAGCGTGTGTGTGTGTGTGTGTGTGTGTGTGTGTGTGAGTGAGTGAGCGTGTGTGTGCGTGTGTGTGTGAGAGCATCAGTGTGCATGCAACTTAGTCCAGATGGTCCAGCTGTCAGCATAATGACTCTCGGTCAAAGAGTTCTTTAACTTCTCTTCCTCTCATCTTCTATTTACACTCCTCCTTCTCTAATTCATTGGCTGTTGGCTACTTTTATCTTCTTCTTGGTGCTAGTGTTCTGTTGACACTACCTACTCCACTGAGAGAGGGATCAACAAAGTAAGAGAAAATGGCTTGTGAGTCTGGTTGATGTAAGGACATACATTCAGCTCCATCCATTCATGTATATCTCTCTCTCTGTGTCTCACTACCTCCATTTTATATTTGGTCAATTCAGTATTCAGACTCCCCCCCCTGTGTGTGTGTGTGTGTGTGTGTGTGTGTGTGTGTGTGTGTGTGTGTGTGTGTGTGTGTGTGTGTGTGTGTGTGTGTGTGTGTGTGTGTGTGTGTGTGTGTGTGTGTGTGTGTTGCAGGTGTATTAGCTTACACATACAGTACACAGCATCACTGCAGCAGGTATGATGGTATATAGTGAGAGAAACATCCTTGTAATTTAATAAGACACACTGTACTCCCCCCTCACTCGACCTGTGTCTTCAGGTCTCTCCATTTCTCTCTCTCTCTCTCTCTCTCTCTCTCTCTCCCTCTCTCTCTCTACTACTACTACTCTGCCTCCCTCTGCCTCTCATTGATCTATCTTGCTGCGGAGAGGCGGGCCAAGAGAGGCATTGGAGCGAACAGAGGGAGAGAGACGTAGCGATAGAAAGAGAGGCACAGACTCAAACAGAGAGAGCAGAGGAGAGGGGACTGGTACTGCAGAGAAGGACAAGAGAAATCACTTTATCACACAAACAGACACATACTGTACGTACGTACATGCATACATACATACATACATACATACATACATACATACATACATACATACATACAGTACTTAGAGTACATATATACATACATACATACATACCGGTACATACATACATACATACAGGTCATACAATAGACACACCACACAAGACCCTGATGCTGAAACACTTATGCAGGGACACACACTGAGGAGACACACAAATACATTCTGACACAAGCATACACACACACACACACACAGACACACACACACACACACACACACACATTGATACACGCTTACGCTGACACACAAGCGGACAGTGACCATGTCGCTGCGTGCTGTGTCCTGACGGGCTGTGAGGATTACACTGATGAAGAGGATGATGTATACCATAGCGACGAAGAGCGCGGGGGACCCGACGCCAGCCGGCCACAGCTGAGGAGCGTAGCCAGGCGGGGGGGGCGGGGTGGGAAGGGCTGTGTGTGTGTGGGGAGGGGGGGTGGGGGTGGTGGCGGCAGGCAGAAATAGGGGTGTAGTGTGTGATGGGATGGAGTGCGGCCGGAGGAACACGTGTGTGTGTGTGTGTGTGTGGAATGTGTGCATGAAGGCTAGGATGCCCCCCCAGCGTGGAACCAGCTAGTTAACGTTAGCCACATGTTGTGCCACTGCAAAGTAGCATGCACCAACAACACCATATCTCTGATGTTTGGATGCAAGGTAGGTTAAGTGCAGTTCTCTCTCTCTCTCTCTCTCTCTCTCTCTCTCTCTCTCTCTCTCTCTCTCTCTTTCTCTCTCTCTCTGTGTGTGTGTGTGTGTGTGTGTGTGTGTGTGTGTGTGTGTGTGTGTGTGTGTGTGTGTGTGTGTGTGTGTGTGTGTGTGTGTGTGTGTGTGTGTGTGTGTGTGTGTGTACAGTATGTGTGCATGCATCGGTGCGTGCGTGTTTGTAAAGTATATACCAATATTGTGCAGCAGAGAAGCGTGTATATCAATCTATTGGTCTGTATTGGTGAAATCCACTGTTAGTAAGGGAAGAATATGTCCAGAAAGAGAAAGAAAGAGAGACAGAGAGGTAATGACTAAGCTTGTCTTGGGGCTGAGAGGTAAACTAAGGTGAGAGTAGCCGGCGGGAGAGAGCGAAAGAAGGGAACAGAGGGAGCAGCGTTTGGATGATGCTGTCGTGCTAACAGTTCATCGATGTTTCAGTGTGTGTGTGTGTGTGTGTGTGTGTGTGTGTGTGTGTGTGTGTGTGTGTGTGTGTGTGTGTGTGTGTGTGTGTGTGTGTGTGTGTGTGTGTGTGTGTGTGTGTGTGTGTGTGTTTTGTTGTTGTTGTTGTTGGTGTGTGTGTGTGTGCATTTACTGTATGTGTTTTGACTTGTACTGTAGGTGCATTGAGACAGAGAAATGTGTTTGTTGTGTTTTGGCTTGGGTTACACATTTTGAGCCGTCTGCACCCTGCAACCGATTCAGTAGCACAGGTCCATTCACTAAGCCCACTTAGGATGACCATTACCTGACGCTGTTCATAGCGGAGTGTGTCAGTTCACTTGAATCGCATATAAACCTACACTTGTTTTAAAGTAAAAAAAACAAAAACAAATTAGATATAGTTTACAGATACAGAAAACACACATCTCATATTATGCTTTTGCAGTAACTATGGGTACTTGCAGTATGTTCAGAAGAAAGAATGCTATCATATATGCCATATGGTTATATTAAGGTTGTCAAAAGTTTGTGTAGGTTAGACTGCAAACAGAAAAACCCTTCCTAAATGAAATAATGGAGCTCAACGCAAAGAGAAAAACAGAATACGATCAACAAGAAGTGTCAGTTTTCTATCGATCTGTAAGTAAGTAGGTTGGAGAGGCTTATTGTTGGAATCAGCCTGAGCGTAGATAGATAGATAGATAGATACCTTTATTATCCCAAGGGGGAAATTCAGTTGTCCAGTTGTAGCACAGCAGTATACAGTTATTTACAAAGTTACAGAGAAGTAATAAAAAGAGATAGATAAGAGGAAAAAACAAGAGCAGTACAGTACCAATAAAGAGAAGGTGCATCAAGAGAGGGGGCGAATAATATATAAATATATATACATAAAGTGTCTTACAAAAAGAGACCATAGCAGTCAATGCTAGTTAGTGCAACAAGTATCTCACTGTCATCGTTAAACAAAGCAAAATACTCAGAAACTACCGACACAACCTAATAGTGCAATGTCAAAAATCAGTGTGAAAGAAACAAAAAAACAGCTCAGAGTTGAAGAAACTAGGAAGCGTGTCACCGCAAGACGCACATGAGCACCCCCTCTGGAAGGTCCTTAGAGGTCAAAGTCAATACAGCAATTGTTCCTTAAAGGTCAAAGTCAATACAGCAATAGTTCTGTCAGTCTAAGTTAGGAAGGAAGTCCTTTTCAATCGCGTGTGAGTCTATTCACATTTTTCAGTGCACTAGACCCCTGCTGGGATATGGATTGCTGATGTGGCTGGCGCTCAACACCTACCATTTGTTCCTGGTATTTACTGCACGACCCAAGCCGTGCTACTAATACGCTGTGGGTGAGTGGTGCCCGGGCTCAAACCCATGACCTTGTGGTCAAGAGCCAAGTCCTCTACCGACTGAGCTATCTCTAATTCATCTATATAGTAAGACAAAAATAGGTTCTGATAACATTTTGATTCAAATTACTTTATACATCACTTGAAAACAGACAGACACAGCATCGTTCGAGCTGCATGCCGATAAGGTCAGAATCAGTTCTAAGCTATTAGATATTGCACATAGTTGGTCTACTTGGTAATGAAAGTAAATGAGACTACGTTAACGCTGAGTTGACAAAATGCACATCTAGAAATGTTGATATGAATTTTAAAGTAACTGTTGCAAAAGTGAAATGAATCAATACTGAGTAACTGCATGGTCTATTTCTCAAATAAACCGTTTTCAGAAACTATTGTGATAACACAGACGTGAGGGCAGAATGGTTGGGAAAATATCTCCCTCTTCTCTCTTCCCACAGCACTATCCAATCAAATTGTTTCCATAACTATGGGGTGCGGTCATTGCAGAAGTTAGTTCGGAGGGGGGAAAAAAACGTGCTGCTAGCAAACGTCAGTCCATGTTAGGTAGGTGCATTGACTGGGTCTAAATTTAGCAAGCATCTTCTGAAGCACTCTGAAAGCAGTCAGATGCAAATTCGCATCAAATATTAAAAGTTCCTTCCAACTGTTTGAGAGTGCTGCGTCTTTGATAAGAAGAAATGTTTAATGTGCTTCTTATGGCACTCAAGTACACTCTGAATATATTTAACCCTAAAACGACAAACTCACCCTCATTTAAATCCATTGCATTGAATGTGCTCTGCATTGGCAATGTGTGTTTTTTTTTTACTTTTGTAATTAGTTCAGTGAGGAACGATGCCAGACTGCGGTTAGGTTAAATTGTGACCGTGACAGCTAGAAGGTCCTGGGTTCGATTCCCGCCGGGGGACACTGTGGGTGCTGGGGGCGTGTTTCTCCCTCCGCGTCATCAGCGCCCACACCCTAGGTGGGGTCGGCGATAGGGCCTTTCTGTGTGGAGTTTGCATGTTCTCCCCGTGTCTCCTAGGGTTGATACACTCACAAAAACATGCAGCAATCCTGGTCTCAATAATGCCTCCCCCTGGCCAGCCGGGGCGCTTGATGGAGGGGAAAGGAACTGGTTGGAATAACAACCAATAACGTGTTCCTTCCAACAACTTGGACTACTCATGCATTGAAGGAAGCATGAGGTCAGTCCGTTGTCTCCCCAGGCGCGGCGGAGGGAGAGCAGAGCCCAGGATTACATAGGCAATTGGCACTGGGTGAAAATGGGTTGCAAAATCGTGGGATAAAAATTATATTAAAAAAAAAGAATTGTGACCGTGACCCTGGACATGGAGACACCTGTTGACATGAGACAGAATTAGATGGATAAAAAGATGCAGGAAGAAGAGGAGAAAATGAGGGACGAGGTTGTTTTGATTCTGAGATCAAATGTCTGTGTGTGTACGTACGTGTGCATCCTTGAGGGTGAGAGGGAGAGAGATTAATTGTGTGTGTGTTGTCCAATTTTGATTTAAAGTTGTTATAAACTCCATGAACTTCACTTCTGTCCTATCAGATCAACTCACCTTGACAGCCTGCCAGGTGCAGACAGAAAAAAACAGAGATAGAAAGAGAGAGAGTGTCTGTGAGGGAGAAATTCTGAGCCAGGGAGAGACTTGGACAATGTGTCCAAAAAGGATAAGGAAAAATAAACGGTGTAGGTCAGAATGAGAGGGAGGGAGTGATGCTTTGGCAACATTGTTTTATGACGTTTCATGCCAATAAAGCTTTGAATTGAAATCAATTGAGAGCTGTGTGTTGGAGAGAGAGAGAGAGAGAAGTACCGGGTTTGTCCTTTCTGTAGTGTATGTACAGTAGATATAGTAGTGTGCGTGAATTGAAATCAATTTAGAGCGATGTGGGTGAGAGAGAGAAGTACCAGGGTTTGTTCTTTCCTTAGTGTGTGTAGATATAATGGTGTGTTTAGCTATAATGGTGTGTGTGTGTGTGTGTGTGTGTGTGTGTGTGTGTGTGTGTGTGTGTGTGTGTGTGTGTGTGTGTGTGTGTGTGTGTGTGTGTGTGTGTGTGTGTGTGTCTGAACCCTGTCTCCTGCATGTGTTCTACAAAGTCTTACAGTGGTACTGTTAGAATCCAGGGGATGTGGTAAACAGGGGAGAATCCCACACATCATGTACTGTATCAATTCTTTATCAACTCACTATTGCAGTAGCCACTGCAGGTGGGCCGTACAGTTTCAACCAAGTCTTTCAGCCCTTATGACACCACTGTCTTATTTTTTGTGAAAAATAACTGTCACAACATTTATGCAGCACAACAGATAAACATTGGTCATTCGTCACTGCCAGCACTGAATGTCATATTATTTTGGAGATGAGACGCGCTGGTTGAAAATAGCTTACTACAGAAACTGAGGCAGACAACGTGGCGTTTATTGTCATACCTCCAGACAAGGTCCCCCATTGGGATAACAGCGCCATCTGGCGCTGCAACAGAGTAAAACTCATAAGCTCCCGTACGAGAAATATCATTTGTCGGCAGGGCTGTCAATCACAAACGAGGGCACCGCCCCCGAGTGTATATAAGCCCTGCGGGCTATCATAACTTCCTCTTCCGCACCTCTGCTTACCTGCAACTAGAGTGTCGCGAACTCAGCCATATAAGTATAATTTTCTGTAAAGTTTAGCCTAAGCGTTGGCTAGGAAGTCGGCCACTGGCCTTTATAGAATATCTCCTGTACGTCTTTATTCTTCAGTTCCAACAGTTTCGGCGTTCTCACCTGTTTCCTCGCTGTAAGTTTCCAGCTTCTTCTCTGAGCTTGTTATTGTCCGATAGCCTCTTGTAGCTTAGCCTAGCTTCAAGCTATCGATGTTCCACGGCCCTCGGCTAGCATGCTGCTATCCTTGTTCCCCTGGAAGTGTGCTCGATGCTGGAGACTTATCGCTGGTGAGGACACCCACCCTCGGAATTTCCTTCGATGATCCCGCAGGCTGCTTCATGTGGTGAGTCTTTCGAGTGTTAGCAAGTGCCTTGCTTGCTCGTTCCTTTGTTTGATAGCCTCATGCTAGAAGGCCCTCACCAGGGCACTGATTGCTAGCGCGCCCTAGCTGGGTGTCGCTATTTTCTTTACTTCTAGCTGGCTAGGACTTTCCAATGTTTGTCCGGTGGTTTCTCGTGTTGTCCCCGCCGCCCTGGTCTCGCCGACCAGGGCTACGGGCCTCTCCTGGCAGGTTTTGTGGGCACGCAGCGGTGCCCGCTGTTTGTGCTTCCTTCACTTAGCCTCCACTAGCCTTGTGGCCTGCCTGGTTTTTTCCCTCCACCGGACTCTGCTGCCTCCGGGGCTCGCGGCGCTGTACGCCACAGCCCTGCTTCTCGCCCCGGGCCGCAGCCTGCAGCCACTACGCCTATAGGGGGCTCCAGCGCGCCGCTGGTGCCCTACGGCGGACGGCTGCAACGTCACGGGACTACTTGCTGGTTCTCGCCCTCTCTCCCGCCGGTTCGGCTGGCCGCCGTCCCAGGGAGGAGAACCTGCTAGCCCGCCCGGCCGCTCCCACGCCGGGGGCGGCTAGCGGCGTGGTTTTTTCCCGCCTGCAGCCACGACGCCACGTTGTTTCTGCCTCCGGGGCTCGCGGCGCTGTACGCCACAGCGCTGCTTCCCGCCCCGGGCTGCAACCTGCAGCCACTACGCCTATCGGGGGCTCCAGCGCGCCGCTGGGGCCCTACGGCTGGCGTTCTGCAAAATGGTCCCGAATGCAGCCACGACGCCTATTGGGGGCTCCAGCGCGCCGCTGGTGCCCTACGGCTGGCGTCTGCAACTTCGAGGGACCCCGCCCGGCCGCTTCCACGCCGGGGGCGGCTAGCGGCGGCTCCGGTTCCCGCCTGCAGCCACGACGCCTATTGGGGGCTCCAGCGCGCCGCTGGTGCCCTACGGCTGGCGTCTGCAACCTTGAGGGACCCCGCCTGGCCGCTCCCACGCCGGGGGCGGTGAGCGGCGACGCCGGTTCCCGCCCTCTCTCCCTGGTACGGCTGGCACCGGTTTATTCAGGGGAGAGAACCTACTGGTCCGCCTGGCTGCCCCCACGCTGGGGGTGACTAACGGCGACTTCCTCCTCCTTCCCCTTGGATTTTTCGTTCTCGGCCATGCTGGCTGAGCCCGGATCTTCCTGGCACGCTTATGTTCTGGTGGCACGGCTCCGAACAACGCTGTTAAAAGCGGGGATGAATTTGAGAGTGAGGATGAGGAGGGATGGAATTGGGTTGAAGGCTCTTCTCCCAGTATTCCTCCTACAAGTGAGTCTTGCAAGTCCTCGGTTCCACGAGGACCCTGCATCCTTCCGCCCACCTCCGCCTCTACCCCCTCTCTCCCCTCCTCCATGCAGAAGGAGTGGAATGGGTCGGCGGCGCCCCAGTATATCCCGCTCTCCCCTCCACTGTGCCAGTGGAAGGGGGCCTGGGTCTGCGGCACCCGGACTGTGGTTTTTTCCACATGGTGGGGCTCAAGGAGACCACTTACTTGCGCCCAAGCGCACTGAACACAGCTCTCCCCACAAGGCGTGTGGGAAGTGGGTGTGTTAGATGACATAGGGTTGAGGGCCTAGCCCTCCACGGGGTCTGGGTTCCGTGACGGCACACGGTCCTCCTCCCCCCGAATGCAGACGTTTGAGTTCTGTCCCACGCAGGGGAGAATGAAAATCTCTGTTGCCCAGTAGCTTTTTCCCATGTCATCAGTAAGAGTATGGTAGTCGAAACAAGACTTTTGTTTACCTACCTCTCAGTCCCTAGCACAAAGGACCCTCCTCTCTGCTTACAGCCAGTCAGTGTATAGAGACCCATGCAGGGTTCTTTATTCACTCAATGGATTACTTATTGTCCCAGTCCTGCAGACTGGTGACAATTAAAAGGTTTTTCCCTGGTTTGCAATGGGCTCCACTGTTTTGCTATTAGTCACAATAACAAAGCTTCTCTTCTGTGCTATTCTCCTCTGTCTCCACTGAGCGGCACTGTCGTGCCGAGTTCAGTTCAGAACAGGAGTATGGAGTGTTATGTACAGCATCTTAACACTCTTCAGGGACGCCAAGCCGGACTCCTCCCACAGAACATGTGGGATGAGGTGGCGTAAATGACCTTGGACTGTGGGTACAGGGGTCCCTGACTACACAGGGACCTCCTTCCCCCAGGCGCTAATATTTATTTCCCTTATTCCATGCAGGGATAATGAAAATGGTTACTGCCTCACTTGTCCCCAAGTTAAAAAAAAAAAAAAAAAAAAAAAAGTGTTTTGAGCGAGCGTGGCCTGCTCACTCCTACACTTGCACGGACAACCTCTTATCGCTTGCAACCGCTCAGTGTAATGAAGCCCATGCAGGGCTTTCTACTCACTCACGATAACAGATTTCCCAGTCTTGCAGTCATGCAGACAGGTTACAATCAGAATGGGTTGCAGACATGCTGAGGCTCCCACCCATGTTAACTGCGGTTCACAGTGGTGCGGTTTCTCCTATGTGCAATTTTCCTCTGCCTACACTAAACGGCACTGTAGTGTCGATTCTAGTGCAGGACAGGAAGTGTTTCACTATCGGTGTGTGGGATTATGAGTTGGCCTAATTTTCCCTGCAAGGAACTATTAAAGGCCTCAGATCTGGTTTAAACGTTTACACGTTCTTCCCCGTGCTGGGGTAAATGTTTTTACGTAACGAACCGTATTTCGCAGAATGCTCTTTCTGTTTCTCTTTCCACCACCGTTCAACATGTTGACGTCACGTCCGTTGGCGCGGCCGTCACCGGATAAGGAGGGGAGCTTCCCGGATACGGAAGTGCTAATCCCCAACGTTCCTTCTCCCCCGTGCAACCTAACGGTTTCTCCCTCGTTTCACAGCACGTTAGCACGTTGTGTGAAACGGTTAGGTTCCGAACGGAACCCTTGTTTATTTAATACCCTTGATGGTATTCTGATAAACATTGGAGACTGTGCAATCCGAGCAATGGGTGTTACGTCAGTAACACGTGGCCTTAGATTGCATTTCTTGAACCACCCCCGCTTCCAGCTGGGGTAATTACACTCGAGCTCGCGCTTGTAAGCAGGGGCTCTGAGTGAGGAAATAAGCTCGGTACTATGCAATGGTGCTGTAGTAGAGCTCTTACGAGACCTGAACCAGCTGGTTTCTGGACTCGAATTTTTCCTGGTTCGGGAAAAAAGAGGGGGGGGGGGGGGGCTGCATCCCTTCTGGATTAGGGATATCACACCAACTTGGTGTTGGCCCACCTGAAGGCCTTGGGTTTTCAACGTCTTTTTGGGCAAAAGTATGTTGACGCCCTCCCAGCAGATCTCCTTCTTGGGGATACCTCTGGATTCGACCACGATGTCTACCCGCCTCTCTCTGGAGGGGGTGGACAGGTTCCTGGCGTGTCTTCGCTCCTTTCAAATTGGACCAAGTGGTCAGTTACAAGGAGTGTATGAAGTTGGCAGGGCTGATGGCTTCAGCGGTGCAACTTCTTCGCCTGGGCAGGTTTCATATGAGACCGTTCTGGCGGTGGACACTGACGCTCAGGATTCCTCCCCTGCAAGGGTGCAGGGAAGTGGTGGTCAGCCAGGCCTGCATGGACGTGCTGGTCCCATGGCGGGACCAGGCGTTGTTAATGAGTGGAGTCTCCATAGGCGTGGTGGTGTCACGCAAGGTGATCACCACAGACGCCAGCCGCTCGGGCTGGGACGCCACCCACGAGGGGCGCTCAGCCAGGGGTCTGTGGACCCCGGCCACGTTGGAGTACCACTTCAGTTATCTGGAGTTAATGGCGATCTACTTGGCTCTCAAGTATTTCGAACCGTTTCTCCGGGGTTGTCATGTCCTGGTCAGGACGGACGACATGGCAGCCTTGTACTTTCTCAACAAGCAAGGCGGCCTCTCCTCGCGCACGCTGGATCAGCTGGCGCGCGAGATGACTCTCTGGTGCGTACCGCGCCTGAGGTCCTTTAGAGCCTCCCATGTTCCAGGCCTTCAGAACGGCGGCGCCGATCTGTTGTCCAGGGGGGAGCCTCGCTACGAGGATTGGTCTCTCCACCATGCGGTGGTGAGACAGATCTTCTCCAGGTTCGGTCAACCTCGGTTCGATCTCTTTGCTTCCCAGGAGAACGCGAAGTGCCCCCTCTACTTCTCAGTGAGGGGACCTTCGCCTCTGGGGATGGATGCGTTCGCACACGAGTGGCCGGAAGGCCGTCTCTATGCGTTCCAACCGCTGGAACTGATCCTTCCCACACTGGAGAGGATCAGGAGTTCCAACCTGGAGGTTCTTCTCTTGGCACCGTCCAGGGGAGTGTGGAGGTCTCTGATCACCCCACTGCTCTACCGGCCCCCCTGGCAGCTCCCCTTGCATAGGGACCTGCTGCGCCAGGCGGGGGACGATATCTTCCATCCCGACCCCCAGGCCCTAGACCTGTGGTTTTGGCCTGTGAGAGGGAGAAC
Source organism: Nannobrachium achirus (assembly GCF_963921795.1). Classification (NCBI taxonomy): domain Eukaryota; kingdom Metazoa; phylum Chordata; class Actinopteri; order Myctophiformes; family Myctophidae; genus Nannobrachium; species Nannobrachium achirus. The sequence continues at coordinate 18,126,562 of NC_137810.1, read as the reverse complement.
CTGCTAGCCGCAGGCTTCTCAACGGCGGTTGTAGCTACTTTTCAGAGTGCTAAAGCCCCCTCCACTAGGGTGGTATATGATGGAAGGTGGAATGTTTTCTTGGACTGGTGTGAGCTACAGGAGCCACCTGTGGTTGCTCACTTGGCTCCAGCCCAGAAGGCGTTAGTTTTCTTGCGGGACCGCCTGGACCTTGGTCTGGCGTTCTCTACGCTTAGGGGTTATTTAGCGGCTTTTGATGCCTGTCACCTGGGGGTGTCAGGCATGGGCCTTTCTAAATTCCCTGAGGTGGTCAAGTTCATACACGGGTTCGACCGTTTAAGACCTGTGACTAGATTTTTGTTCCCTGCTTGGGATCTACAAGTGGTTCTTGAGGGCCTTTGCAAGGCACCCTTTGAACCGATTGGGAGGACCTCTTTGAAACATTTAAGTTTCAAGACAGCTCTTTTGCTTGCCTTGTCTACGGCTAAGCGTGTGAGCGACCTTCATGCGCTCTCTGTGAGCCCTGATTGTATGAGGTTTCTCAATAATGACTCCAGGGTTCTTCTTAAACCTCAATTGAGTTTTATTCCTAAGAACCGAATGGTCCCGAAGGAACCTGTTGTTTTGACGGCTTTCCATCCTCCTCCGTTTGCATCGGAGGAGGATAGGCGTCTTCATTGTCTTTGTCCAGTTAGGGCCCTGAAGGCCTACTGTGACAAGACGGTGGACAGCAGGTCTACTTCTCAGCTTTTCGTGGTCATGAATGCCCGTCAGCGAAAAGCGGTGTCCAAACCCACTCTGTCGAGATGGATTGTGGATGCTGTTAGGTTGGCTTACACCCGGGCTGGGTCTGAAGTGCCGGAAGCACTTAAGGCCCACAGTACTAGGGGTGTGTCTACCAAAGGTGTCTCCATTGAGGAGATTTGTGCGGCGGCGAATTGGTCTTCGCCGTCCACCTTTGCGACCTACTATCACCTGGACGTTGCGCCTTCTGCTATGGCGCATACGGTTCTAGGTGCTGCTGCCCCACCTACTATGTAGTGGGGCGGCTCTCTCCCCTTCCTGGGACAGCTTGCTACTGTCTCTAGGATACCTGGGGGGGGACCCTGAGTCTTTCCCTTATATTACTTTAGTATTATAAGGCGGACCTGTGTCTGCCCTTAGTGCATATGGCAGGCCTCGGTCTGTCAGGGTCTCTTTTCTGTCTAAACACGCCCAGGCCCTGTGGGCCTGGGTCGGATCAGTCCTGAAAGGGGTCACGTCGGTTGACGGGACCTCCTTCCGGGTGTGGTCGGTGTGAACGACAGTCTTGTCGGTTCATGGCTTCTCGGGGAGTGTATGAGTCCCAATGGGGGACCTTGTCTGGAGGTATGACAATAAACGTATAGGTTCCGAACGGAACCATGTTTATTTAATACCGGAGGACAAGGTCCCCCGAATAAAGCCCCTCGGTTCGCTAGTTGCGGGCGCAGAGGTGCGGCTTTAGAGGAAGTTATGATAGCCCGCAGGGCTTATATACACTCGGGGGCAGTGCCCTCGTTTGTGATTGACAGCCCTCCCGACAAATGATATTTCTCGTACGGGAGCTTATGAGTTTTACTCTGTTGCAGCGCCAGATGGCGCTGTTATCCCAATGGGGGACCTTGTCCTCCGGTATTAAATAAACATGGTTCCGTTCGGAACCTATACGTTTTCTCAGTGGTGTGTTCCAGATTCTTAGAGGGATACGATAATCCACCTGCACGTGGTCACAGAGATAGGCTAGTGCGTTTTCAATTGATTAAAGGGTTATTATAGATGCTTACCCTTTCAACAAAAAAATCTACATGCCTGGGCGGCTAGTGAAGCGGTTCAGACACCGTGTCGCAGGTTCGACTCCCGATCCTGACAACCTTTGCTGTGTGTCGCTCCCCATCTCTCTCTCCCCATTTCCTGTCAGACTAACTGTTCACTATCAATAAAAGCAGAAAAAGCCAAAAAAATATAGAAAAAACTGAAAACATCATACTACGAATATAGTGTAACACAGTAGAAAACACCACTGCTGGCGCTTTGGCATGGGATCAACTTTGACCAAAGAAATTCACAGTTGGATAAAAGGTGTCCATATTTTCCCATATATGGAGATGACTGACATCTGACATCATAGATGTTTGATGTCATAGACCACATGAGATAATATGTCCATATATAGGCACACCCAGATACAGTATGGGCTTAATATTGAGACATAAGCATCAGGGATTTCCATATATGGGCATAAAAGGGACAAGGACAAAATGTATTTGCAAGTGTGACTATTGAATGATGACATCAGGGACCCCCATATATGGGCATAAAAGGGATTGTGTGATATCAGACGTGATAGACGTCATAGGTCTATGATGACAGACAAGGACGGAATTCATTTGCAACATCTTTGTGATGTCAGAACAGGTCAGCTATATCCTGCTGAGCTGGGATGAGGTGTCACGCACTGTGACGCACGCACAGGATCTGGAGGTTTTTTAAAGTAAATGCGACCTACTGTACAGTGAGTCGCATTATGGCGTTGTGTACTGTGTAATGGGTGCATAAACTGTATGTATTGCTGCTACTTTTGTGCACTGTTAGCTCTTTATAGGCAAGACAAATCCCCTCGGGACGGGGATCATTCTGACTCCTCTCCAACTAGGGAGGTCAAATGCAGTACAGCAAGCCGGTGCTGTCAACATGAAGTGTGCTATGTAAAGGCAAGATTTTTATGCTTTTGCAATTAGGTTGGTTGACGCCATGTTATTATTCAGTTAGATCGGAGACAAGCAGAGGGTGTGAGCCTTACAGGTAAATGGAGAGAGAGAGACAGACAAACAAACAAACAAACAGGTGAGCAAAGCAGAGAAACATGTACAGATACAAGGGAGATAAAAGATGGGACACCAGGACAAATTACAATGTATTTTTAAACACCGGCTCTGGATTTATCTCAACTGGCCAGATACACTGTAGGTCCACTTTTATAGCTTTTTAGGTGTCTGAGAAGACACCCAAAAAGCACACACTGGAAATAGGTCAGACATTTTAGCATATAAAAAAAATAATGAATATTTCCTAGTGTCCCAACGTTACCCAGACAGATTATCTGCACTGTAGAAACTAGACCAGCCACATATTTACTCTGTACATTATCATTCTGTGCTCGCTGTGTTTGTCTTTTTTTTTATGTAAGCCTCTCTGCCATCCATCATCCTACCAAATATTCTCCATAACAAGCAGTCTAACAGAAAGACACGTACAGCAACAAAACAACACAGCAGCAAAACAACGTTGTTTGGGATGTTTACTGTCAAAGCTATGTAGAGCAGAGGGAGTGAGAGAGGAGGGAGAAAGACACCAGAAAGGAAGGGTGTGAAGACTGAGAAGACAGAGTGAAAGAGGGAAAGACAAAATGAGAGACAGAGAGGGAGGGAGACATGCAGTGTGTGCGTGCTTGCTTGTGTGCGTGCTTGCTTGCGTGCATGCGTGTGTGTGTGTGTGTGTGTGTGTGTGTGTGTGTGTGTGTGTGTGTGTGTGCGTGCGTATTAGTGTGTGTGTGTGTGTGTGTGTGTGTGATGCCCCTTACGGCAGAGGATCCCCTGCTCTTTGAGCTCTCACCAAGCATGACTAACGCCCAGCTTTGCTCTGCTACGCACACTAACACAGACTCACAGGCACACGCTGTGAATGCTGAATCTGCTCTCAATCTAGTCACGTTTCCCTCGTCGCCACGCAAGGCCGCCTGACACACTGACATGACAGTAGGGATGGGACGATATGAAAATTTCATATCACGATTATCGTGACAAAAGAAATCGCGATTTACAATATTATCACGATAATCAAAATCCATTATCCTGGGGCGGAACATTTGCCAAAATTTTGCAGATCTACAAGCTCACATCGCTTGTAGATCGGCTATTTTTTGGCAAAGACATTTGATAGAGAGTGAAAAAAAAGACTGTATCAAGTTTGTATATTATAAGTACCTTTTACCAATTATAGAGGGTTTAAGTGGTACCGGATATGCTGCTCGGCAAATAAACGATAAATTAAATCTCCACGATACGATTATCGTGAGTGTTTTTTATCACGATAAACGATAATATTGCGTATCGTCCCATTCCTACATGACAGCCACTGTGTGTGTGTGTGTGCGTGCGTGCGTGTGTGTCTTCGTGTGTGTGCTCCACATGCATACAGTAACAGTACACTAGATTTTGCACGTGTATAATACATGCATTTAGCCGCATCAGCATGCAGGTGTGTGTGCTGTGCATACCGTTCATCTCTGTGCAAGGGTGCGTGCACATGTGTGTACATTGCATATCTTTGTGCATTAAATGTGTAGCGGCATTGTGATAACAGTGTTTATCAGCTTCGCCACAGGGTCTTAGTGCTTGCCAACTAATCTCATCCTGGCAAAAATTATTTCCCCTTTCAAACATGATTTTGAGGCATTTCTGATTCTTCAGACGACGGAGAGAAAGAGAAGCTGGTACACTGTAAAGTGCCACTGTAAACAGTGTTAGTTTAATGAAAAACCCACACAAGGGTTTACACTCAAAAAAGTTCAAAGGTTTTGGTATTTGATGTTTGGTGAGGAAGTCATTCAGATAATTGATAAAACCTCAAATCCCCATATATGGAGTGCACTGATATCATCAATTTCACATTGATGCCTGACACAGAACCCATATCTTATCGTATATATTAATATTGACTTAAGGGAGGACCGGCCGGCGGACCACACCGTCACGCACAAGTCCTTATGACTCAGCCATAACCATATTAGGAGTTCCCAATACAGCTACGCCCAAATATGGAGTGTGTTGTCTAACCTCAATGTGTGGTCATGGCATCAAACGCAAACAGCTCCATTTATGGGCCCAAAAGGGGACATGCCCCTATATGAGCATATACTGATGACATCGGCGATTTCCATAATAAGTATGGGCATGAAAGGGACAAGGACTGACAGATACAGAGATCTCCATGTATGGGAATATTGGTTGATTGGGCAGTATGACGTGGGTGTGAGGCCTGCGTAAAGGTCAGAACTCTAGATGTGATCTCTAGTATTGGCATAAAAGGGACACAGACAGACAGACAGACAGACAGACAGACAGACAGACAGACAGACAGACAGACAGACAGACAGACAGACAGACAGACAGACAGACAGACAGACAGACAGACAGACAGACAGACAGACAGACAGACAGACAGACAGACAGATAGATTGACAGACAGACAGACAGACAGACAGACAGACAGACAGACAGACAGACAGACAGACAGACAGACAGACAGACAGACAGACAGACAGACAGACAGACAGACAGACAGACAGACAGACAGACAGACAGACAGACAGACAGACAGGTACAACGGGTATTCTTGACAACAGGTTATAATAAGGTTGTTCAGGTGAACTGGTACTGTGCACCGGCCCAATTCTGTAACAACAATTTCGTTCATGAACAATCCAATTTTCACAGCCCCTCAGCTCAGTCAGCAGTCTTCAGTGTGGCTGTATGCTTTGTCAAATATTAATCTCAGACAAAAGATTGTCAATTTGTTGATTAGTCCACTGCAATAAAATCTAACATTTTGGACAGAAAGGGCAGAGCTTCGTCATCCATTATCTTTTCAAGTTGAGTAGGTTTCAAGTTGAGTTGACCTTTCCCTGTGTATTCTGCTGTGGGAAAGCTATTGTTAAAGTGTTCTACAGGCTTGTACAGTACAGTAAGAGTAAACTACTATGTTACCAGTTATCCGTCCATGACATTTGGCACACTTAAGGTCATTGCACACTGCTGCGTTTCGGGCCGAATATCGATGTGAATTTCGGAGAGCGTAAATAAAAAAATCAACCTCACATTATGACAATCACATTTGCACACTACCACCCGTTTTGTATTTATTTTCGGACCATGGTTGATTTTTTTCGATTTTCGTAACTGTCACCACTGGATCCCTTGCTCTCTCTCTTCTCTCTCTCTCTCCGTGGCCTGAAAAATGCTTTCGAGGATTTGGGATTTTCAAAACGCAATGAAAAAACACAGTGCAGTCAGTGTGCAACCAGCTTTACTGTATTGACATTCCTGAGTCAAAGATGAACTGATTAGAAGACGGTGGACCAAAGGCCTCATGGCCTTGTGGGAATTTCATTAGATTTCATTACATTGGCACAAACATCCACGTGAATGGTCACCGTGACCACACAAAACATGTTCAACTCAACAGTCAACACACATTACATAATCAAACTAAGAAATAAGATGGAATGAAATTACATTTGAGAAAAGGAGCAGAATACAAAAGAACAAACAAAAAAACTAGACAGTGTGACATACCGTACACAATACACATGCCAGGCTATGTGTATGCCCCCCAGAGCCTCGTGTCTCAGGCGCTTGCCACCTTTTTCTGCCCTGTTCCCCGGGGCTCCCACTAGCCCCACCTCCCCGTTCACCCTCCAAGTGGCACTGCAGTTTGCACAGGAGAACTTTGCAACGTTGCAGGAGAACGGAGGAATCACACAATATGAAAATAGCAGATCTACAAGCTCACAATGCGTCGCATCCCGGCCGAAATTGATTATGTGATTTGTAATAATAATCAAAATCTACAAGTTAACTAGTAGCCTAACTAAAGTGTTCAAATAAATGTAGATTTACCACTGGCAGGATGTTGTTGGCAGCAGGACAACAGGACGGCAGTTATTGTACTGTATATAGTTATCTTTATTGTGTGGAAATGACACTTAAATCTGACCCATTTATTATTGTTTTCACTATCTCTTTTTGCCCTTGTTTTAAGTGTGTGTGCGAGGCGAGAGGACAGAGAGCTTGGAGGGTGAACGTGGAGGCGGGGCTAGAGGGGGGTACGGGGCAGAAAAAGGTGGCAAGCGTCCCAGGCTGCTGCCCAGGGCACAGCAGAATCGAAGGACTAACTGGTGCAAGGTATCCTGATTTGAGATTTACAAACTGAAACCATACGTAAGATCACATTTTCCAATTCTTCCAAGCTGGAAGATGCAATGTACATTATTGCGACCGCCAGGGAGCATTTAGTATGAGACGCTCCAGCAGTTGTCTGTCTGTCACGCTAATCAACAACTGCTTGTGTCTGTTTGCGGCACGCATCACTGATTGCAGGCACCACACACACACACACAGGGCTCGACAGTGCCTCACTTCCCGCACATCAACGTGAATCCGTTGAATTTGCGGTGCATGCAGCGAGGCGAGCAAGCCACGCATCAAAGCAAGCCGCGAGCCACCCACGGCAGTTCGGCAACGGAACGAGCCACACACGGGGACAAAACTCCGACATGCGACGCGTTGTTTTTAGATCGTTATTCACTGTGCGACAAAAGCATAAATCATTCGACGAGAATCCAAGTTTGTAATAAGAAAATACCAGAGCAATAAACATTTGCGCATTCTTTAAACAAACTAGTTTGTTCCTTCCCCCTTCCACAGGTTGCTGTTTTTCAGTCAAGTTTCAGTACGTTTTTGAGTGAAGCAAAGTCACAATTTAAGGACTAAGACTGGCGGTCGCCACTCGCCATTATGGCGTTTTACTTGTTCCACATATTAGATGGTCAACTAAGCAAGGACTTCTTGTATTCTGCATAATCCCTGGGGAATGAATCAAGTTGCACTGGAGCAAAAACAATATACGTATATATACTTCTTTTTTTTCTGGATTGTGTATCACAATGATAATGCTGTTATTGTGTCTTGAAGAAAAAATCACACCTGTGTGAAGTGGAGCTGTGTGTGTGTGTGTGCGTGTGTGTGTGTGTGTGTGTGTGTGTGTGTGTGTGTGTGTGTGTGTGTGTGTGTGTGTGTGTGTGTGTGGATCATGTGTACCGATTTTTGTGACATTTGAAGAAAATATGTAGGAAAAGGAGCAAAAAGTGTGTTTTGGAGAAAATTCAAGATGGCGGAAAATCTATCATGGCGCAAATGGGCGTGGCCTATATGGGGAGATGCGTCATGGCCCAAGGAATCCAGGGAAAAAATATTTTTAATTTTCCGACCTACGGTTCAAGAGTTACAGGCCAAAACGTAAAGTGGGGTGTTATGGCGCCACCATGCGGCCAAATGACACAATTATTTTTTATTTAATCCTTGAAATCATTATGAACCTCCTCTCCAAGTCTTGAAACTCTAGCCCCTATGGTTTGCGAGAGACAAATAATTGAATGTGAGTTTTTGCGATTCCCATTATAAGTCAATGGGGAAAATTAATTCACTAATAAATTAATATCAATTAAACTATAGAACCTTTCTCTTAGAAAAGTAATAGCCCACGATTCCCGAGTAAGCCGGTCGATTTGACATATGGCGCGAGTGTGTGGTGGCAAAACTGTGGGACTAGTGGCGTGCCGAAGTTTAGGAAGTTCAGGCTACATACACACAGACAGACAGACGCACACACACACACACAGACAGACAGACCCACACAGCCACGTATAGGGAGCCTGTGTTTCACACCGCTCCAAAAACTAAACAAGATGCCATCTTGCTAATTTGGTAAAGGTTCTGCATGTACTGTATACTGAATGATTTATCTACACAGTACATGGGGCCTGATTTATATTCAAAATGAAGTCAGTTTGCCTGACAGCAAAATGAATAAACGGTGTAGTTAATTAACTTATGTAGAGAAGATAACAGCCAAACGGAACCTTCAGGGGGCATTTTTTGTATTGTTCTCTCATAGTTAAATTACCACTGAGGCTTTTACTGTGTAGCGCTCCTAGTGAGCCATTCCCTGCCGCCTTGGATCTCTGTCAGTGTTCCGTTTGGCACAGCTACAACCAGTTACAGCTAGCAGGGCCCCTAAATGCCAAGATGAATGTAGCAACCATCCCATGTGTTAATGAGGCTGCTGGACTCCAGAGACTAAACGACTCACTTGGTTCCTGGACAAAAAAACAAACAACAAGTTTAATTAAGACTGGTGAATCTAATCTAGCTACTACAGTAGCTAGCTACTGGGATCTCTCTCTGTCTGTCACAATCACACAATTCAATTCAATTCAATTCAAAGGGCTTTATTGGCATGAGAAAACATACGTTTACATTGCCAAAGCAGAAGTGTACACAATACAATACAATACAATACAATACAATACAATACAATACAATACAATACAATCGGAGCATCAGAAAATATGTACAGGTGAAAAGAGTGTAACAGTTTTCATGCATCAAGGTTACGTGCAGGCAGAGCAGGGATATATACATACACACACACAAACAAACAAACATACATACATACGCACACGTACGTACGCATGCACACACACACACACACGCACACACACACTCACGCGCACACACACACACACACACACACACACACACACACACACACACACACACACACACACACGCATGCGTGCACACACACACATACATCCCAACACTTGGTCAGCCTTTGTCAGAGCCAGAAATAAGGTTCAATGAGGGGTCAGAAACACTAAAGGTCACATGGTTCATATATCGCGTGTGCCTCATCAAGACCCATTATGAGGATTTAATGTTCAATGTTGGAACTATGTTTGTAAGTGTTGGTTGCCCGATGGCAAGATTTATTTCTGCACTCTTGTTCTTGTCATCTCTGAGTACACCAAAAACAATAGAATATTATATGAATATTCTTAATTTACATAGTTCTGCTGTTGCTGTAAAATAATTGGACTGATGGAGTGAATGAGGATGACGCAAATATTTGCATTATCGCTACTAGAAGCTCGGCCGCCCGAGCGTCTAGTCGGCGACCTGGCCAACTCGGGAACGATGTAAATAGGGAATGAATGCCCCGCCATTTAATTATACCTGTTGTCATAGGACCTGTTTTGACCATCTGTTTGCCCATATATGTGCCCATATATGGAGATATCTGCCTGTCTGCGTCCATGTTATGCCCATATATGGAGATTTCTGTATCTGTCTGTGTCCCTTTTCTGCCCATATGTGGAGATCTCTGCCCTTCGGGCGGCCAATCATCTAGTCGGGGACTGGCCTACTCGGGAACGATGTAAATAGGGAATGAATGCCCCACCCTTTAACGCAAACCCGATTTATCTGTTTGCCTGTGTCCATTTATGCCCATATATGGAGATATATTTCTGTCTGCGTCCATTTTATGCACATATATTGATATCTATGGAGATCTCTGTGAATGCCCTACCCTTTAATGCAAACCCCATTATACCTGTTGTCATAAGACCCGTTTTGACCATATGTTTGCCTTTGTCCATTTATGCCCATATATGGAGATATCTGTCTGTCTGTGTCCATTTTATGCCCATATATGGAGATCTCTGTATCTGTCTGTCTGTTTCCCTTTATGCCCATATATGGAGATATACGCAGATGTCAGCAGCTAGATCTGTGACATCAGAACACGTCATACTGATGACATTCAATACGTAACCATGGCATTTTTTGTTGACTCATGTGGCGTACGTGAGTCTTTTATGAAGTGATGTCACAATGAGTCAGCGCTTGCGCCGGTTTCCTCCGAAACAGCCTGATGTCAACAATCAGCTCTGCATACGGTGATTCCGAACGTTTTGCGCCGGTTCGTGAAAACCGCGCGTCGTGTCGGGTACCGAGGCCGGGTCGAGGCCGGGCACGGCACTCTGCGCTGCGGCGGGGAACGCGCGTGCCGAATCTGAAGCCGGTGGGACAAACGGTTCTCGAGATACGTGGATTACATCTACGCATACACGCACGCACGCACGCTCACAGAGATTTGTCACATTTATTGTAAGATGTACTTTTTAACCAAAAAAGGTCAAGAAGGAAAAGGACTTGAGAAAAGTTTAAACCCAATGACAGGTTAGCCAGTACATATCTTATTGGCCACTGCTGTTCTCAACTGATTTTCACATGGTTTGGTTTGTTGCAAATGTCAATACATGTACCGGTAGCTACCAGTACGTTATCATATAGAGTTCTGCCGCGTAGCTGCCGTGTCGATGTTTGAAGCGGTGCCACTTGACATCGCAGTTATGGTGGCCGCTCTGAGAAATCGGTCTATAAGAACAAAATATATATATTTTTTTCAATAAAGTCAACCTGTATGTTTTCAGCCAATGCCAAATGTATTTGCGTCTATTGGCAATATGCCATTGACATCACACTGACATAGTTGTCAGCCAATTAACTCAGCGGGTGCCCACGCGTCAAACTCTTTGATGTCGCTGGAGGCCCACGACGCGTTTGCAGCGTTTACTGTATTTACAGTAACAACTTTAAATATCACCGTAAGGTCGGGGTTACGCCTGGATGTAGCCCATTCACCGCGGGTTGCTTCGAATTGGACGCTGAGAGCATCGCGCGGCCGTTTTTCTCCATATACTCCAATGCATTTCCCCATCTTTAAAGCCCTTTATCTCTGATGTATTTTTTATGGCTAAAACTGTGGCAGACTGTGGCAAAATGACCAACTTTTGATCGGCAATCAACAGCTATGATCAACACTGGCCCATACAGTATGTTACACACCAACATCCTGTCTACGGTCATGTGACCAAGTGACGTCAAGACGCATGCATTGACGCAGCAGGGCCGTGTGCAATACAATGTTGGTGGGTCTGGGCATCGAGAGGGGATAACTCTGGCTCCATCTAGGGGCACCCAATGTGTTAAGTAGGCTATAATATCACATTGGCATTTCATTCAATCTTCTATGCCCGAAATCAGCACAACGTGGAATATGATACTGTATGCCCATATATGGACTGGACATACTCAATGTCAGTGCTAATCATCGTTGTTAGTCAATGGTTTCTATTGTGTGTCACCGCCCAATGAACCGGACAATACTGTGTACTGAAATCTGAACTTGCTGATCGACATGCTGTGTAATGCATCACCGGCAATGCTTTGCAAGCTGATAACACGCTGCTTTTCTGCTTAGACAGTGCATATACACAGAAACATTTCAGAATGTTTGTATGTCCTACGTCATAGTATAATAAGCACTAGCGTATTAGGGTAGACGAGAAGCAGGGAGAAAAAAAGAAAGAAAAGGGTTTATAGTTTATAGGTGACATGATGTTGAGGAAGGTTAGGACTCGGAGGAATTTCTTTCCAGGATTACCGCCCTTATTGCCCCATTAAATGTTATGATTTCTTTGAACAACATGGTCAAGGCAAGACATACCTTACACAAACGTATAATCAGAATAATATATTTTATATAGCAAACATAAAGACAAGACCACCAGACACAAACAACCCAAAAAGGAATAAAATAGAAGCACAAATCAAATCAAATTAACATGAGGGGCATTTTCAACATCATTGAATAGTCTGTACATTGTCATATCGGATTCTGAGGTACTCCCATTGTCATTATTTCATAACATGTCAGCCCTTAACAATGCAGTAAAAGGGTTCTGATGTTACTCCTGTGCATACTTCTGGTGTGTATCTCTCTAGAGGTTTTCCCTCATAAGTCAGGCCACAAGGACAACGGATAAGATATACAACATGAACGTTGCTACGTTTAATGGCACCAGTGTCCTGACCCATCATGTGTGGATGGCTTGATCTCTTTGTGCATGTACAGTACAGTACAGTACAGTACAGTACAGTACAGTACAGTACAGTACAGTACAGTGAGTGACTAAGTGCATTGGTTGCAGCTACCACACCTGTAACTGCCATCTGGCACAATAGGGAAGTGTTTTCTTTTCTTTCTTTCCTTTTGGCCATAACATTCAGTCAATTTTGATATCAATATGTTCATGTGCGAATAAGTATTACTTTCGATCCAATAACAATAAGCAAGTGTTTGGTTTTAATTTGTTTTAATGTATACACATCAGCAGGTTAACACAAAGTTTGTTGATGTACACTAACTGTAAAATAATGTCTTCCATTTTCCACTTTACTTTCATGTAACCCCTGTAGTACCCCCATTTGAGACACACAGCTCCAGTACACATAATATCTACAAACCACTCTCACCATCCCTAACTCCCACCGGCTCTACCTATATTCCACCCTAAGAAAAGTTCTACTTTTAGTCCACCTGCAAACCTAAATGTCTTATTTGGCTAGTTTGGTGGAAAATTATCAGAGGTTAGACATCGCAAGGTTGTGACCTGACATCAGGTCAGATGGCATGCAACAATATTTATTGATGGCAGATATGAATATTAACCATAAACATATCCATCAAATGTCTATTAAAAAAGAAAACCAAATGCAAAGAGTAAAATAGTTTGTCCAAAGCAGAAAGGGATGCAATAGCAGACCCGAGTGAGGACAATGAGGTTGTGGAGGGAGATTACAGGTGTGGTACACCGTACACAGTAGGGCCCTATTTTGACGGAGGAACTTTGTCTTAACTTGCACCGTGGGGGTGTGTCCAGCACAATGGTCCTATCTAGAGGATGAATGTGGGTGCTATTTCTCTGCGCCCGCCCGGCAATTAAGGGCATTGAAATAGTCGTGGGTGTGTTTTGGGGCGTCAGGTGCCATCAAAAGGTGACGTGTGTGTGTGTGCTCGTGTGAGCGTGCATGCGTGTTATAGATTGCATCAGGGGTTCTTTATAGTGCTTAACACTCACTAGTAGTGTGTCAGTTTACAGCAGCAGCTGTCTGTATGAATGCCAGTACTACTGTTGTTTCAGCTGAGACCAGACTTTCATCCAGAGAGTCTGGCAGATTGGTGTCATTATGATGAGAGAGAGACAAACTCCCAAAGGGTAGATTGGTCCTTGTTCTGCTGAGACAAGAATCACTGGCTCCTTATCTCCGTACACCCCCACCCCTCCTTTGTTCCCCTTTTCTCTGTTTATAGCACTGTGTGTGTGTGCGCGTGTGTGTGTGTGTGTGTGTCTGTGTGTGTGTGCGCGTGTGTGTGTGTGTGTGTGTGTGTGTGTGTGTGTGTGTGTGTGTGTGTGTGTGTGTGTGTGTGTGTGTGTGTGTGTGTGTGTGTGTGTGTGTGTGTGTGTGTGTGTGTGTGTGTGTGTGTGTGTATTCTCAACACAGTATATGCCATGAAACAATTACTGACATGCTGAGTGTGTACACCTGACCTTCCCTGTGATGCGCACAAAGTGAGGGAAGGAGGGGGAGAAAGACTGTGCAACAAACACGTTTTTAAAACAGAGCTTTGTCTACTGTACATCTGATTTAAAAGAGAAATGGCCAGAACGCTTTTTAACGCATGAACGAAAAGGTGCATAAATGTAGCATTATATTTTGAATTGAAAACTATTTGAACATAAGGAGTATTGTAAAAATGTTACATAGGCTACCAGCTTCATCTTGTAATTAGCTACACAGTACAATTCCCTAATTTGTGGGCATGGCTGTGTGCATAATGATTTATCAACAAAATAAACATGCTCGAAAATAGGCACTTTGATTGGCTTACATGCATGGCTGGCAGGTAATCAAATATGCTGCCCACTCACAGGTTATAGTCACATTATAGGCTATTCAGTGGTGGGTGAACCATGTGTCTGTGGTTAGAGACAGCTTTGGGCAACTTGTGTGAAGATTTTGTACAGCCATAAAGGAGTGTGGATCACTAGCATCCTTTAAAATTGCCCTGAAAAACCACTTACAGGCAGCAGCCGTTCGCAACTGGTAAAAAATGAACCTAGCCCAACCCTACCCTCCCCTGCCCCTTCTTTGTATATACTGTTTGTTTTAGACTTACTGTCTTCTTTTTTGTTTTTCTTTACATATCTACTGCATAGTACTGTGTTCTATTTGTCTGTCATTCAATGTTATATGAGATACTTCAATGGTTTCCAGTGGAAATAAGCTTAGTCTTTTCATGGATCTCCTTTTAGTAGACCTTGTACCAGTGAACTGTACCGTCATGAAACTGTACCTTTTCCTATGCAAACTTCTAATAAAGTCTTCAATCAATCAATCAATCACCTCATAGAGCTCATCAATTCAAGTGTTAACGTTTTACGGGATGGGACTGTGTATTCCATGGATATGTACTGTATCCATATTTGTGGTTGTTTCTTACAGTCACACAGTGACACTAGTAATAGACAGTTGTGACATTTCTTTAGCCATCTTAGTTGGATTTTCAACTTCAAATGTACATGCATCAAATGCATGTGCATTGTTGATTTGTTGTAGGACAACTTGGCACCTTACAATTTTTCACAACGTTCCACACGGAACTACTATGTGGCATGTGCCAATCTCTCCATTTTGTGTGTGTATTGGCTTCTGGTTTGAATGTGTGTGTGTGGAGAGAGAGAGAGAGAGAGAGAGACAGAGAGAGAGTACTCGCAGAGCAGAGGATTTGAAATGTGTCTGATTTGCAGTGATAACAATAAATTGCAGTTTCTTTTTTTTTTCTTTTTTTACCTGCAATACCGGCCTATCGCAATCTCTAGTTGAAACATAATCCATCTTTACTTTACTTGTCGCGCACTTACACACACGCGCGTATGCGCACACACACACACACACACACACACACACACACACACACACACACACACACACACACACACACACACACACACACACACACACTCTCTCTCTCTCTCTCTCTCTCTCTTCTGTGTGTCGCTTGGTGTATGTGTGCTTCTTGCTGGGTGGCTCTCTCTTCTACGTAGCTAACTAGAAGCTTCACTACTGCACTTTTTCTAAACTAACATCTCTCTACTTTGTCTCTTTTCATATCTTCCTCCCTCCTCAACTCTTGCTTCCTCCCTTGGTAATCTTTCTTCCACTATCTCTCTTTCTCTCACTGTCTCTCTCTCTATATTTCTCTTTTTGGTTTCCACCTGCCTCCTCACCCTCTGCCTTTTCACAATTTCCTCATCTCCTTCCTTGGTCTCTTTTCTCTCTCTCTCTCTCTCTCTCTCTCTCTCTCTCTCTCTCTCTCTCTCTCTCTCTCTCTCTCTCTCTTGCCCTCTGTGCTGCTTCCACCCTCTCCATTCCCGCACTACAGAAGTATCGGTACCAAGAAGAAGAAGGTGCGTCACCAGGTGCCCCAAAGCTCCAACCCCAGCCCTGCCCTCAGCATCAAGTTGCCGGACCCAGAGAGCAGAGGGACGGCGGGACTCTAGGCAGGGACGGCAGAGAGGGAGGGTCATGGAAGAGAGGAGAGGGAAGAGACGCAGGGACACTGGGGAGGGACGGAGGGACACTTGGGAGGGAGGGGAGGGATGGTGGGACACTTGGGAGGGACGGAGGAGGGACACACGGCAGGGACGTTGGGACACTGGGGAGGGGCGGCTCGTGGACAAAAGGAGACACCAGAGATGGGGGGACTTGTGGCAGGGAAGGGGGATCATGGCGGAGAGAAAGAGGCGGATCACTGGAGAGGGACAGGGGGCGGTGTTTGGGGAGGGACGGCTCCCTGGGCCGCCTGGGTGACCTGCACGGGGCGGAGCTCGTACAAGTGGCAGAGCGACAGCTGTCTCACATTCAACACGTCCACGGATATGTGACGCACGCACACATCCCACCTGCTAAGGTAACCACCTGTGGTTATCTGTCTGTCTGTGCGCTCTGTTTCCTTCTCAGTTCTCATGCATACACAATGTGACCTAATAAGACACACGTGCGCACACACACACACACACACACACACACACACACACACACACACACACACACACACACACACACACGATACAGTAGAGTTAGTCACAAGTAGAGATACACACGTGGACACATGGCCCTCATTGCACGTGCTAAGGTAACTAACACCGCCTGCATGTCTCATTTATTGCTTTTTCAGCTCTGTTCACTTCGTTTTAATTCAGTTTGTGTGGTTCCTCTGCATTGTTTACAAAGTAATAACCAGGCTTGCCAGTGTCTACCTATCTATGACCAGGTTGTGCTTGTTCAGTCTGAAACCATCATTTGAATGATTGTTTTGTGATAATGTCTAAACAAGGCTTATTCAAGTTTATGATTCTACTAGGTTTTTAGTCTTCACACTCTCCAGAGAAATTGGCGGAGGAGACACTTTGGCATAGAAAGATTTTATTATGACAAGAGGCTGCTTTGATGCAGCTCCAGGAGTTTTTAAAAGAAGGAAAAATGTATTGGCCTAAATCTGCCAACCCTGCAGAGGGATTTTCTTGGTATGAGAGTACTTTTGTAGAACTCTGCATGCTGCCCACTTGAAAGCTTGCCCCATTTTTTTTTACATTTTTTTTAATAGTCCCCATTACAGTCCTGTATTGCATTCTGTCTGTCTGTCTGTCTGTCTGTCTGTCTGTCTGTCTGTCTGTCTGTCTGTCTGTCTGTCTGTCTGTTTGTCTCTTGCACTTGGTGTCTCTGTTTTTCTTTCTCTCTGTCTCTCTTTATCTTTCTTTCTATT
>NC_137810.1:18036707-18106707 GCF_963921795.1 Nannobrachium achirus | reverse complement strand
TCATCACCTCTAATACCAAATATTTATAGTTGAATACCTTTTACTGACTAGTATTGATAAAACAGAAATAGTTACTAGGAATTAATGTGGGATTTTGCAGTGCCCTCTTTTCTACACACACACACACACACACACACACATGCACACGCACTCACGCACACGCATGCACGCACATGCGCGCGCACGTACACACACACACACACACACACACACACACACATACACACACACAATGTGGTAGTGAACTGCACCACGTGGCACTTTGGTGTGGTCTTTGAAAGCCTGAAAAGTGCAAATATTGTACTGTATGTGTGCATGCATTTCCGTGATGGGTTAAGTAAAACCCAGCATCTTTCAAATACTTTTGTCATAGATTGGTCCTAACAACAAATGTTACAATATATAAATCTGTTCTCTTTCACGAAAACAAATCCAGTGATTTTTGAACGCTCGCGGGCCACATGTGGGGCCTGCCATGCTGAGCTTTCTCTATACACCATAGGTAGAATCTCCTGACGGTCTTTACGGTGAAGAGGTGTGGTCTCACCCGGAAGGGGATGGGCTCTGTGAAGTCCCACCATTCTCCACTCTCTACCCTCAAAGCCTCACCTACTATCAGGTAACCCCGCCTCCGACCGTGACGCATGCCTCGATCGCATCTGCCTGATTGTTACTATTTTTTTTTCACCTCCTCCACATTTTGGAAAGAATTTCTCGTCCCTTAATATTTTTTAGTTTTTGTTTAGTTTTTCTCATTATTTGCTGCTTTTAGTTGTTATCCTAATAATAATAATAAGTGAGTGAATTAGCCAAGGACCTGTGATACTATAGAGATTAGGGCATTCACCAAGTATTCGAATATTCGAATATCAAAGTCACAAAGTCACAACGCCTCGCAACGCGAGGCGTTGTGAGCATGTAGATTGGCTATTTTCACAATATTCACCTCTTGCTTACTTAATATTTAACAGTTTGGCCAGTCCTGTCGAATATTCGACTATTCGAATACTTTGAGGTCGAATAATTCGAATACTAAAAATCACTATTCGTGAATGCCCTAATGGAGATGTATCACAGGCACAGCTCAGGTGTGTAAATCACTCTTATGTGCATTTATCCTGATACATCTACTAGCATCGTAGGCTGATTGCATGCGTGTAATGCTCCATAGACAGTTGTAAGAAACTATCCCAACCAATTCAATGTACTGAGCTAATCCAGAGTAGAAACAAACTCATGAAATAAATAACTTGACTGTTCCGCACGGTTCCTCTGCCATGTTCTACGATTTGAATCAGCTCTGCATCATGCTAAACTGTGCTGTCTTCTAGTTCACGGTGTTGTCGTTTTTAGTTTAATGATTATAAATCATTTCGTTTACGGCCCGCCCACTCAGCAAATTTCTCAGCAACTTCCTGGTGCTGACGTCAGTTTAGAAGGGGAAACTATAACAGAAATAGCTGGACTCAAAGCCAACAAATCATTATTTTGAACGGTAAAGTAAATTATAATGCTTTGTGCCTTTTACTATCTTGTGTTCTTGATCATGCTACCCGTATTTTATACTTTACTATTCGGAAATTGCATTAAATTTGCGATTTCTGTGTTAACTCTATGGGCGTTGAAGGTTTTACCCTTCAAAACGTGACTTCAGCACCCGGGGGATGCTGAGCCGTGAATAGGGCTAATTGTTTTATTGGAATAATTGTCAGATCACTTGCCATAAAACATGCTTTGTCATTTGAGTGCTCCATCATTTTTATTTGGGTAGTCATCTTTGAAGTGCCCAGGTAATATGTCTTTTTGATATAGTTTGTCCTTGTTGAGCACCAACGAGTCGTTCTACCAATAACTGCTGGCTGAGGCGTGCAGACATCTCCTACTTGTATGCTTTGTCTGGCTTCTGATGTAATGTGTTGTAGTTCACACAAAACGATATACAGTAGTATGTGCTACACCAGGGTTCCCCAATAGGCGGCCCGTGGGCCATTTGCGGCCCGCGGGGGGCTACACCAACACCCCAGTAATAATGGTGGTATAAGAGCAGCAACAACACTAGTATATCGTCGTTGTCGGGTGGAAATCCCGTATCTCCAAATTTGTACGTTCTTTCGCAAATCATACAAGGCTGTCGCACAAAAGTAGTGAAAACAGCAGATCTACAAGCACACAACGCCTCGCACGAGGCGTTGTGTGCTTGTAGATCTGCTGTTTTCACTAGTTTAAATCATTTTTAAAATGATAAATTCAAAACGAACGGTTTTGGACATACAAGATTTTCACCCGACAACGACGAAAACTGTCGCAGGAGTAGTGGGAAGTGGGAACGCCACCGTCGCCCCCTGCAATGTTGTGGCCCTCGGCTTGGTACCCTAGACATAATTTGGCCCTTGGGGAAAACTAATTGGGGAACCCTGTGCTACACACTGCGAATGGATATAGTGTTTGTTTTCCAATTTACATGCGCTATACATAGTATAATGTTCCTTGAAGAAGATATTGACAGCCTGACAACTTCTGCAATTCTCAGATGTTAGAGAAACAGAACTGCTGCCAGACTCTGTATCATTCGTAGCCCTTTGGATGTCATTGCCATTTATTTTCTGAGAGAAATTAACAATCTAAATGAACATCCATTAGAGCAAGAGAGTGGATTAATTGAAAAGAATAAATAAATATATATCCACTTCCATCTGTTGTCAGTATAGTTGTAGTAGCACCAAGTGAACTGCAGGTGGTGGCAGAGGCCTGAGATCAGGGAGCAGTAAGCTATGTAGAGCAGTGGTTTTCAAACTTTGCGTGGCCATTCTGGCCAATGAGCAGTCCAAATCTGAAAGGACACCTGCTCATATCCATGTTATCACTCTCACATACACAATGTGACCCGTTTATCTTTATTTACTAATGCCTATTAACATTTGACAAAATTGCTACGAAACCAATATGAGCCAGATCACAAATCAAAAAATGAGAAGAGAGAGATTGTGCGTGTGATTGTGTGTGCGCGAGCGAGCGCACGCGCGTGTGTGTGTGTGTGTGTGCGTGTGTGCTTGTAGAGAGAGACTGATGCGATGCCAGAGTGTGGTCTAAGCTAAGAAGAAAGAGAGACGCACTGACAATGAAGACTAATGTGCATTTAAACAGAAAATAGATATCCTTTTGTACAGTTGTCTATTGCAATTATGTGTAGTGGTCACAAACTCCCATGGACTTGTCCACAGAACACTTACACCAGTGTGCCTTAGCATACTGGTGAACCACTGGTGTAGAGCATCCACTCGTAAGGCAGAATGCATACTCTGGATTCTAAGTTATTGTTTTCATCAGTCCATGTTGTCCAACATAATGAATAACATTGCTGAATTAGTAAGTGAGTGGTCTCTCTCACACACACACACACACACACACACACACACACACACACACACACACACACACACACACACACACACACACACACACACACACACACACACACACACACACACACACACACACAAAATGGCCCTTAGTCATTAAGCTAATGCAGATAATTCGGAAATAAGGATAGACAGAGGCAAGAGATGAGAAGACTGAGACGGAATCCAGACAGGAGGAAGAGGGGCACAAGGAACGTAGAGGACAGATCTATGCCTGGATGTTAATCATCCTGTCAGTCACTTTCAAGAGTGGTTTTCACATTTTTGTGCTCAAGGCACACCAGTGGGCAAGTCAAAAAATGAGGCACGGTCTTTCGCAAATTGTAGGAAATACTATTTCCTACTAATATTATATAAAAAATAAAATAAATCAACTATAATTATAGTACATTAAAATTAAAGATGTTTGCCTATAATTGCGTGCCCCCACATTGGGACTCCAGGTTGAAAGGTTGAAATATATATTTATTTTTAGGTTATGGAAATTGCCTCTGTATTGGTTAATGAGTGAGCACAAAGTACTCTTGGACATTTTAGCAAGGAAAACTCCTGTTTGTATCCCTATAGCTAAAATTGTAATTGGGAATCAACATTCACTATAACTAGTCTGATATATGGAAAGTTTCATTAATACATTTCTATAAATCGTTCTCTGGGTATACTGTATTGTATATCGTAACTGTCTGGTCTAAAACCCTTACTTTTCTGGAAATAAAAAAAACCTCAGACTTAACCACTTTAAATGAAAAAAAGGAAATGCGATAATAGCTAATCTACAAGTTTATAAAGCATGGCATCATGACACGTTATTGCTATTTTTGCTACTTATGTGTGACACTGTCATGAAGTATAAAATAGGGCATTTACTAAAACATCAAAATATGAAATATGGAGATACAAGGTTTCTCCCTGACAGTGACGAATCTGACGATATACAAGTATATCGTTCTAAGGGCAGGGCTAGATTTATGTAATAGCTTCTTGGAACCAGTTTTAACAGACTGCAAACGCACTAAACACTGAGCTTCTAGCCACAAACTGGCTCAATCTCAGTAGGATCAAATGGGACCTAATGGAATGGCTGGTGGTGAGCCAGAATGGTTAAGAATCATTTGAATAGACCACCACAGTATAGATTCACACAGCCCACTCAAGCACTAATGGATTAGAACTAACCAGCTTGCATTGCTATAGGAGCTATATTTATCTCTTCGTATGGCAGCTATTATAAAGCACAGGTTATTGCTTCTTACACTTTTACAGAGATATTATACGTTTACTCTTACTGTGGTTTCTTAAACTGAACTTCTGAATAGGGCACAGGACCATTTGTTGTCATACAACCTAATCTGCTTGTACTTCATGTTTCAATTGTCTATGTCATGAACTCTACAAAATGTAGCATTAATATCATAGTATATCTGCAAGTAAAGTAGCCTACTGAAGCCTACCTGTAGTGGATGGAAGGGCAGAGTTGAATTTCTCAGCTGTCAGCCATTAAACATGCATGATGTGTGCTTTTATTTAATTGGTCCTGAATTATTAATACTGGCATTCACTTGGCTGACATTTGACTGGAGATTGAGGGTGATACAGAGCGACTTATGGAACAAAGACAGAGGCAGAAGGAAAAAGTGAAAGGGAGATGTTCACCCACAGCATGAGAGAGAGAGAGAGGATGTAGGTGTGAGCGTGTATTGTGTATGTGTGTGTGCGTGCGTGCATCTATGCGTGAGCGCAAGTATTCATGCATTGCGTGTGCATGGGATAGTGCTGAGGTTGTTGTTTGGTCACGGTGTTGGTCAGTGTTGTATATCAGCTGTTGTGTCTATGTCCTGAGCATCTCATCCTTGTAGCTGACTACCCAGACAGACTGCGTGGCTTTAGAATGTGTCTGGCCATTGTCAGTGCTAATTCCAGGTGGCATTAATACCAACAAGGACAATTGGCGCCCCTCTTCAGTTCCAAACCCACAAGTCCTGTCCCTGTCAACATGATCGATTGGCGACTGCCACCACCGATTGTGCTAAACTGGCACACTGTGCTATCTTTGAGATTACTGAAAGATGGCTCTGGTGGGGTGAGTCATGTATTATTTTCTGATGGAAATTTGGCAATTCAAATGGGAGAATTGCATATCTACTTGTACTGTGTGTGCTATAAGGTAGAACACCCAGTTATTACAGATTAAGTAAAGTAGTGTAGACAGCAGGTTCAGGTTCATCAGCATAGCCACTAGCTTATTCATTCAGGTGTTACATAAAATAAAAGAAACAGCTTCAGAAACAGCTGAAAGGACCAAACAGTTGTTCTAGCAGAAAATATAGAGCACTTTTATCGCATAATTGAATTGTTTAATTGAATACTTGAGTTGTCAAATGAGCTTTTAATAGAAGATGTACAGTAGGTAGTTACTGTACATAGTACAGTGTCGATAGCCCCTGACACAATGCTTCTAATGCATTCTGGATACTGCACTGCCAAGTAAGCCAGATGGTTCAACCACCCTATTAGCCTGTTGTTGAGATATGATATTGTTATCCACTTGCATGCAATAGGAAATTGTCCTTGGCACTCCAGCAGCAGAAACTGGAAAACATCAGAGAGGTTTAACGTATGAATTATAGGATGAGATGCTGTGGGCAAGGTGTACGTAGTTGCAGTGTTAGTCTAATGATAGTGCTGTGTGTATGATTAATCCACAGAATATACGTCTACAGGGAAGTGCAGCTGAGACGACACAAAGTGTGTTCTGAAGGTCTCATGGGACTAATTCACAGAGGTATCTGAGATACTCTCTTTGGTACTGTGGTTCTTTACATACCTGGCCTCCCTCTTCCCCGTTCCTTTGTAAACCAAACCAGGCAGCCTCTAAAAACGTTCTCTTCCGAGTTAGTTAGTTACACATCAGAGCTTGTGGATGAGTAAAGGAACACTGTATCAACAAAGTCAAAACAGGTATCGTAAATGTTAAAGTTTACTGCCTTTGGTTAGGCGCAGGTTGGGCGCAGGTTTTTGTGTTCATGTATAGGCTAGTTTCACATCTTGCATACACGCTTTCTTTTCCCTGTGGTAGTATAAACATTTAACTTTTATATGGCCAGGGTTAATACCTCTGGCAGGCACGTGCACACATAGACATCAAAGTGGGCTTAAGCCCTTGCCCTTTTATCCGTCTGTAAAAAGTGCCCTCTCCAGACTGTGAATGCAGTTTTTACTATGGTGAAAGAAATGTAAATTCCCCCTTTCCATGCCATACCTGAAGGCGGCATTCAAGAGAATTTGCCTTGTCCAAACTCTCCTGAACTTGAATGCAGCATCTCATGTTGAAAGAATTCCCCTTCTGTGTAGAAATCCATGCCGTTACATCCCATCTCTATTGACTTGATTATGCTTAGTTCAGTGTGGTATCACGCACCGAAAATAGCTGACCTCACGACATGTTGTGAGCTTGGAGGTCTGCTATTTTCGAAATTTCCACCAAAAGGCTCTTTTAGAAATTTCAGACCCTGCCTCTCTAACATTCTCTGCACGTCCCTGACCTCTGACAGCATTATGGTAAAATTATTTAGAAAAAGATGCTACTCGACCGTTATCGTTTGTCCCGGTCAGATTGCTACTAGTTTGATATTGTTGGCGTGGCAGACACTAGGGAGTCTATTTTGAACGAGCTAATAAGAGCAGCTCTTAAAGGACTACTTCATCACTTTTCAACCTATCTTCATACAATTGGTCCTCACTAATGTTCACGATAAAATGGGGACTGCCCCATAGGTCGAACTCCCGCTGGGTCGAACAGCGTCGGAAAGGTTAGATAATCACCCGCGAGCATCGGCAGGTTAGATAATCACCCGCGTCACGGTTACTGAGGTTAAGTTTAGGGTTAGGGTTAGAGTTAGGCATAGTTTTACTGAGGTTAGGATTAGGGTTTGGGTTAGAGTTTGGTGGTCGATCTAAAGGGTGTTGGACCTAATGACATGTTACCGATAAAATTGCATAAACAAATTGGTCTGTGTCTCTTAGGAGGTCTGTGGGCAGTTCAGAAACCCATCTGCCAGTGACATCATCGTTAGGAAGATATTTCTTTTAAAACAAAATATATATATATTTATTTTTTTATTATCTATTAACATTATTATTTATTTATTATTTATTAACAGTGGCTTCCATTATAACATTGAACTTTTCAGGAATAAAAAGCCTGCCGTTTCTATTAGTTTGGATTCCCCATCGATGATGTCACTGGCAGACGGGTTTCTGAACTCCTATGAGACACAGACCAAGTAGCTATTTTATCCTGAACATTAGTGAGGACCAATTATATGAAGATAGGTTGAAAAGTGGTGAAGTCGTCCTTTAAGGAAATTCCAGCTCTTAAATTGCCATTTTGCTACTATGAGTGCGGTAATTTGGGCACTACGGCAATGCGATGTGCGTAAAAGGCCCTGAATTAGTCATGGGCATGTTTGGGTGTTAATTTAATCAAACCAATCAGCGTGGCAGCAGTCATTCCCTTTAAAAGCCGTAAGAGCTGCTCTAGAGACAATGAAAACAATGACAGAACCAGGGCTGAGTGCTTTGCAGCAGAGGAGACCTGCACAGACAAACATCCTCCCCAAATGAGGTAGCTAAGCGGATCTTTGTGATTAATAAATTAATTAGACATATTAGTCTAATGAATGTTAGTATAAACACAGTAGAGTTATCTTCTTTTATTTAGAGGGGAGATCAAAAGAAAAAGAAAACCCTCACGCGGGTCCATGCTGGGAAGCCATTGAGGCGGCACGCTTTTGTGGCCAAATTAACTTTTTTTTTGTGCTCAAGATGTGGTCTGACACCCTCTAAATGGTATGCCTTAAGTTTTTGTAAGTCAAGGTTCATAATAGCATGTCACCGCATTGCGACCCTTAATTAACATATGAACACTTCCCCATGGGTTAATATGCTGGCGACTCTTAAACCATAAGTGTTTGCGTTCAGTGCCACTTGCATAATACCATTTGTGCATAAGATGGTGCCGTTATCACTTTATTAAGGAATATGTCTGAGCTGGGATTAAGAGCTTCATTTTAGGGCCCTAGATGTCAATATGGTTGAAATATTATTTTAACCAGCCAGGTCTGTATTATAAGGGTGTATAGACAAAATGTGTAAGCTGTCAAAATCTATTTCCTCTTCATGCACCACAACTACACCACAACTGAAGGGTTTTATACAAGCACACAAAAAGAAGCCAATCACCTCATTTGAAGCAAGGAGCACCAGAACTGCTTCAGAGTGCATTGCACCACACCTTCGAAAAGCACTTTGCACGGTCCGTGTCCTTACAGGACACGCTGAAACAGTTGCCATGGTTACGACTCCCAGAGAAACGCAGGAACAAGCAGTGACATGGGGTCCAGTTCCACTAGAGACACTTTTGGCTAAGAGGCTTGGCAATGGCCGCCTGGTACCACAGGATACTGGCTAGGTGTTGCCCAGTGGGCAATGATGTACCACGGGATACCTAGCGCTTGTAAGGTAATTATGCTCAACTACCTGTACATGCAAGCTGGGCTCCAGTTGGTTTGTTTGCTGAGCAATGTTCGTTACCAGGATACATCTTTTCCACCTACCTGCCATCCTCAAGGGAGGCTACTGTAGCTAGCGGTGGTGTGATAGTTTGGTTATCTACTTCTACAATCATCCACCCTCCCATCCTCTGTTCTCTCCTAACTGCTTCTCCATTCCCATGCTTTTCTTTCAGCTCTTTCTCTCTCCTTTACTCTCCTTTCCTCTCTTTCATCACCGTTGGTGTGCAGCAACAGCTAGTTGTTTTCACATACTGGAGCCGCTGTACAGAATGTGTTTTCGTATGTCTGTAAGGTTTATGTGTGAATGTGTGTGTGTGTGTGTGTGAGTGAGAGAGATAGAGAGACAGAGTGAGCGAGCAAGTGAGAGAGAGAGTGTGTGTGTGTGCGTGTGTGTGTGGGAGAGCTGGGTGCCGCAGTGTCTGAAAACAGCCTCAGGAGAAGAGGATTTCGCACACACATGCACACCCACACACAAATACACCTCTAATCAAGCTGCCACATTGTTTCACGCACACAAACAGCAGAGAGGAGAGCCTGTTGGCTATTACCATCTCTGTCGGGTGGAAACCTCATATGTCCAAAACGGTTACTTTTCAGGATTCTAATTAAAACATTTGCAAATGTAACAGATTTACAAACGCTTCGAGCTTGTAGATCTTCTGCTTTTTATGCTTTGTGACGCCATAGGATGATCAAGTAGGGCATTCACTCATTTACGAGAAAAAAAAAATCGAGAAAAGTTAAAAGACAGAGATAAGTGCTTTCTGCCCAACAGTGAGGATGTGTGACTGACTGTGTACTGCTGACTTGTAGCTCTCAGAGACAGTCACTGTTCCTATTACCCATCCAGACGCTCATCACTCCTATTCTTCTTCTGTGGTTTTGCACTGAGTTTCGTCCTCACCACTTCCTGCCTGGACTGTGTGTGTGTGTGTGTGTGTGTGTGTGTGTGTGTGTGTGTGTGTGTGTGTGTGTGTGTGTGTGTGTGTGTGTGTGTGTGTGTGTGTGTGTGTGTGTGTGTGTGTGTATGGGTGGGGGTGGGGGGGGGGGTCATGTTTCTCTGTTATGTAATTGGTTGACTGGGCTGTAGGGGCGTGGCTTGTGTCGGTAATGATATCTGACAGAGAGAGACAGAGGGAGAAGTGTCTGGTTTCAGCACCGATAAAAGACTGGAGAACACTGAACAATTTGCTGGGAGAGAGAGAGACAGATATAGAGACAGACAGACAGACAGACATATGAGAGGCTATAGAAGAGAGAGCGGGAGAGACTGAAGACTCTCCTGAGAGGGAGAGAGACTTGGACAGGCATCAGGTGGGAAGAAAACAGTCGCTGAACGGGTCTTCCGCCAGCCAGCCAGCCAGCCTCTCCTTCATCCTTTCAGCCTCCCCTCCCTCCTTACCTGCTTCCCTCCAGCATGCCACTCTCCTGCCAACCCCATATTTAATGGGAGTGTATGCGGTTAAGGAGTCAGAAGAGATTGACTGGTCATCTCCACCCCTTGGACCCTGTACTTACCACTTAGAGAGAGAGAGAGAGAGAGAGAGAGAGAGAGAGGGTGGGGGTGGAGAGAGCAAGAGTGAACTCCTTTAAATAATCAATCTTCATATCCTGCCACTGCCCAGCCTCTCTCTCTCTCTCTCTCTCTCTCTCTCTCTCTCTCTCTCTCTCTCTCTCTTTCTGTGAAGAGGAGTGCTGAGGAAGGACAGCAATCGCAGTCCTCTGCGTTTCTCCAGAAAAGTGGATCTTTGACATCTCTCCTGGCTGGAGAAGATGGGATGACACGCTAGATGGATGAGTGAAGACACGAGACAGACAGACAGACAGACAGACAGACAGACAGACAGACAGACAGACGAGAGGACACATAAATGGATGGAGAGATGGATGCACACATGAAGTAATACTCCCCCAACTGTGGAAGAACTCTGCGCTACCTGTTTGCACTTTTCCAAAACGGCCGCCTCCTCCTCCTGCATCTCCTGCATCTCCTGTTCCTCGTATCTCCATCCGGCTGCTCCTCCTCCTCTCTTATTCCAGAGGAAGTAGAAGAAAAGAAGAAAGGAAAGAGAGAGAGAGCAACGGAGGATGAACCATCTGTGCAGTAAGAGGAACTTGTGAGAGTGGACTGCAGGGAAGGGACGGAAAAAAGGAGAGGAGAGTCCAGAGATGTGGGAGAGAGAGGGAGAACACTCTGTTCAGAGAAGAGAAGATGACAGAAGATGAAATCCTTTCCTCAGCATCAACAGTTAGCGACTAGTCAAGAAAAAGGATGTAGAAGGGAAACAGAGAGAGAAGAAAAGCCAGAAGACGCACGTGCTGGACCAAACCTTTCCACAGCGACGCCTTAAGAGAACCACAGCCAAAGAGAAGAGCCAATAGAATAGGAAGAATGATTCAAAGATAAAAAAAGAAACGGGAATACGGAGCAAAGATGAATTATATTTTCGGCAACAACACCCAGTACCCCCGCAGTGGGAGGCCGCCGGGGAGTCAGGGATCAAGCCTGGCATTGAGACTAAAGCTGGGCCCCAAGAGGTGTTCCTCTGAGGAGCTGCCGCCTGCTCACACCTCCTCCCCCTCCACCCCCGCCTCCTCGGCCCCCTCCACCTCCTCATCCCGCTGGCAGCAGCTTCTAACGTTCTTCTCCAAGAGGAGTGCCTTCACTGACTGTATCAACGCTAGCCAGGTAACTCCTACTACTGTACTCTGAACGTGGGACTGCATGTGTGTGCGTACAGTATTTGTGTGTGTGTGTGTGTGTGTGTGTGTGTGTGTGTGTGTGTGTGTGTGTGTGTGTGTGTGTGTGTGTGTGTGTGTGTGTGTGTGTGTGTGTGTGTGTGTGTGTGTGTGTGCGTGCGTGCGTGCGTGCGTGCGTGCGTGCGTGCGTGCGTGCGTGCGTGCGTGCGTGCGTGCGTGCGTGCGTGCGTGCGTGCGTGCGTGCGTGCGTGCGTGCGTGCGTGCGTGCGTGTGTGTGTGCGTGGCCTAAGGGGCTATTGGAGATGAGGGTGGGAAGCGCCTGTAACTTAAAACTGGGTTTTTGTTGCAAAGCTGTTGTGGGTGTGTACATGCGTGGGTTTAGTTCCTTTATCAACAAGACAGTGACACACAGTCAGGCAGACAGATTATAATTTTGAACTCGCTCCTACGCTTTTGTTTGATACTTTTCGATAATGTTGTCATGGAAATGAACCAGTGCAGTGTATGAGACATGGAATGCTGACGTGTTGAACTTTGCAGTGGCATTTTATGCTAAGTATTCACACTTTCTTGTGCCTCGTCAAAGATGTTGATGCATCTTCGTCAAGAATCTAATGCACTCATTATGGTGCATGGGGAAGGTGTCTACTGTAGCCACCAGACAAAGAGGTGGAAACTATCCTGTGCCTACATATCTTTTTCTATATTGAGATTTCAGATATACTGTGTACCGCTTTGCGTGATTTTAGGCCAAAATTTGTAGAAGCAGTGTCCAAAAATGTGTTTTGCAAAAATCAGCCTGATGGTGGTGCTAGAAGAGGTCCATGTGAGAAATCAAATGTGATGTGCCATCCAAGGAGTGTGTGTGCAAAGTTTGGCATTGATTGGGCCAACGGTTGCATAGATAACAAAAAAGCTGACGGTGGAGCTTTTCATAGTCACTTGCGGAATCGGGGAGATGTGATCATACTTCCGTGCCGCTGTTAAGAGGTGAATGGCTACGTTTTGGACTAACTGTTAGTCGTGACAAGCAGGCTTGGCTAATGCCAACATAAAGTGCATTACAGTAGTCGAGTCGGTTTGAGATAAAAGCATGGATAAGACTTTAAAAATCAGAAAGGGTTACAGCAGACTTGACTTTGGCTAAAAGCCTCAGTTGATAAAAGCTGGATTTTACAACAGAGAAATTGTTAAATTTAGTTTCCTTAAAAGGAATCTATTGCATTTGTTGATAAGCTATTGCAATTTTCTTTCTTTCTTTCTTTTTTCTTCTTTTTTACCGAAAGGCCGGAGTTGGGAATTAATCAAGAAACTGGCCAACCATAATCCGACTCCCAGCTAGATAGTATCTACCACCAATAGATGCATAACTAAACACCAATGGCTATGGATTCACAAAACATGCTTTAATTACTTGACTGCAGTTTTAGATAATGAAAGGAAGTCTAACCAGTAAGACTCCCTAATCGGGAGATAAGCAAACTTTAGAAGGCAATTCTAGCCAATCAGGTAGCCTCGGAAACCCAGACTTCTTTAGGCGATCGGAAGAAAAAGAAGCCTGGGCGATCGCGTTATGATCACTGTTGTAGGAAGTGTAGAATTTCCCTAACCAATCAGAGTGCAGAGAGCGTCGCACCAAATGTGTTGACGTCATGACGCACCAGCGTTCTCTACGCTGAGCAGAGGAGCAGAGGGGGGTGGGGGGAGGAGAACACATGCTATTGGCTGGAGACTTGCGGAGAGACTCACCGCGCCCGCCCATCTGCCTACACTAAACTGTCCGCGTTAGGTTAGAGTGCCAATCAGGAGGGAATATGGGAAATGGGACAGATCCATGTTGATGACATGCCTATAGAGATAGTGTGTAGGGCTTTGTGTGATTTTAGGCCAAACTCTGTAGGAGCAGTGTCCAAAAATGTGTTTTGCAAAAATCAGCCTGATGGTGGCGCTAGAAGAGGGCCATGTGAGAAATGAGGGGTGGAGGTTGTGATTTGCCATCCAAGGAATGTGTGTGCGAAGTTTGGCATTGATAGGCCAACGGTGGCAGAGATATGACTAGGGCAAAAGTGTGACGTGACTGACAGACAGTCGGTGGAGCTTTTCATAGTAACTGCAGTCGCAATGACAAAATTATAAAAATGTGCATTTGAATATACTAAACTGGCAATAATGTTTTTATTAAAGATAAATGACCCCCTCTAATGACAAAATTATAAAATGTGCATTTGAATATACTAAACTAGCAATAATGTTTTTATTAAAGATAAATGACCCCCAAGAGCACCTCAATGCCCTCTCAAAAATGAAGCCAATACAGGTTAGCTGATGTCAGTCATAGCCTTCTAGTTGCACAGTGTGACAGTAGACTGGTCTTAATTCAACTCGCTCAGTCTGACAAGGCAGATAATCAAGATATGACCTTGCTTCCATCACATAGTATGACATGTAATCCCGATCCCATAGAGGAATGTTTACGCTGTGACAGGTTGTTGTCAACTGTGGGCCCGACCAGTTTTTGATTTGATTATAATTTATATGTGCAGGTGAGGTGGGCAATCATCTTTCACCTCAACACTTGGTTCTCTAACTCAGCTCTGCTCTGCTCTGCTCAGGGAGTCAGGCCTCTGTGAGAATCAACCCTGTCCAACTGGATGTCAATTAAAACCACAATTTGACCTTGTTTGGTGAGAAAAGAGGGAAAAGCAAGGCGTAAAATTGGCTGACAAGGGAAAACATCCATTTTCATAATACACTCACAAATGTCCCATCTTCAAATTTAAATTACTAGAAGCTGGGCCGCCCTTCGGGCGGCCCAGCGTCTAGTCGGCGACCTGGCCAACTCGGGAACGATGTAAATAGGGAATGAATCCCCCGCCCTTTAATGCAAACCCCATTATACCTGTTGTCATAGAACCCGTTTTGACCATCTGTTTGCCTGTGTCCATTTATGCCCATATATGGAGATATCTGTATCTGTCTGTCTGTCGGCGTCCATTTTATGTCCATATATGGAGATCACTGCAGATATAGTTCTGGGTCCATTTTATGCCCATATATGGAGATATCTGTCTATTTGTGTCCATTTTATGCCCATATATGGAGATCTCTGTATCTGTCCGTCTGTGTCCCTTTATGCCCGTATATGGAGATATCTGTTTATCTGCGTCCATTTTATGCCCATATATGAGATCTCTGTCGCTTTTTGTTTGTTTCTTCTTTAAGCAGAATACACAGCCTGCTTAAATCTGCATCATTCAAGTCATCCTCCCAGTCCCACGCTTTGT
The DNA here is from genome assembly GCF_963921795.1 of Nannobrachium achirus. Classification (NCBI taxonomy): domain Eukaryota; kingdom Metazoa; phylum Chordata; class Actinopteri; order Myctophiformes; family Myctophidae; genus Nannobrachium; species Nannobrachium achirus. The sequence continues at coordinate 18,091,731 of NC_137810.1, read as the reverse complement.
CGCTTGTCTTATGTTTGTTTTTGTCTCTTTTATTTTCTTTTTTGGAGCGGACCCCATGAATGCCCCATCCTTTAATGCAAACCCCAATATACCTGTTGTCATAGGACCCGTTTTGACCATCTGTTAGCCTTTGTCCCCACCCTTTAATGCAAACCCCAATATACCTGTTGTCATAGGACCCGTTTTGACCATCTGTTTGCCTTTGTCCCCTTATGCCCATATATGGAGATATCTGCACACACAGTACCGGTTGCGGAAAACTCTGATGTCAGACATCAGCTCCGCATTCGGGGATTCATTTTATGCCTATATCTGGAGAAAGCGTGTGCCGGTGGGAAGAACGGTTCTCGAGATTCACATACATACATACACATTCACAGAGATTTTTTGTTGACTCATGTGGCGTACGTGATGTCACAGCCTTTTATGAAGTGATGTCACAATGAGTCAGCGCTTGCGCCGATTTCCTCCGGAACAGCCTGATGTCAACAATCAGCTCCGCATAAGGAGATTCCGAACGTTTTGCGCCGGTTTCGGAAAACCGCGAGTCAGGTCGGGTCGAGGCCCTGCACTGCACTCCGCGCGGCGGCGGGGAACGCGCGTGCCGAATCTGAAGCCGGTGGGACGAACGGTTCTCGAGATACGTGGATTACAAACAAACAAACAGACAGACAGACAGAGATTTGTCGCATTTATAGATAGATGACTCAGGCCTGGTTACCTGATAAGTTGAGTGTCCCAATTTATTTTGGACGTTATGTGATTACAATAAAACAAAGTTTTGCCTTTCATAATTTGGAAATATTATAGCATAATAAAGGTGTCACGTGCAAGCTGAAAAGGGTGAAAGAAGTAGGGTGACATGCATGTTTTGCATGACTCTCATTTTCATGAATACTGGACATAATATTTTTAAATAATCTAGATAGAGTTCTAAACTTGCCCAGCAAGCACGGTCAGGACCTGGACCAATCAGTGACGTCTCGATTGGGGCCAGATCAAGTCTAACCATGACTAGTCAGATCTGGCCTAGAATATCACCTGATTTGAACCAACATAAATCCTGCCCATGAAAACGGACGTCAGAGAGGGTATGATCGAGGCCAGATAAATATCATAACTAGTCAGATATGTCCCAGAATATAACCTTACATGCTCATATTTCAACAAACATTACAAACAATAACAATAATCCTGTCAAACAAAAAAGTCCATATGATGTCCTGGTAATGACGTCAAGATCATCCCCATATGGGCTGTGATCTGGCCTAGTTCTGAACATCACCAGAATCACCGTAGGACGTTATCATAACGTCATCATGACGTCATTTGGCTTGCAGGGCAGTGCTGTGTTCTACCTGTCACGCGGGTATACGGAGTATGCTGTGAAGATTTTTTTTTTAACGTGTATGCTCTCGTGAACCTTTCAAAGTAGCGTATCTGATAGGCATTATGCACTGGTGTATGCGCTGGCCACACGAATAGCCGCGCATCATAGATTATAGTATGCCCTCAAAAAAAGTCTAGAACACACCACTGTTGCAGGGTGTAGACCAAAGGCAATTGCTAGATTTACACCCACAATAATTAGAAACACATGCTAAGTGCAAACATAGTGAGCTATGGTCCAACTGCTTTTCTCACAGTTTTGTGACAGTCAATCTGTAATTTAATTATTGGAATGCTTATATGCCATAGAGACTGTTTTTGGCCTTTAGTCTGATCTCTACACCACATTTTGACAGTCCCGGTAATACTACTAGTGTTGTTTTCTACGCATTAAACAGTACTGTAGGCCTAATTTTCTCATCATCAATAGTAGTAGAAAGGTACAGTATGATATTACGTAATATATATTGTATTTACTTTGAAGTTGGTCACAGACTTACAGTATTCAGTAGACTTGACTGTCAGAAGATTCCAAGCACAGCTTCTCTTTGAAAGTTGATTAAAAGAGATGTGAGGCTCTAACATATTTTATTAAGCAATCGTAAAAAGAAATCTGCACTGACAGATAAATCAACAACTTCCATTTCAATCACTAACTTCGGTACATTTATTGATTGTTTTCCTCCCCAGATATCAATATAATATCAGTACGGCATCCACAACTCCTTTATCAATCCAAAACTCCTGAGTGGACTGAGCAGCCGTAATGATATTCAGTTCTGCAGTAATACATTTCACTGGCACTTAAGATTTATGGCTCGTGGAAGAGAGACCTCTCTCCCCTCTCACTCTCTCTATCCCTCTCTCTTTCCGTCTGCCCTCCCTCTCTCTGTCTCTGTCTCTCTCTCTCTCTCTCTCTCACAGTAATCATATTGGCCAGTCTAAGTGTGTTTTCCCCTAGGTGTTGCCATTTTCCTGTCCAAGGCACTTACTGCATGACTTATTGGCCATTACATTGAGAAACACACACACACACACACACACACACACACACACACACACACACACACACACACACACACACACACACACACACACACACACACACACACACACAATCAAACAAACAAACGTACAAATAAGTACACACGGCTGTCTGTGAGAGGACAGAGTTTGCCATCATTAAAAGACTGTGAATGTGAAGCATGTGGTCTCCTGTCAACAAAATTTCTGAAATCTCACTGGCCTTTCTGTGCACATGCAAAGTCTAAATTCCCCCCTGGCATTATCACATCCAGGTTGTTATGCTTGTGTGTGCACGCGTGTGTGTGTTCAGGGTCATGGTCTGATTAGAGGTTGATAGAAGAATAAAAGACCAGGGAGGGGTCTATTATTCACCTGACCTGTACACCGCGCGCACACGCACACACACACACGCGCACACACGCACGCACACACACACACACACACACACACACACACACACACACACACACACACACACACACACACACACACACACACACACACACACACACACACAAAATATTCTTTAATAGCCTGGACCTATTCATCACCTTTACTAATGACAATGATGAAAATGATGCTATGTTGAGGGATAGTTTTACATTGATTCCAACATTCCTTGTTAAAGCTAAACTTTGTTGTTAGATTCATTCTTTCTTTCTTTCTTTCTTTCTTTCTTTCTTTCATTGCTTATTGTTCTACCAGGATGCACTGGGAAATGTCTGATCGGGCCTCAGCTGTTTTAAGTGGCGCTACTTCTATATGGATAGTCTTCACTGTCACATTCATGCCAGCTGGTAGCTCATGACACACAGGTGTCATCTGGAAGCAATGGCAACATAAACATTGGGCAGTACTGTATGTTGCCCAATGTAGCCCATACCTCAGGCTCTTGGCCTGGGAGCCGTGTTTCCATAGTATTAGTCATTTGTTAGTATGTGTAATCAGACTTTTACCACTTGAACCGCACTATCCATATCCCTTGGGAAAATCAGCCAAAAATGTCAGATCTACAAGCTGTCAAGCTCACAACGGGTTGCAACGTGTTGTGAGCTTGTAGATCTACTTTTTTTGGCAAAGAGATTTGATGTAGACAGAACAAAATGCCTAAGTACAGACAGCAGGAGCGAGATCATTTAGCGACCTACAACTGGGTTGCAACCTGGTCGGTAGTTTTCACCGACCAGGTTGCTAAATCTACCGACCGGGTCACTAAATCTACCTCTCTCAGTACAGAGGCAACTCAGGTCCAGTTTATTAAGTCTAGAGGGTTTAAATGGTTAATAACACTGCTAGTAACCGTCCAAGTTAGTGTGTTAAAATCACATGCTGCGTCCTTTCCTTTGTATGTGGACTCGGTAATTCCCAGTGCACCACGCTCTCCCTCCCGCTCCATCTCTGTATAATTGATGAGTAGTAAGGAGGACGTATGAAACTCATCCTGGCTCTTTACAAAGAGCGCTAAAAGCCATAAAGAGGTGTTTAGTGGTCAGGAGATGCCGGAAGAGAGAGATATAGAGATCAAGGAATAGAGACAGAGAGAGGGTGAAAGAGATCACTTGTTTATTATATAACTATGAAGGATATTCCATAGGCAATTAGCTTTGGTATTTTGAATATACTTTGGCAAACTACTTGCATAGACGACAATTTATTAGTCATGATCAATACACAATATCAAAGCAAATAAATTGTCTTTGATTGACTTGGGCATTTGTGATATTGAATAAATAACAAGCAGGTAATCAAGAAAGACAGATACCATTCTGTAGGTAGATACTAGTTCGCAATACAGATCTATAATAATAATAATACATAAAATATTTATATGCGCTTTTCTAGATAATATGAAGATCTAGTAATATGAAGCTTCTATAGCAGGAGGTTTTTGTGAACAGAACACAGAACATTAATTATGTTTGGTATTATGTGCACTTTATAATTTCATCTTTAACGTAACTTCTTTTTTATCAATGCCAGTGTGGAAGAAACAAAGGGTCTGTCAAAGTTTGGAAATTCACCATCACAATGCAAATGGCAGAGAAACTTCTGTGTTCACCAGGCTACATTAGTAATATAATATCAGCTATTAATCAAAGCTATTACAGTAATGAAAGTTAATTTACAGCCATTTACTGAAGGCATTTAGCAGATGCTGCGATTTAGAAAGTGCAAAGTCGGAGTAACGCTAGCCAAACACCAACAGGATAAGTGGTCAAGTAATTAGCATGCTAAGAAAACAACTGTCTACTAGAAAAGTAACCAGGATAGTAGGGAAACATGAAACCTACCATCAATCTAAATAACATACTTACCAATTACCATCTGTGAACATGACACTGCAGTCTATAATGGCATTGAAAACCATGTCACTGAGACTGTCAGGGAAAACGTGTGGGTGATGTAGAGGTGGACCTCTCTCCAACACTCCCCCACTCCTCCATCCACCCCCTCTCAAAAGAAAGAGCACCTCGTTATAATACCACTGTCCAAAGAAACTTTACACTTCCCCAGTGCCTCCTGGGATGTGTGTGTGTGTGTGTGTGTGTGTGTGTGTGTGTGTGTGTGTGTGTGTGTGTGTGTGTGTGTGTGTGTGTGTGTGTGTGTGTGTGTGTGTGTGTGTGTGTGTGTGTGTGTGTGTGTGTGTGTGTGTGTCTGCATTCGTGGTGTGTGTGGGGAGTGTGTGTTTAACGATCTGTTTCTACTAGGGCCGGGCAATTCGACATTTGTAATAACCAACATAATAAGCGATAATATCTTACATATCAAGGGAAATCAACACGAAAAAGTTCTAACCGATTTTGTTATAATTGACTAAATGGATTAGTCTGATTAAAGGCCCACTTCACCTCTGGGACAACCAGATCTTATTTTATTGTTGTTTGAGACACGATCAACACAATCCTGAGTTATTTGTCGTGTTCAATCTGTGTTTTGAGATATTTAGTATTTCAGCATGACTAGTGATGCATTTTGCATCATATGATGCAAAATGTATGGTGGTGTACATAAATAGTGAAAATAGCTGATCTACAAGCACATGTTGTGAGCTTGTAAATATGCTATTTTCACTGTATATATTTTGTAAATAAACGTTAATTAATTGAGGCAAAGGTTTGAAATGAGGGTGATAATAATCAGTCATATTTCCAAGCCCTAGTCTCTGACTCTCTATACAGTAGATTCCTTAGTGTTCTTTCTGTGTGACTCCCTCCCATGCATCCATGTCTGACTAATGTTTAGAATTTGGCTCTGATGTCACCAGTGGGAGTGGTTTACGAAACTATTTATCATCTGGTACGCTGTGTCCATGGCAACCAACTATCGCCTCCCCACTATGCCTAAAGCTGCAGGCGGCATCAGCTGTTGTCATGGAGATGTTGCTATGCCCAACGCCAACCACCATGTGTCACGTGAATGTTCTAACAAGTGTAGTAACAGCGCACAATATACAGTGTGTGTGTGTGTGTGTGTGTGTGTGTGTGTGTGTGTGTGTGTGTGTGTGCGTGCGTAAGAGAACAACAGACTCACTCGCTAGCTTTCGCCGGGGACTGAAGACTCACCTTTTCAGACTCCACCTAAACCCATAGCACCACTGAAACACTCAATGACCATACAGGAAGCTAGTTAGCATTTGTTTTTTAGGTTTTTAGAATCCTTTTTTCTTTACTGATTGTTTTTTTAGATTGATATTCATATGCATTTGTTATATTGTTGTTGATGTTCTGACATGTTATCTTGTTTATTATAGTAATGTATTATCTGCTTATTGTAAGTCGCTTTGGATTAAAAGTGTCTGCTAAATGCCTAAACTGTGTAAACTGTAAGAGAGAAAGATAGAGGTGATCTAAAATCTTAATCTATGTGCCTCTCAGTCTCTGGTATAGTACAGTATCTCTCTCTCTCTCTCTCTCTCTCTCTCTCTGCCTCACTCACTCACTCACTCACTCACTCACTCACTCACTCACTCACTCACTCACTCACTCACAGGCATACAGAAGGTGTTGCATCACCTACGGTGCGTGGGATGGAGCTTGCAGAGCAGCTTTCTCGCAAACACACACACACACACACACACACACACACACACACACACACACACACACACACACACACACACACACACACACACACACACTTACGGGTCCATTTAGTTCCATTTGTCCAGCTGTGTGAACAGGCCTTACGAGTTGTGGAATACTAGAAGTTTGCGCCCGCTCATTTCTAGAGTTTACGCACTTCGCAAGCTCACACGCGCGCTCACACACACGCTCCCAGCTGATCCAAGCCATCGCACGCACACACACGCGCACATGTGAGAGACACACAGACATAGGCAAACACATACTGTCCTACTGTCTACTACCTATGGGCTATGGCTATGACTACCTATGACTCTGGCACGGTAATATGAACACAACTCGGTCCCTAAGTAAGCGACTGACTACGAAGTACAGTATGTGAGTACACAATTTGTCAGCACTTAAGTCAGCACGCTTGGGTCCATTACATTAACAAGAACATTTTGCTGTTTACAAGAGCAGAGTGGCATCTTGGGATGAATATACACATACTGTACAGTAGTGCAGACTGCAGTCTTCAAAATCAGCCTACAGTATAGTGCATTGAATCAGTTTATTGTTGTGTGGATGGATTCTGTTTGTGAAACAGAGGAGTGTGGGATATATATCAGTGGCTAAGTGTAATTGTTTTGGAGTGCTGCTGGTATAGTCTTTGCCAGGGATAGATAGATACTGTACAGAGATAGACTTCTACTCTCAGACAGACCTCTCCTCTGCTAGGCAGGTACACAGACAGGCACGCACGCACGCACGCACGCACGCACGCACGCACGCACAGAGATAGAATGGGTAGGCAGACAAGCCAACAGTCTGAACAGATTGAGGCATACTGACACAGAGAACAGACATCATGGTTAGACTAAGGCAGGCTCCAGCTCAGCTTTAGCTCCAGCTACTGTTATAGCAACATCGAGTCATTCTCTGACTTACAGTTGCAGGCTCACAATTAAGAATCAACTAGGACTGTGTGTGGAAGTAGAAGCTAGGGTTACATTAGAGACAGGGAGAGAATGAAAGAGACAGACGGCCTTGTACAGTAGTTAAGATACTGAAAGGGAGCCAGCCACTCAGTTACAGTTGACCCATGAGCCTTGACTTTGGGAAATCAATCGTGGCCTGTTATGTTACTGCTTCAACTCCACTAAACTTTATGCACATTTTTGGGGGCAAAAGTTGTGGATAGTACCTGGTACTATTTACAACGGTGGTTCTCAACCTTTTCAGGCCACGACCCCGAAAAACTGTCATATTTGAACTGGGGACCCCCCACACTGACAAGCACTTGGAATTGTAGCAGTTGACGCATTACATTTAGTTTCACTTGGTTCCACTGATAAATATTGTGAAAATAGCAGATCTGCAAGCTCACAACGCCTCGCATCTTGTAGATTTGCTATTTTCACAATGTTTTGCCTCTTTCTTATCATTTGACAATTAAGCCATTGTTTCATTGTATAGTTTGTTGATTACCTTTGATACGCTTTTGCTTCCCCCCCCTTTTTTCCAGGTATTAAAAAGGTCTTAAAAGTCCTTAGATTGTCACTTGACTTCACTGTCATCTGGGGACCCCTCCACAATCATTTGGGAACCTCCTGGGGGTCCCAACCCGCAGGTTGAGAACCACTGTTTACTGTCAATATTCCAGGATGACCTCCCACTTGGGTAATGACGCCCCCTGGCGATCATTCAGAGAAACTACTTCAGCTCCCGTACTAACGTAGGTAGGAAGGGCCTGTCACTCAAACCGGAGTGACCCGCCTCCAGGCTATATAAGCCCCCGGAGGCGGAAGTAACATCCTCTTTTCACTCTCTGCGATATCACATTCAGATAAGTTGAAACTCAGCCTTTGTATTATTATTCTTCGCGCATTAGCCTAAAGCGGTGGCATTAGGAGTCGCCCACTGGCGAGTGTTGAATTAACCCGTACTTAAGAATACTTATTCTTGTTCCGTCCTAAATCGACGGTTATTTCCTTTTATAACAAAGGATTATTACTGCTTGTTCAGGACTCCGCCGAAGCAAGCGTGGCATAGCATTAGCCGTTAGCTTGTTAGCTCGTCTGCTATTGTTAACGTTAGCTACACTGCTCACCGCTTGTTCAGGCCCTGCCCGAATCAAGCGTGGCCTAGCCTTAGCCGTTAGCTTGTTAGCTCGTCTGCTTCTGGTTAACTCTATCTACAGTGCTTCGCCATGGATCCTCTGGCCTTCCTGCCGAGGCAATGTCCAGGCTGTCCAGGACTCATCGACGGACAGGATCTTCACCATCTCTGTGTCGGCTGCATGGGCGTTGCACACGCCTTCTCTGCACTGAGTCCTCAGGGGAGAGCAGGACCTTTCTGTGACTGCTGCGTGGCCTACGACCACGATGTACTGATACACCGGTTCTTCCTAGCCAGGGCAGGCCTCGGGGCCTGCGCTCCACCAGGTGGGTCCACTGCTCTCAACCCCACAGCCCAGTCTTTCCTTCCCCAGGCGGCCCGCACCGTTGGTCAAGGTGCGGCGCTGCCTTCCGGAGATCCGCTTGACAACCAGCGCGCCATTCCAAGTCAAGATGGCGCCGTGCTACATGAGACACCGCCTGCCGCGCAACCGACCGCAGCTAGCTCCACTGTCACTGGAGCTGGCGGGTCTGGTGAAGTCGCCGCTAAGAAGGCGACCAAGAAGGCTAACACCCAGACGAAATCTCCGGTAGCCTTTTCCCCTTCGGGCGCGGTGCCCAAAAAGAAACGCTTGGATGTGACCGTCGGGGACGTCCCCCTCGACGTGAGCATCACCAAAACAGTCCAGACCTTCAGGCGAGAGTCGGACCTGAGCTCCGGTCAGAGCGAGGGTTCTGGTTCTGAATACTCTGGATACACGGCCGAGGAGGAGGAGGACTCCGTCGAGGACGAGGGTTCTCGACTCACGGTCACTGTGAAAGGTAATGCCCCTGCGGCTCCAGCACGTCAACTGGACGCCGCAGGGAGCTCCCAGGCCTCCTCAGGCACCACTGCCCCTCCACCCGCCAGTCAAGCGAGTGAAGCGGGAGCAGAGGACGTCGATTCTGCAGCAGAAATGCTGGATCATCTCACAGTCTACATGAGAGCTCTGGCCAGAGTTGGAGAGGAGTTGCCACCTCCTCTCCCCTCTGAAGAGGCAGAGGATGATGATGAAATGCCCGGGCAGGAGCCTTCGGTTCCCGCCCCGTATGTCCTCTCCAGGCTGCCGCTGGTGAAAGGTTTCACCAAGGCCCTCCATTCCTCATGGAAGACGCATAAAGACCCCAGGAAGCTGCCTTTCTCTGTGCTGGATTTGGTGGGCGGTGCGGAGGCAGGCATGTCCACCTGCCCTAACCTGGACCACCTGTTGGCACAATCTTTTCTGAGTTCCGTCAGACCCCAGTACAAAGATGTAGGCACGGCTAAAAACGGGCCGTTTGTTGGCCCCGTCGGCACCAACCCGCCGGGGTTCACTGTCCTGGAGGACAAGCTGCAGTCGGACAGGGCTCGTAACGCCTACCGGTCCGCTGCTCTGGCCGCTAAGGACCTAAATCTGATCCAGCTCTTGCTCGCTTCCACCAAGGACCTGGTCAAAGGTCTGCCCACGGGGGAGCACACAGCTGAACTGAACACTCTATTTGACATCATGCTGAAGGTCAATTGGCATGCGGTTAAGTGGATGGGCAGGTCCATGGACTACAACCTCCAGTCTGAGAGAGCCCGCTGGCTCGACTATGTCGACCTCGAGCCTAAGAGGGACGTGGGCGAGAAGCCTCTAGGTCCTCGCGGGGAGATGTACAAGTCTCTCATAAATATGGAGAACAGTCCCACCACCCTCATGGGTGGGGGCTTGGAGCTGCTGCAGGGTAGAGTTACCTTCTTCAAGGCGGCTAAGGACATCGTCGAGTCCACCACAGTGCCACAGGATGAACCGCAGCAAGCTAGGAGGACGTCCCGCTCCTCCCGCGCCAAGGAAAGGGGCCGCTCTGCTTCTTTTAAGAAGCACTCGTCTTCCTCCAGGGGAGCCTCTGCAGCCAGGGCGCCTGACAGGCCCCGCACCAAGGCTGTAGTTCCCGAGCGCGCTCAGCCGCGCCGCCCGTCCAAGGATGGCAGGCAGCAGTCTTCATACCGCGGTGGCCGCGGTAGGGGACAGCGCAAATGACACTCTGAAGAGGGGAATTGTGCTGGGGCGGGGGTCCGAGGTGTCTCTCGGTCCCCCTCCCCCCAAACGAGGGCGTTTTTCGGTACCCCGTGTCGGGGAAATGAAAATGTTAATTTTGATGCCTCCTGTGTCGGCAATAAACATGTTGAAAGAACAAAGTCTGTCTCTGTCCAACTCTCTCGCACTAGCACAGACGACCCCATCGTGCATGCCTCCTGTAGTAATGATGAAGTCCTGTCAGGACTCGATAATCAATCACAGGTTTTATCAGAAACCAGTAATGTTAATGTCAAACAATTATGTGGTTCCTCAAGCGCGCGAGTGGGATATCCCTCGCGTCGACAACATGAATCCTTTATGCATGCCTCCTGTAAGAATGATGGAGTCCCGTCAGGACTCTTTAATCAGTCAGAGGTTTTATCAACAACCAGTAATGTTAACGTCAAACAATTATATGGTTCCTCATGCGCGCGAGTGGATTTTCCCTCGCGTGAGCGATGCTATGAATTTAACCTTGAGTCAGAAATTCTGTCGGCCTACTATGAGCCCGGGTCAAGGGACAAGCATAAAGGCCTTAGAGCAGGTATTAAACGTAAAAGTTCCTCTCCTGTCAGGGGAGAATGCTTTAGTTGTGGGCGAGTCTGTTTATCAGTCGAATCGCTTTGCTCTTCCTGTCGCTCTATCGAGCCAAAACCGAACGCTTCCGGTTTCACCGGATACGGATTCGCTAGCTCCCCGCTTCCGGTCCGGCCGCAAAAGAGCTCCGCTAGTCAAGCGGTACAATCGGAAGGTGTTCCCACCTTGCGGCCTATTGAACCCCTGCGCTCCGCATCCGGGTGTTCCGGATACGGATACGCAGGTTCCCCACTTCCGGTCCCGCCGCAAAATAGCTCCGCTAGTCAAGCGGTACAACCAGAAGGTGTTTCCGCCATGCGGCCTATTGAACCCTTGCGCTCCGCATCCGGTCGTTCCGGATACGGATACGCAGGTTCCCCACTTCCGGTCCGGCCGCCAAAAAGCTCCGCCGTCACGGAAGCACAGTGGTGGGGTTTCTCTCGCTCAAAACACGCTAGCACGCTGTGCGCGCCAGTGGAAGTTATGCAACCCGAGCCATTGGGTATTTCGAACGATAACCAGGGGTTACAGGTTACAGTTCGCAGACATACCCCCGCTTTCGAGCAGGGTTATTCATACCAGAGCACGTGGTTTAAAAGCAAGTCTTTTGAGAGAAGAGATCAGCTCATTGCTAAGCAAGGGTGCTATAGTGGAGCTGGACAGGACCCAATCCCGCATGGGATTTTGGAGCCGTTATTTCCTGGTGCCCAAAAAGGGGGGGGGGCTACGTCCCATCCTGGACCTAAAGGCACTAAACGTGTACCTGAAGAAGTACGTTTTCAGGATGCTAACAGTACCCACCATGTTACGGTCGGTCAGGCAAGGGGATTTCCACTGTTCAGTGGATCTGAAGGATGCTTATCAGCACGTCCAGATTTATCCCCCACACAGGAAATTCCTTCGGTTCGCCTTCGAGGGTCGCCTGTACGAGTATACAGTACTCCCTTTCGGTCTGTCACTGAGCCCGAGGGTTTTCGTGAAAGTGACCGAAGCAGCCATCGCCCCGCTGAGACGGCAGGGCGTCAGGTTGGCGACGTACATCGACGATTGGATGATTTCAGCGAGCTCCGCCCACGAAGTGGCGCGTCACACACAAGTGGTTTTGGCTCACCTGAAGGCCTTAGGTTTCATAGTCAACCACGGCAAGAGCATGCTGACTCCAGCAAGTCGTCTTACATTCATTGGGGTCCTTCTGGACTCATCCGTCATGTCGGCCCGTCTCTCAGAGGAGAGGGTGGACAGGTTTCGGGAATGTCTCGACTCCTTTCAAGTGGGCCAGGAGGTCACTTACAGGAGTTGCATGGTACTGACGGGAATGATGGCTTCCGCAGTACATCTGTTGCGTTTGGGCAGGTTTCATATGAGACCTTTTCAAAGATGGATGTTATCCCTCGGGATCCCGCCCTCCTTGAAGTACAAGAAGGTTACGGTTTCCCCTTCCTGCGCGATCGCCCTGTCTCCGTGGCTGGTGGAGGGGTTCCTCACCAGCGGAGTCTCGATTGGCGAGGTGGTTTCCCACAAGTCGATCACGACAGACGCCAGTCTCAGTGGATGGGGAGCCACTTTCGAGGGGCGCACAGCGCAGGGGCTTTGGCCTCTGGAGATGAGGGGTCGTCACATCAACTATTTGGAGTTGATGGCTATACTCCTGGCGCTCAAGCATTTCGAGCCTTGGATTTTGCATTGTCACGTCCTGGTCAGGACAGACAATACGACGGCCATGTTTTATGTCAACAAACAGGGGGGCCTGTCGTCGTTGCCACTGGACCGTCTGGCTCGAGAATTGACGGTTTGGTGCTTGTCGCGTCTCAAGTCGATCAGGGCCTCACACGTCCCAGGTCTCCTCAACAGCGGAGCAGATCTCCTGTCCAGGGGAGGTCCTCGCTACGAGGATTGGTCTCTCCACCCCAGGGTGGTGAGCCAGATTTTTCGCAAGTTTGGTCAGCCAGTGGCGGACCTGTTTGCGTCAGCGGAGAATACGAAGTGTCCGTTGTTCTTCGCGGTGAAGGGCAGTCCTCCCTTGGGGTTGGACGCCTTAGCGCACACGTGGCCGAGAGGTCTACTGTACGCGTTTCCCCCCTTCGACTTAATCCGACCCACTCTGGAGAGAGTCAGGAGGTTCGGTCTGGAGATGCTCCTGGTGGCTCCCTACAAGGGCACGTGGAGATCGGCGATCGCCCCTCTCCTTTGCGAACCGGGTTGGCAGCTGCCTCAGTGCAGGGACCTGTTGAGTCAGGCCAGGGGGGAGATCTTCCACCAAGGCCTGCAGGTCCTAGACCTGTGGGTTTGGCACGTGAAAGGTTAAACCTGCTGGCAGCCGGTTTTTCTTCTGAAGTGGTTGATACCATTCAGAGTGCTAAGGCGCCCTCTACGAGGGCGTCTTATGATGGAAGGTGGAATGCCTTTGAGGACTGGTGCGAGTCGCGTGTTCCACCTGTGGTGGCTCATGTGGCGTCAGCCCAGGAAATTCTGGAATTTATGCAGAACCGCTTGAGAAGTGGTCTAGCATTTTCTACCCTTAGGGGGTATTTGGCGGCTATTAATGCCTGTCACCTGGGGGTGGCGGGCAAGGCACCTTCTAAAGTCCCGGAGGTCATCAAGTTCATGCAAGGAGTTGAACGTTTGAGGCCGGTGACTAGGTCTTTGTTCCCAGTTTGGGATCTGCAGGTGGTTCTAGGGGGCCTATGTCGGGCTCCCTTTGAGCCGCTTGTAGGGATGCCTTTGAAACTTTTGAGTTTCAAGACGGCTCTTTTGCTGGCTTTGGCCACGGCTAAAAGAGTTGGTGACCTGCAAGCTCTCTCGGTGTCTGCGGAGTGCATGCAGTTTATGAACAATGATCTCAAGGTGTTGCTCAAGCCTCATCTTAAGTTTGTTCCTAAGAACATGGTGGTCCCTAAGGAGCCTGTTGTTCTTCTGGCTTTTCATCCTCCTCCGTTTGTCTCGGCGGAGGATGAGCGGCTGAATTGCCTTTGTCCTGTCAGGGCATTGAAGGCCTACTGTGACAGGACTGCTGGTTCTAGAGCTTCTTCTCAGCTCCTTGTAGAAATGGGCAATGTTCTTGTCAGAAAGCCGGTGTCTAGACCCACTCTTTCGAGGTGGATTGTGGATGCTATTAGGCTGGCTTACTCTAGTGCGGGTGTGGAAGTGCCGGCGGCACTTAAAGCCCATAGCACTAGAGGTGTGGCTACTTCGTGGGCACTGGCAAAGGGAGTCTCCGTTCAGGAGATTTGTGTTTCGGCGAATTGGTCTTCGCCTTCTACCTTTGCAGCCTACTATCACCTGGATATCGAATCCTCTTCGCTAGCGCATTCGGTTCTGGGTGCAGTTGCCTCCTCTACGTCATAGAGGAGTCGGATCTTCCCCTCCCACAGGTGGGCATGTAGCCACCTGGGGTATTTTGGGGGGGACCCTGTGTTTTCCTTATATAGTGTGTCTTACTTATAAGGCGGACTTGTCCTTTTCATTTAGTTGAATGAGGCGGACTTCGGTCTGTCAGGGTCTCTCCTTATTTTCTCATGCCTTCACACCCAGGTCCGGTGGGCCTGGGACCTTCTGGGTGATGGGTCACGCCCGTTTGGGCTGTGCTCACCCGTATGAGGGGTGTGTGGGGGTATGAGAGTAGGTTGTGGCTTAGAGGGGAGTTTAAGAATCCCAAGTGGGAGGTCATCCTGGAATATTGACAGTAAACGGTAGGTTCCGTACGGAACCATTGTTTACTTAGATATGGAAGGATGACCTCCCACGTAATGCCCCTCTGTTTCACTGAATGTGGCAGAGAGTGGTATTAAGAGGATGTTACTTCCGCCTCCGGGGGCTTATATAGCCTGGAGGCGGGTCACTCCGGTTTGAGTGACAGGCCCTTCCTACCTACGTTAGTACGGGAGCTGAAGTAGTTTCTCTGAATGATCGCCAGGGGGCGTCATTACCCAAGTGGGAGGTCATCCTTCCATATCTAAGTAAACAATGGTTCCGTACGGAACCTACCGGTTTAGAGTATCACCTCGAGCTAAGGTGAATACCTTAATGGTGATGTATTAAAATACTGCAGTATTACAACTACTATCCACATTGTATATCACAACAGCCTCCCCTGTAACTGCATGGAAGCTTGAATTCCAGGTTTTAACCAACCCTTAAACAAGACATTGTAAATGTGAAATGACTCAATATTGAACATCTACATGGTTTATTTCACACCTAAAATGTAATATCAGAAAAAGAAAACGTCTTTCTTTCTTTCTTTCTTTCTTTCTATCTTTCTTTCTTTCTTTCTTTCTTTCTTTCTTTCTTTCTTTCTTTCTTACATCAATACTGTCTCCTGTAGAGATCTTGCTGCGGTCAGAGGTCAGTTGTAATTGAACAGTGTGCAGAGGATAATGTAGTCGACTTTGAGTGAGGGTGGATACAGTCCTACTCCTCCTGTGAACCAACATCTTACGCTCAGACTCAACTTACACGTAATATTATATCTGCAGAGTAGTACATCACTTACTACAGCAGAAAGATGTTACCAATCATATCGTAACTCAGCATTCACGAGGAAAAGCCAAGGCTGGGGAATACTATGATCATGGGACGTTTAAGTATTTTCTTTTCCTTTTTTCTTTTCTTTTTTTAATAGCATTTCTGGTTTATTTTAATAGAGAATGTTCAAAAAGGCAGGATGGCGAGCGAGACAAAGGGGACATGCAGCAGGAACCATATTACAATCAATGGCAGTATAGTTTATGTTTAGTCCGTTATCCCCCGCTATCCCAGATTTACCCCAGTGTAGCTGACCCTTGTAATAGGTGCAATCAATCTCCAACTGACCACCACACCCAAATGTTCTGGTCCTATCCTAGGCATGGGCACATTTAGCACACTACCATTGTCAACAACCCTCTCTTGTTTGTAACAGTTTTTTTGCCCAAGGCACACCAACATTCAAGTAAAAATCTCAAAGCTCACCTGTATTCATATCGATGCAAAAATAGCCTCTATGACTATGTGTTGGTTTCATCTATGAAACCTGAAATCTCGACTTTGTTTTCACATTTTCAAATGTATAAACCACAGTGTCCTTTTCATAGCTGAGTGCGGTGTGGGTTGAGGTGGTGTGGTGTTTGTTGGTGGGGGGTGAGTGGTCAGTCTCTTTTCAGTGGCCCTGCTCTCTGTGGTCTCTGAGGCCCCACACTGGTCGTAATAAGTATTACATTTCCAATAGACTAGAGACACTTATAATAAGGTAAAGGTACCTCGCTAAAACATTGGAATGTGTCCAATATTTTGGAGACATTGAAAGGTGTCGGATATTTAATAATGTCCCTCTTTGGTCTGCAAGGCTCAATGCAGTATGGAAATGGAAATTTCAAGCTGTTTCTGATTCTGCAGTAATATAGTTACATGTAATGCCCCTGAAAGTGCAGTTCAACTGCCATGTTACTTTTGAGCAAGGCACTTAACCTGTCTGTAAACTGTCTGTACTAAGCCTATTCAAAATGTTCCGCTACAACTAATCTCTCTCTATCAACAAGCTCACAGCGTGTCATGTTGTGACGCATTGTGTGCTTATTGATGTACCATTTTTGCAGAACGTTTGCCTATAATAGCTGAGTGTTCGCCTTACAATATACTCAGAATAGGGATGCTAGGATTCATATGGTTGAATCCCAACTGCTCCTGTAGAGTTTCTGAGTGGCTGATGCTAGACAACTGTACTCAGAGACTTTGAAGTGTTAATGTGTTCAGTCGTTTGAAAGTAAGCTAGACTGTTACTGTAAAAAAAAAAGAAGAAAAAACTATGCATGCTCAGCAAAACCTCTGTACCCCCAAAAAAGTAGGTTTTTAAAAAAAAACATTGCTATCTGGTTATAGTGATAAAACCATGATGTGGGAGTATGGCTTCATTGATATTGTGTGTGTGTGTGTGTGTGTGTGTGTGTGTGTGTGTGTGTGTGTGTGTGTGTGTGTGTGTGTGTGTGTGTGTGTGTGTGTGTGTGTGCGCGCGCGCACGCATTCGTACGTGCATTTATGTGGCCAGTGTCTGTATTTAATTATAGATGGCTCTGGCCCTGTGGTCTTCCTCAACATTTCAGATACTATCTGGCTTGCATTTAGCCTGTGGAGGGCTAGCTACTTATTCTATAGGCGTCTGCACCTACTTTTTATCTTTCTAATGTATGTCTTTTGTTGCACCTGTATTGCTTTGGTTTGTTAGTATGTCAGAAATGAGGTGCAATGTCTCTCTTCAAAAGCGCTGTGGCAACATCAAGGTTAATCATTCTTAATGCAACTAATCATACCATCTGCATTATTTAAATACAGTTTGAAGACACACTGGTAGGTTAGTTTGTTAGGTTAGGTTAGTTAGTTAGTTAGGTTAAGCTAGGCATGGTTATACCATCCAAAAACATATATTAAAATATTGTTGCATTTGTGGAAAAACAGTTGTAACTGATTACATTGGACAATGTTATAATTTTGATTATACTGAAGGACAATGTTTTGTCATTGTTTTGTGTGGAGAAAATGTTCTGTCACCTTCTCTCACTATCATCTTGAGATAACCCTAACCCTAACCCTTTCTACTCTTCTTTCCCCATGTTTCTTGTCTTGTCTACATCCTCCTCTCCATCCTCTTCTTTCTCCACGTACCCACCCCCACCCCCCCATTCCCTTTCTTTATTTTTTATTTTATTTTAACATATAGTTTTTATTGGGGGTATGTAGCAGGATTCAGTACAGGCCAAAGAGTCAGTTTCCCCTTTTAAAGCAGTCTTCATTTAGCGCAGTGATGCTAACAGCCCATTCTCCTTGCTCATGCTCTCCTGGATGAGCAGTTAGCCTGCAGCACTAGCAGCACTTTACATAGGGAGGAACACACACTACCAACACGCTTGCTTCTTCTCCCTCCCTCCCTCCCTCCCTCCATCCCCCATGCACTTCTTTCTTCTTCTCTCCACATTCACAACATGGGTTTCTGTTCCAGGGCCCAGAAAGGTTTTCTTGTGACTCGTCTGTCTGTCAAGCCTCATTTATACTTTCTACTTAAGTTGCACCAAAAATAGCCAATCTACAAACTTACAGCACAACCAAGTATAGGCCTAAATTAGGCATCAGTGGGTCTGTGGTCCGTCCCCTATCCCTCATATACAGGCACGTGCACACATAGACATCAAAGGGGGCTTGAGCCCCTTCCCTTTTATCCGTCTGTAAAAAGTGCCCTCTCCAGACCAAGAATGCAGTTTTCACTATGGTGAAAGAAACGCAAATGCCCCCTTTCCATGCCATACCCGGAGGCAGCATTCAAGAGCCTTGTCCAAACTCTCCTGAACTTGAATGCAGCATCCTATGTTGAAAGAATTGCCCTCGCTGTGTAGAAATCCATGCCGTTGCGCCACATCTCCAGTATTCACTTGATTATGCTTAGTTCAGTGTGGTATCAAGTACCGAAAATAGCCGACCTCCAAGATCACAACGCCGCGTTGTGAGCTTGGAGGTCTGCTATTTTTTATATTTCCACCAAAAGGCCCTTTTAGAAATGTCAGCCCCTGCCTCTCTAACATTCTATACACATCCCTGCTCATATAGGTTGGTCTGGGGCTACTCATGGCATATCAGATGACATTATAGTGATGAGCCCCACATACATACAGTACAGTACAGTACCTCTTTCCAGATAGATGCTAGCAGCACAGTGTTCTACTTACATTATGTGTGCAGTATTGCTAAAGATGTGGAATCTTGACCACAAACAGTATAAAGTTGTAATGCTGCAAATACATGGTCAACCTTGCACATTTCTGCCACAGGTGTTTGCCAAAAGTGAGCAAAGTGTGATCAAGTACATGTCCTGACCTAGACTATAAGCTTATATCTGTGTTCCAACAGCTTCTAAATGGACTTAAAACTTTGGTGGTTGCGGGTACGTTGTACGCACGACACGTGCGTGTGTGTGTGTGTGTGTGTGTGTGTGTGTGTGTGTGTGTGTGTGTGTGTGTGTGTGAGTGTGAGTGTGTGTGTGTTTGTGCTAGCCTGACGAATCTACATTTGACCGTCCCTTACATTACATTCAGGACTCTTAACACATCTACTGCCTCTTAATCTGAAGGTTGCTTGGTGCCTCGGCGCCACGTCGTTTCCTCCGTCGGCCAGCGCTATTATTTTGAAGGGCCGGAAGGGGGTTGTTTTTGTTTTTTTGGATTATCACTTGACGGCAACGATTACGTCATCTAGTCACATGACAGTGTGCGACAAGAAGATGAAGATGGCTGCGCCCTGCCTTTTGCCTTGTTTACATTTAGATCTGCTGCAAAATGTCTCAAAATGGCTATTTTGTTTAAATGAAGTTTCTTTATGGGCCTCGCCATTGACTTAACATTGAGGAGCTTCACTTCGCGTGCACGCCCAACGTGCGTTGTAAACAAATCGCCGACATTACCGATGCGAGCGGGACCGGAGCGACATTAAGTAAGTAATAATATCTTTACTGTATATACAGTAAGATTCACAGTCCTCACCGTCAACGGCGCCATGGTATTAACCCTTTCAATGACAATCCTCACCGTCAACGGCGGCGAAAAAGTTAATGGATGCATTCATATCTGCATATATTCTCTCTCTCTCTCTCTCTCTCTCTCTCTCTCTCTCTCTCTCTCTGTACAGTACATTATATGTATGTACAGTACATTATACGTGTGTACGTATATACACAATACATCTACTGTAAGTATATACTTATCTCTCCCTGTCTCTCTATGTTCCAGTCTCTCTTTCACACACACACACACACACACACACTCACACTCACACTCTAACTCGGGGGAAATAGGCCAACACACATGGAGGAGCGTTTCATAGAATCATTCCAGCTGACCTGGCCTGCCTTGTGAGGCTTTAGAAGAACAAGACAAAGGTTCATGGAAGGAACTGGGCTCAACCAATCACAGTCCCAGATACAGCACACAACACACATACACACACCACAGCAAGCCGGCCGGCCGCTCGAGCCCTGAGCGCCGTATCACTGTCCCTGCTCGCCTATCGATTAGACATGCCTGGCTGCTGTCATGTGCAGGAGCTCAGGGAAGCCCCTAATTGGCCAGCCAGTGAGAGAGACAGGGACAGAGTGAGGAAAACATAGAGGCAGAGACACTGAGTGGGCAGCGGTGCAGAAGACAGAGAGAGAGAGAGAGAGAGTGAGAGAGAAGGAGTGTGCCTACAGATGTGGCCCGATAACTGAAGCTGAATAAAGGAGAAGAAAAAAAGAAAGCTTAACATGAGGAGTCACTGTTACTCTGTTCATCTGGTTAGTTGGAACAGAGAGCGAGAGAGGCAGAGGAGGAGAGTTCATCTATACAGCTTCATGTGAGTCAAGTGCGTGTGATACTCTGACTGATCATTGAAGAAGAGAGACGGGGGAGAAAGAGAGCGGAGCAAACTTGTATCTCTCTCCCACCATTTCTACTCTCTCCAGTGGATTAGTACAGTGTATGGATTGAGCTGGATCCTTTTTGGAGACAAAAGAGAAAAAAAGGTACAGTACCGGGTACTCTCACCTCCTCTCCATCTCCCGCACCGATCTGCCGTTACTGTGGACAGTGGAGACGTCAGGACTCTATCTTCTCCGCCTCCTCAGACCCAGCCAGCCTCTCTCTAGTTCATCTTGCCCTGAGGGGAGATGGGAGCTGAAGACGACAGAGATGAAGTTCATTAACAACGTTGCTGTAAGAGAACATTCGCTTTTTTAGCTTTTAGTTAATGCATGTGGCCCGAGAGACTTAAAACATAGACGAAAAATAGCAAGTCTGCCAATGTGGAACTTTTTATCTGCATCCTTTGGGAATTTTGGTATTCACCAGAGAATGACAAAAAGTGGTGAATCTACAGTGTATGATATGTTAGAGGCCAACCGACTGGAGATGCTCTGGATGCGCTTCAGCTCATGGACAGAAGAAGATACATTCCAGTGGAGCTGTAAAAGGACCTAATCCATTTTTCCATCTCTGTTCCACCAGAGAAGAGACAAGGTGACAAGAGGAGGTGAGGAAGATACTACTAGTGTACTACTAGTGAAACAAGAGTCCTTCTCTCTATATACTGTATACATACTTGTACAGTATATATACAGTATATATCCACATACTAAGCCATGACCACTTATTTCCACAACCATGAGTTCTGCTGCAGTCCTAAGAAGCCCAATGGTGGCTCCATCAAGAAAGCTTGCAAAGGGAAGGCCAAGGCAGGCAAGCACCATCATTATCACTCAAAGCAAACCCAGAACCTCCTGCAGACACCAACCCACCAAATGCAACTTTCTCCATTACATTCACCAACACACAGACCTCATTCTCCAGCACATGGGAGTCTTTCGCCAACGCACCTGCTTGCTTCACCTTCACCTAGCTACTACCACATCGCACCGGCCTCTCCAAATCGCCAGCTAGCGCTTCCTTCACCCAATTGCCAGGTGGCGCCCCAATCGCCAAGTAATCAACCGCACTCGCCGAGTCGCCACCACCAGATGCAGCTATCTCCAAGCCATCATCAACTGCATCTTCATTCACATACCCAGCATCAGCTCCAGACTCCACTTTCACCCGTTCACATGCTGGCATCGCCCTCTAATCATATATATCAACAGCAGCTGCAACAGCTGCTCTCTCCTAGTCACCACCCCTCCAATCGCCACTCCATGTTTCTCCCACAGTACCATCACTACCCTCCTATTCCTCAAGCTTCCCCGTCGCTGTCCATACAGCCGTTTTACTCACCACAGCTCCCCCTGTCTGCCGGCCCTGTGAACTATGGCTGGAACACACTGCCTGCCCACCTGACCAACAGGGGCAAAAAGGGGAAGGCCACCAAGGACAGCGTCAAGAAGAGTCCCACCAAGAGTAAAGCCAAGGGGAAGGCTGTGGGCAGACCGTGGCCCAATGATACCTGTATGTGTAGCACACACTCTGGGGAGGCACCAACACACCCGCCATTCATGCACCACACACCACAGATACAAGCCCGCATACAGGTAGGTGGAGAAGGAATGGAGAATAAAAATACTAAAAAAAGATGGTAAAGGAAGAGACGAGAGAGGAGAGGGGCTGTAGGGGCACTTAGTGGAATTAGAATCAATGGATGTGATATATTAGCTGATGGGTGGGTCTTGTCTGTGTGAGGATCACATTAAAGCTGCAGTCTGGAACGCATTTGAATGAATAATACAGTATACCAGTAAGACACCGTGAGGGCGAAAAGCAGGACGGAATTCATTTGAAAGTGTGATTGGAGTTGTGGTTGTTTAAGTTGGACAAAATGTGGACAAAATATTTTCCCAAATATGGATATGACTGACGTCTCATGTTATAGACCACATGAGACTCACACTATGTCCGTATATGGGCATTCCAAGCTATGGGCTTAATATTGATGACATCAGGGATCTCCAAATATGGGCATACAAGGGACAAGGACGGAATTCGGTCCCATCCTAATTTACAGTACACTTTAAGACCGAATAAGACATAATAAAGCCATAATAAGAAATAATGTGTTGGTAATTAGAACTAATATGTTTTATTAGACAGAAACAAAGACAGAATAGCAGAAAGAGCGGATACATTCTCTGGCACCGGCACCTGCCGCGGAACTACCGCAGCAGGTACTGCCGCACAACCGGCAGTTCAACGGCAGTCGCACTGCATCGTCGGCGATAGGCCTGGCAGTTCGACCGGCAGTCCCGGCAGTAGGACCCGACAGGTCCCGTCGCGGTAAACTGCCGGTCCGTGCGGTGGTGGCTGCTGCGGCAGTTACCAGCGATGCCGGTCCTACCTACAGTTCCGTGCGGCAGCCGCCGGTCCTAACGCCGGGCGATGCAGCACGACTGATGGTCGAACTGCCGGTCGGCAGGAGCCGGTGCCGGAGAATGTATTCGCTCTTTCTGCTATTCTGTCTTTGTTTCTGTCTAATAAAACATATTAGTTCTAATTACCAACACATTATTTCTTATTATCGCTTTATTATGTCTTTTTCTGTCTTAAAGTGTACTGTAAATTAGGATGGGAAGTGTGACTCGTGTCGCGGCAGCCACACTGGTTAGACTGATACAATACAGTATGCATATATATGGGCATTCCCAGGTATGGGCTTAATATTGATGACATCAGGGATCTCCATATATGATTGCCAGAGCAGGCTGCCTTGTCAACAATGTGATGTCACAACAGGTAAGCTATAGACATTGAGGCGTTACTCACTGACTCGGCCACCCACCCTCCCTCTGACGGACAGGATCTGCCAGTTTTCATAGTTAACTGCGACCTATGGTCGCAATTAACCAGTAAGACACCCTAAGGGAGGGCGAGATCGCACTGAAACAACAGAGACTGACACAATATGTCCATCTATGGGCATTCCTAGATATGGGCTTAATATTGATGACATCAGGGATTTCCATATATGGGCATAAAAGGGACAAGGACGGAATTAATTTGCAAGTGTGAGTCACGTTGCGACAACCACACTGGTTATCATGAGACTGACAGAATATGTCCATATATGCATTCCCAGATATGGGATCTTGGGCCATATATGGAGCGTGACATGAGGCGTGACGGACAGACATGATCTGCAGGTTTTCATACTAAATGCGACCTACGGACGCAATCAATCCATATCATAGAGTATGTCAATACAGTAGAACAGCAATGGTTGGAGGTGATCTCCATACTCTCCGACTGAGAGATTTAGACACCTAAAGTACATGTAGCTCATATTAAGTACAATATCCCCTGGCCAAGCAGGGACTGCCTCTTCTTGGATGGCTAGAAATGTGGTCTCAGCCTATTACCTTTCCTAAAATCACTGTAATGCACGGCGTCTTAGGGTGTATTGCTTGTTATGATATACCCGTAGGTACGTTTGTACCTTGTTGCTCACTGTGTCATTGCATTGATTAGATCACTTCATAAACAAGCCGTGAAAGTTCAGGGTATGAAATCACAACAGTATCATCATCATTGTGATGTACAAAGTATAAAATATTAAACTTTGACAACTTAATTTTGTATTTGGACGTGCGTTTAGTGGATTAGATCATCGCTAATGCTGCTCCTCCAGAGCTTCAATGGGAGAGAGACTATAGCATCCCTAAATGAGACTCTGCCTTTGGATAATATGCTTTTTTTCTAAAGTGATTAAAGAATGGAATAAGCTCCCTCTCTGTACAGATTTCAATAATGTCTCCTGTAAAGCTTAAAAAACTGACCATAAACAACCTAACCAGCATTAATGTGACATTTTGATTACCTGTTTTACAACTTTGAATACATATTTTGAATATTTGCATTTTACTTTGTGTGTGTGTGTGTGTGTGTGTGTGTGCCTGCATCATGGATGTCAATAGGTTATTGCAGTGGTTCTCAAGTGCATTCCATGGACTCTAGGTTACTTTAAGGTCTAATTTGACCCTTGCAAGTGGGTTAGGGGTCCAATCATAGTGGAGATGATAGGTGTTTTAATGTCTGCTCATTGCTCAGGGTCAGGGACTAGCAAATGGAAATTAGCCTGTAGTTAGCAGTTAGCAGTAGTAGTAGCCTGTAGTTAGCAGTCTAAGGCACATACTGTATGTGATGTGTTGGTAAATCATTTGTATAGTCCTTTTCCATGGACATATTGGGTCAATGAACTATACTTTCAGTCCTTAGGGTATTTCTTTGTTATTAAACTGTTATTCGCTTGCCCAGCGTTGGCGCGGTTGTTATGCTGACAATACGTTGGCTTGCAAGTAGTGTCCGACCGATAGACTTTTTTGTGAAGCGATACGATACGATACAAGAGAGGGGGGCCCATCACCGATACCGATACCGATATAAAATATTTTTGAAAAAAAAATAGTTTTTGAAAAATGGCTGCCAACTCGGGAAACTTGGGCGGGGGCAGCAAATGAGTTATTATTATTATTATATTTTTACACACAATCCAGGAGCATTGACAGGCCTGACGCACACACACAATCCAGGCCATTGACAGGCCTGACAAGGCTCGGCTGACACAAACACAGTACGTCGTCAATTCACCATACAGTAACGGAGGAGGGGAGCGCACTTTTTATGATCTATATACCAGTTTGCTTGTTTCTCTCGCATAAATCTTGCAACACTCTTCCTTCCACTGTCCACAGTGTTTTGTTTTATATACCAGTTTGCTTGTTTCTCTCGCTTAATTCTGGCAACACTCTTCCTTCCACTGTCCACAGTGTTGCTAATGGCTAACGCTAGCTCCGGTAGAACTGGCTCCTCACTCCACTGGCCTGACCTCAGTGACCTAGTATGAAGGAATGGCGCACTCTGCTGGACAAAATATTTCATTACACTGGTAAATCTGGTCCACACAGCTTACAGCGTTGTGCATAGCTTTGTATTATTATTTTTGCCAGACCCATGAAATGGGTAGGCCTACATAAGCAAATGTCGGTCTGTCCGGGTTTTCTATATAAAGGGTATATATGATGATGACATGATGATGACATGCCTACAAAAGGCATGATGTCATAAATGATGATGACAGACAGGGGGTCTGGCACAACCAGGTTGACCTGGTCTAGTTTTTATACCGGCGGGAAATTTCACCGATACGATATAAACCGATATGCCCAAATAAGGCCATATCGGCACCGATATATCGGCGGCCGATATATCGGTCAGACACTACTTGCAAGGCGTCAATCAGCAAAAGGGGTGTGCTCGGGTGGTGCAGTGGTAAAAGTTCCTGTCCACCACCACGGAGGTTAAAGGTTTCGAATCCACCGTGGTGCATTCGGCTTTGGGGACAATAAATTGTCACTGCTTGTAATCCTCTGGGCTGGGGCGGCACCTGTCAGCAGGTAGTGTCGGGAGGAGTTGGACGAAGGCTCAGGGGTCCGCTCACTGTCCCGACGGGCCGCTGTTCCGACTAGCGTCGGCAGGTTAGATACTCGTCACAGTTACTGAGGTTAAGTTTAGGGTTAGGGGTAGAGTTAGGGTTAGTTTTGGTGTCAGAATACCGGCCCCTCAGCACACTGATGCGGACCCAAAGGCTCACTGGTAGGTCAGTCAGTGGGATGCAACCGTAGAGTTATATATAATATAGAGGAAGGACAGCCCCGCCCCCCAGCTATTCATTTCAATGCAAGTTGCTCAGTGGCGTTTTGAAGCACCCGAAAGAAGCAGAATCCAGGTGCATTGTGAGGGAATTAGATCATCTGGATGATAAAAATGTTCTTACGTCGAAGAACGTCTTACGTCACGAACATCGCTCTACGTCCATTGAAACCTATGGCAGACCCCAGCAGCGCGCTTTTTTGCCCGTTCATGTAGTTCACCACCCCGCCTGCAGTTCCAGCTTTGGCCAGTAAGACAGGCTGAATGCAACTCGTATTTAGTGTGGTTGCCCAACAGGGCAACACATTATAGTCCTGGGGAAACTTTATTTCTAGGGTAACCTTTCCGCCGCCATTGGAGATTGACGGACAGACAGACATCTGTCAGACAGGGATAGGGAATCAGTATGTAATCAATGGGGGTGGGAATCAGTAGGGAATCAATGGGAGTGGGAATCAATAGGGAATCAATTGGTCGAGCTTCATCATCATCATCATTTATTTAGCTCACGACCATGATCACATGGTATGGAGCACAGCTCATATTATATACATAAATAGTATACAAAACATAACAAACATTACAATAATATTCAAACAGACGTAGCAGAAAAGCGGGCATGACACATTATTTGAACAAGGGCAAGGTGTTCTTTAGGAAAGCTCCCAATTTACATATAACTTTTGCCTTGTCAGCTTGTAGTAATAAAATCAGTTTCCACATAGATGGATGGGTTGTATAGTACTTCACAATAGTAAGGTTCTTACACTCAAACAGTACATGGTACTCATCCCCGACACATGACAGTTAGCTTACTGTAGAATATAGTCAGCAACCATCAGCAGCACACTCGCAATTTCCAATTGCATCTTTGCTAGTTGTATTTTATATCAGCAATGCTTAGCAATAGAATGATATGATTAGCATGATTACCATGGCCACTCACATTAGATTATGCTACATCTGATTATATTAGCTCATTAGTGAGCTGGACTATCACTACATATTAGGGAGACGGAAGTGGGTTTTAGAAATGTTGACTCTCTCTCTCTCTCTCTCTCTCTCTCTCTCTCTCTCTCTCTCTCTCTCTCTCTCTCTCTCTCTTCTGTGTCTGCGCATGCGTGTGTGTGTGCGCGCGTGTGCGTGCGTGCGTGTGTGTGTGTGTGTGTGTGTGTGTCCGTCCATCCAAAGTTGGGTTGTGTAAATTGAGCCTTGGTGTGTCCTCCTGTGAATTAAATGTGGAACATTGCTTTTGAATGATTTAGACCATTTGGGAAACAAACATGGCTTTGATGGCTTTACTACACGACTGCTGTGCTGTCATCATAAAACTCATTCATTCAGATGAGTTTTTTTGTCAGAATGCCTGGCTCCTATTCAGCTAATTGCTGCTGTATGTCATGAGCTTTTGGGGGATTTCCTAATGACCAGTTGTTTAGATTGTGAATTGTGGTGATTAACGATATAATTATGATGATGTTGTAGAGTCTGATCTCACCCCGCCCTTCTGTTGACAAACATAAGTCTAACGACATAATTTCCTGCCATGGAGTTGGATGCCCTATTGTGTGCATAAAGCCACACATGCAGGTGTGTACACGCACGCACACACACACACACACACACACACACACACACACACACACACACACACACACACACACACACACACACACACACACACACACACACACACTCACAAAACAACAACAACCATGGGCATGTACATTTTAACACAGCCTGCCTACAGATTATGTGTGTTTGTGTGTGTGTGTGCGTGCGTGCGCGTGTGTGTGCATATGTGTTACTGCGTTACTGCTAGGGACACACACTGATCCATGTTATATAAGTGTGCAGTGTAGTGTAGCGTGTCAATGAATTCACTAGCGGACTATAGCTGATGGGATTTATGTACTTGTCAATGACGCACATTCACACACACTCGCGCACACACGCAGTGGCATGTGTGTGCCACTGGACACACCTCCGACGCAGTTTGCGCCTTGCGTTCTGTGCCATACACCATAGATCTAGATTGGGCCCTCAGAGTTCAATTTACACTCACGATTTATGGTGTGTACATGCCACACTGTTACATTTCAATATGTTAGTATGTGGATAATAATAATAAGGGTAATAATAATAATAATACATTTTATTTATAACACACTTTACATCTTTGAGGGTATAAAAACGAGGCACACAAATACGGCAACAAAAAAATAATAATAATCATTGTTCACATGAGAAGTAAAACTCAAATACAAATACATACTAGTCTGTTAATCAGTAAAAACATGATGCAGGGAGCGTACCAGTATAGCAGGATTCAAATTCAGATATGTACAGTATTATGAATTTGGGTATTACATATTTGAGATTAGCCTTATGTTTGACTCTTAACAGATTATTAAAGTAACTGGGACAATGACATAATTATGTACATTATTATACTCTAGTTCTAGATTGATTTCATAAGCAATCTCATAAAACAGTGTATATTTCTCTCTTCTGATCCAGAAACACGCCAGTGCAAGCGCACAAGTGTACGCATGCACACACACACTCGCACGCACGCACGCACGCACGCACGCGTGCGCACGCATACACACACACACACACACACACACACACACACACACACACACACACACACACACACACACACACAGGCTGATAACAGCTGCAAATGTCAGCCAGTCCTCGCTGTCACATCATTTTGTTTACGATACACAGTAGCTGCTTACTCTTGTTTTCTCTCTACTCCTCTCCTCTTCTCTTTTCGTCTTTTCTCATCTCTTCTATCTATCTCTCTGTCCACACTTTACCTCATATACTGTCTTGTTCCCTCATCTCTCTCCAAACTCTTTGTTCCATTATCATGGCATTATTACGCTATTAATTGTTTATGCTTCTGTGTGTGTGTGTGTGTGTGTGTGTGTGTGTGTGTGTGTGTGTGTGTGTGTGTGTGTGTGTGTGTGTGTGTGTGTGTGTGTGTGTGTGTGTGTGTGTGTGTGTGTGCGTGCGTGCGTGTGTGTGTGTGAGAAAGAGAGAGAGACACACATGTGCATCTGTGTTTGACCTCTGTCCCTCATTATTGTTGTTCAGTAGGCAAAAACGACTCCTCCCACAATACCCGTAATCCCTATGACCCCCTCTCCTCTATATCTGCTTTCTCTCCTCCTGTTCTCTCCTTCTCTCTTGTCTTCCTTCCATCCATCCTAGTCTTCTTACTGCCGCCACCCCCCCCCCCCCCCTCCCCTTCCACCTTCTCCCCTATCAATGTGTCCATGTAGTATTAAGCATCTATTCAGCTTCACTGACAGAGTGACTGACAGCTGGGGAGCGATGGAGAGAGAGGACATACAGTATATACGTGTGTTTGACAGGGAGGGGGGTGAGCAGTCGGGCTATGAGAGGGCTGAGCAGATAAAGGGATAGAAAGAGAGAGAGAGAGAGAGAGAGAGAGAGAGAGGGATGGATGGAGATAGGTAGACAAATAGAGGGAGGGGAGGATTAGTGTAGAGGGATAGTACTGATGTCCCCGCTCTGCTTTCTGATGATGTGAACCTTTGTAGACTGTCAATTTGGTGTGCTGCCTGGCTGGTGGCTTGGTTGGTTGATTGATTGATTGGCTTTTTGGTTCGGAGGGAGGAGACTGGCACTTCTGAATTGACGGCGCAGACCAGCCTGGTCACCAGGCTGGGTGGTTGGAGAAGACCGGAGGTTCACAGGGTGGAACTGTCTGTCTGGCGAGCTTCTAACTGGACACTGGAGGGGATAGGGGAGGGCTGTGAGGTCCTGGTAGAGGAGACAGAGGGGAGACAGCAGACAGCACGGCAGCCACATGGCTATTTGGTCATCTCTGTGGATTTGAGGAGAAGACTGGACCTTGAGACAGTGGACTGCCTAAAAATACCTGACCGACTGACTTCATCTTTGTTGTATATGGAAGGATTTGTTGCCCTCTGCCATTAGCCTGGGGTGGAGATAATCAAACATGATCTAGATGGAAAGAGAGACAGAGAGTGTGTGGGGTCTTTGGCTGTATCGGACCGGTCCAGAGGCTCTAGAAGTTGGGAACAGACAGCTGGCACAGGCTGGTGACAGAACAGAACAGTAGGGGGGAAAGGGGTGCTAGGGTCGTGTGCTGCAAACTGAGGGTACATCAAATTGACAAATGAGCAGTTTACAGCCTTCAGGATATCTGTTCCCTGAAGTTTCATAGCTAGCTTTTCCCAACAACAGTGAATATATGAATGAGCTAATCAGACAGGACCTGTAGCCTCGTGCTTCAGTATAGGACTACGTTGGGAATTACAGTAGAGCACACCGTCCAAACAAGTGTAGTAAAATATGTGTAGTGAGTTACATTGTAGATGTTGTCCATTGCAGTGAAGTACCTTCTAACACTATCCACTATTAGGAACGTGCAGCATGTCATGCAGTGTATGTAGTCGCTCTATGGTGGTCACTTGTAGCAGATGTATTCAACATGCTGTACCAAAACACGACGACTCTGACCAGACGAGTAAGTCATTGTCATATATCGTTGCCTGTGTGTGTGTGTGTGTGTGTGTGTGTGTGTGTGTGTGTGTGTGTGCGCGAGTGTGTGCGTGTGTGTGTGTGTGTGTGTGTGTGTGTGTGTGTGTGTGTGGGTGTGTGTGTGTGTGGTGTTTGCACATACAGTACATTGTTTTGCCTAAAATCTCAACTCAAAGGCTCCTTGAGATATACATTTCAAGCCTTAATGTGATTTGTCTTTGTATTGTTGCTTTGTGTGTGTGTGTGTGTGTGTGTGTGTGTGTGTGTGTGTGTGTGTGTGTGTGTGTGTGTGTGTGTGTGTGTGTGTGTGTGTGTGTGTGTGTGTGTGTGTGTGTGTGTGTGTGTGTGTGTGTGTGTGCGTGCGTGTGCGTGTGTGTGCATGTGCATGTCTGTGTGTGCTGCGCATGAGTGAGCGTCTGTGTGTCATTGCATGTGTGCTAATTCTCTCTACCTGACACATCTGTTGTGTGTTTCCATTCTACCGTTCTCAGTGGCCTTTCTGTTCTTTTTGTCTTCCTGCAGGCCAACCCCCCTCCAGTGGTGGTCAACACAGACAGCGTCGACACCCCCCCATATGTAAGTATGAGCGTACTCTACAGCAGATGGTCTGGAGATGGAGACTGGCCACATTCTAATCTACACTAGAGCCTAGACTTGTCTCTCAGAAGACAGAGCAGGGCCTTCATATCTTGAGCAGTAGCAGTAATAGCTAAAGTTATTTACACTTCGCTAAATTAATTAACTGTGGTTATTAATATACATATTATATGTAACATATATACAATCCAAAGCGATCAGACATGGCACTCGTTGTTAAAAACTCTATAGTAATATTTCACTACTCTTATTGTGACACTAAAGTAAGCATGCTACCGTGTCAAGAAGACATATTTTTCTTTCACCTGAAAAAAATAAATAATAAGGTTTCCATTTCATGCCAACAGTCACCAGTCCTCATCATTTTGCCAACGTACTATATATCATTGATCTCCTCTCATCAGAACAATGGGATTTTAGGTTGAAAGTTTCCCTTTAATGCTTGGCGGTGTCTTTCATGGCTCAGAATAATTAGATTGTAAAACCATTCAACTGGTAGCCAACTGTCAGAGAGAATCAGTGTATGTTGTCAGATAAGTTTATTATGTAATTACTGTGGAATCCCTGCATCTCTTCCTGGAATACCACTCTGCAAAATAAACAGCATAGAGAGAGAGAGAGAGACACCACCAGAGACACATGATGATTTATGCCTCCTTCTCTCCTTCAGTGAAATATTGTTGGCACAAACAGCACAATGTTGTTCTCGTTAGAGTGATTTAGCATAATGACTGTCTGGTATGAAAACCAGAAATCAGCTGCAGAGATGACAGTAGATACACTCTAGTACGGATATTGGTTTTTAGTCTAGGGATGGGACGATATGAAAATTTCATATCACGATTATTGTGACCAAAGAAATCGCGATTTACGATATTATCGCGATAATCAAAATATCCGCAACATCCATTATCCTGAGGCGGAACATTTGCCAAAAAAAATAGACGATCTACAAGCTCACAGCGCGTCGTAACGCGACTTGGTAGAGAGTGAGAGATTTGGTAGAGAGTGAAAAAATACTGTATCAAGTACGTATATTATAAGTGTGTTTTACCAATAGATGGTTTAAGTGGTACCAGATATGCAGCTCAGCAAATAAAAGTTGAATTGATCCCAGTGCATGACGGAGGATAATTTCACAATATATTAAATGTGTCTTTTATCACGATAAACGATAATATCCCTACCCTATTTTAGTCATCCAAATAGACAGGTTTAATATTACCAGCCAATACAAATTTAGAACTTTTCGTCTTACCATTAGAATTTTCCCCATTGAAGTCAATGGGGGAGATGTACCTTGGACTGGCACAAAATATTTTCAGTTGGAGGTCCGCTGCCATATACATTAAACCACTGTGGTACTGTAGGTAACAGTACATTTATTACATTGTTACACG
Source organism: Nannobrachium achirus (assembly GCF_963921795.1). Taxonomy (NCBI): domain Eukaryota; kingdom Metazoa; phylum Chordata; class Actinopteri; order Myctophiformes; family Myctophidae; genus Nannobrachium; species Nannobrachium achirus. The sequence goes on along the minus strand of NC_137810.1, from coordinate 18,058,817 downwards.
GTGGCTGAGATTTGTGCTTGCTGTTTGAATGGGCAGGAATACAAATGATATACTAATCTGACTGCAGAGAGAGACAGATTACAGCCAATGGGATTACATGACCCACTGGGATGTAACTGTGTGTGTGTGTGTGTGTGTGTGTGTGTGTGTGTGTGTGTGTGTGTGTGTGTGTGTGTGTGTGTGTGTGTGTGTGTGTGTGTGTGTGTGTGTGTGTGTGTGTGTGTGTGTGTGTGTGTGTGCAGTAGTTATAAAATGAGGGTTGTGCAGAGGCAGGGAGAGGACGCTCATCCCCCAGTATAAGCCTAGTAGAAAACAAAACATAATGCTCCATTCAGATCAGATTTAATGTCATCCTCTCTGCCTCTGTGTGTTCTGTCATTTGATGTACAGATTGTACACACAGGGTATTCACAAATAGTGATTTTTAGTATCCGAATTATTCGGCCTCAAAGTATTCGAATAGTCGAATATTCGACAGGACTGGCCAAACTGTTAAATATTAAGTAAGCAAGAGGTGAACATTGTGAAAATAGCTCACAACGCTCACAACGCCTCGCGTTGCGAGGCGTTGTGAGCATGTAGATCTGCTATTTTCACAATATTTATCTGCGGAACCGAGTCAAATTAAATGTAATACCTACAATTCCAAGTGCTTGTCAGGGTGGGGGTCCCCAGTTCAAATATGTTTATTTTGGGGGTCACTGCCTAAAAAGGTTTGAGAACCCCTGGTATAGAGCATTAACAAATTCATCCACCAGGGGCATTGACAACTCATTCTTCTGACTTCCTATCTAGCCAAGCTTTATAAACTATAAGAGAAAACAATAAAAAAATAAAAATAAGCGAATATTCGACTTCGGTGAACAACGTCGAATAGTGACTTTGATATTCGAATATTCAAATATTTGAATATTTGGTGAATGCCCTATACTAGTACACATCATACTGTAGTATATGCTACATTAGTTCTGGTTAGGCAATATGATTTTCTTAGAGGGATTCTGCCAGTAATGTGTATGTTTTTGAGTTTTTTTGAGCATTTTAATATTTAATAATACATTCACCATTAAGTCTCTAACAAATTACTAATGTCTTTATTTAATTGAAGCATACATTTAGTATCTTAGTGTAAGTGAATATCACTTATCACAGCTGTATTTAAATACAGTTTATTTTAGTTATTTTTCAGGCTTTTTGTGCATTTATTGACAGACCACAGTGTAGAGAGTCAGGGATTGACATGGGTCAAAGGTCAAACAGCCTACACTCCTTAACCGCTCGGCTATTGGCAACCAGCCTACTTTATGTGGTTAAGTGGTTTAACAGTTCATACCAAAGCTACCCTAACCCACTATCAACTGTCCCATATCTGTATCATGGGTAATTAATTTGTCTCTCTCTTCCATTTGGTCTCTCTCTCTCTCTCTCTCTCTCTCTCTCTCTCTCTCTCTCTCTCTCTCTCGCTCTCTGTCTCTCTGTGTCTCTCTCATCATTTTAGGTCAATGGTACAGAAGCAGACTATGAATATGAGGAGATCACGCTGGAGAGGGTAAGATCCTTACTCATCATATACTTGACATTATTGCTGATCATTTTCCAAAACCACACGGTACTGTGGTTGGTTTGATTCTCAAGGAAGCCATTAGATTCCTTTAATTTCATCACAATAAACAGATAAACCTGAAAAGCCTTGCTTCAGTTGGGTAATCCAATGCAAGCAATGTTATTAAATTACAGTACAAATACAACAAACTCAGATTGATTCTAGCAGAAAACGTCAGAGCAAACCTTAAAACAATAATTGGGATTTTACGGCTTACAGTTAAAGAGCTATAGGCCAAAAGGTGAAGCGGCCTGTTATAACACCAACATTAGGCCGATTTGAAAAGATTGAGGCAGAGGTTCTTCCTTGGGCAGTGTGTGTGCAAAGCTTCATACTGATCGGTCCAACGGTACCAAAGATTAACTGCTCACAGACTGTCAGACAAGGGCTAAAACATAGTCTCCGGCCTTCGGCCGTCCGGCCTGGTGGAGACAGTAAACTCACCTATCCATTTGTTCAGATGTGTGGTGCTCACCGAAAATAACTGAAAAGCGTGACACCACTGTACGGCAAAGTATAAACTAGGCTCTATTCAGTCCAAAACTCTCGATCTTTCCACTCCATTCCTCACCCATCTCTCACTTCTTAGTTATTTTGTTTTCCTTTTCTTACTCCCTATGCTTCTTGTTCCTTGCCATCTTCCCCCTCTTCCTTCCTCTCTCCCTGAGGCTTTCTTCCCTCTCTCTCTCTCTCTCTCTCTCTCTCTCTCTCTCTCTCTCTCTCTCTCTCTCTCTCTCTCTCTCTCTCTCTGTATTCTCTTGTGACCTGGTTCTGTCTATTTAAGTAGCTCTGCTTCAAGGATAATATGGACACATGCACTGCACTACAGCCTCATACAAAGTGAGAAAGCAGGAGATGGAGACACAGGGAGCTACAGCTGCAATAGACCTGTTTCACAGCAGGGTATGGTCAGTCACACATGTGCGACTGAAAGAGATTAGCCAACGCATCCCAAGGTTTAAAACTGTGGAGTTTCAGTCAAGCATGTGTGACTGTACACTAGTGTCACTTCCTTCACAGGTATTACCTAAGATACAAATTAAGTTTATGTTCATTAATCCTAAACAGAATAAGGGTGCTGCTTGTGTGCATGTTGGCTCACTGACAAGGCTCTGCTACAGAGCTTTATTAGTATCATTGGTACAACTGTGAAGAAAGTAACAAGGAAGCTGCTGTGGAAAAGGTCTATTGGAGAGCAAGTGTGTCTGTAGCCAGGCTAAGAAAGCTCTGCTGACTGAGCAACAACTATACGGTTGATAATGTAAATAATGACCATTTACACACAGTGCTTTTATGTCATTGCTCTTATGTTCCCTCGGTTGGGGTGGGATTTCTCACCCCCCAAGTATGACATAAGAGCAAAATGGCCTCTATGAGAACATGGTCAATAGCTGTACATTATCTGTGCTTTTGGCTACAGAACACAGGCTCATATAGAGTCACACACTAAACAAAAAACAAATAAAGTCACCACACAAAGATCAGATCAAAAGAACAACAAAAATAAAATGATCATTTTAAGTTAAAAACTTGATTAAAGCTGGACGATTGATGTGTAATTTGTCATTTGCAATTAGATTTTGACACTGTGTAAGATATTGAGAGGTTTGCTAACTGGATCAAGTTATCCCATTTTCCCATTATGGCCAGAGTCTAGTGATGAGCTTCCGACGCAATTAACCTGGGTGAGGGTCGTACAGGTCAACCCCAGCCACAGTAAACGGAATCGAACGGGTCAGGTTGGGTCGTTAATCAACACATATTATTATTGGGTCGGTTTTGTGGGGTCAGGTTTTAGAAAACCCGACCCGTGCATCACTATCAGGCAGATAGAACAATGTGATCAACAAATTGAAGATTTTGTATGAAAAGGCACAGCAAATAACATCTGTAAACCCCCAAAATATTTGCATAAGAAGAATCTGAATCTGTGTGTGTGTGTGTGTGTGTGTGTGTGTGTGTGTGTGTGTGTGTGTGTGTGTGTGTGCGTGTGCGCGTGTGCGTGTGTGTGTGTGTGTGTGTTTATAGGGTAACTCGGGCCTGGGTTTCAGTATTGCAGGGGGCACTGATAACCCTCACATTGGAGAGGACCCCTCGATCTTCATTACCAAGATTATACCTGGAGGGGCTGCAGCACAGGATGGACGACTCAGGTATACACACGTAATATAATATTTATAACCTGTCATTACTACGGAAGCAATATACGATAGCTGTTTACTGTTGTCTGGGGTTTCTTTTTTTCAGTGTACACCAAATCTCTTTGGCAAAAATCTACAAACTCACAGTGGGTCACAAGATGACACGTTGTGAACTTGCAGAGTAGAATAGGGTTAGAAGCTGACAAATGCTGTTTGGAAAAGCAAAGAGCAAAAACATTATCTTTTAACCTGGATCATCAGCAGGCTCATCTGTAATATCATTATTTTGACAGTGGATGGCGCTGTTCTCTAGCTTATGGGTCACCAAATATTTCCGCATCTTTTGAGCCCTCCCGCGAGGAAATCGGCGCATCGTGTAATATGTTATGAATTTTCAAAGGTTAGTTAAACTCTCTGAAAGCGTGGCAGGGAACGACATAAGTCGAAAAACAATGTTTGGCAGTCAATGAGTTAAGTGGTCAGATGGGCGGTCCACGAAAAAACTTGGGTCAGAGCCACCGATGTCTATGAATGAGGCTGATGATGGTGTGTGTGTGTCATTTGCAGGGTAAATGACTGTATAGTTCGTGTGAACGATGCAGACGTCAGGGAGGTCACCCACAGTGGAGCTGTGGAGGCGCTGAAGGAGGCAGGAGGTCTGGTCAGGTTGTACATACGACGCAGGAGGAGCCTCTCCGAGAGAATCATAGACATTAAACTGGTCAAAGGTCCCAAAGGTAAGACAGTGCTAGAAGGTGAGACAGTGAAATTTCAATCCTCATACCACTGTTGTATATTTGATGTTTGTACAAAAGAAGCTGCTACTCTTATTATTGTACCACTTCATTGCCTTAAATGCTTCACTTGAAAATCAAATAAACAAAGTAAAAAAAAGAAAAAAAAAGAAGGTGAGACAGTGCTAGAGAAAATTATTGCTATTGACAGACAGACCATTTTTAACCTGTTTTGGGCGTGTCATTTTTAACCTGCTTTGGGCGTGCCATTTTTAACCTGTTTTCAGTGTGCCATTTTTCAACTCGTAGTTTCGCTACTTTGGCTTGACACTGTCATAGGACAAAGTGAGGCATTCATTTCTGAAGAAAGAAAAACATAACGTGTCTGTGCGTGCGACGTGCGTGCGTGTTGTTGGCATATCTTGCCACAGTACATTTGCACATAATGTAGAATTTGTCCTCTGCATTTACCCATGATATCTGTTATGAGCAGTGGATGCCATTATCTGTCTAGCCATTGTCTGTCTAGCCTATTATATTCTAACCTATTATGTCAATCGATTGTACAGTTAACTGTTGCAGTACAGTCATATTATCGTCATAGTGTGTAATAGTCACACTATGACATCATGTTCCAGGTAAATCAAACATTTCACAATACATGCATACCGATGTTATTGTTTCTTTCTTTCTGTCTCCCAGGCTTAGGGTTCAGTATAGCAGGTGGTGTAGGCAATCAACATGTCCCAGGGGACAACAGCATCTATGTGACCAAAATCATCGAGGGCGGGGCTGCTCACAAAGATGGACGGCTACAGATAGGGGACAAACTAATGGGCGTAAGAAAAAACATTTCTTATTTCTCCATCCTACTTCCAACCCCACACCTCTTCAACTCGTACATACCGGTATACTGTACACATCTGACAGTTTTAGTGTGCAATCTTCCTTGCTGTAATCAATCAAATTGTGAGTTCAAAATGTCACATTCCACCTCACAGCAAGAAGGTTCTGGGTTCGATGTCTGCTGGGGGGCGCTGGGGGCGTGTTCTCTCCTCCGCGTCATCAGAGCCCACACGCTAGGTGTGGTTGGTGAAAGGGCCTTTCTGTGTTGAGTTAGCATGTTCTCCCTGTGTCTCCTAGGGTAGATACCCTCACAAAAACATGCAGTAATCCTGGTCTCTATATAATGCCTCCGCCTGGCCAGCCGGGGTGCCTGATGGAGGGGAAAGGAACTGGTTGGAATAACGTGTTCCTTCCACGCGCTATGTCCAACCGGGGAAGCTCCCCCTCCTGTCAGGTGATAAGAAGCGGCCTGCACACTCCTCATGCACTGAAGGAAGCATCAGTTCGGGGGCCCTCCCCATGCGTGGCAGAGGGAGAGCAGAGCCCAGGATTACAGTTTAGGCAATTGGCACAGGGTGAAAAATGGGTTACAAAATTGTGGGATAAAAAAAAATTATAAAATCAAAATCATTCATTATTTAAATGTGGGGCACCTGATAAGGGACAATTTATGATTTACACCTAGACAACTATCAGTTTATGTAGAATATAGAATATATATTGAAGTCTGGAAAAAGTGACTTGTACAAAATGCTATACAGAATCAGAATGCTGAACTATAACACTTTATGTAATTTTTTTCATCACATTACTAGAATTTCCAGCATTTAAAATGATCTGTCATCCTGCCTTTAATGAGAAAAGAACATTAAAAATGTTAAACGTATAAACAAAGAAAAAAAGAATTTCCCATAGCATCAAATATCTTGCTTGTTCTCTCCTGGGCTTGCTCTGCTCCAGTCATGGAAATGCAACTCGTTGCCTACGGGGCAAGACACTATTTATACTGAGTGTGTTGTGGGATGTAACTGTAACATTTTCTCTAAATGACATAATCAGAGCGACTAAATGTACAGTATCTGATGTCTGCCCTCATGCACCACTACACTGCATTTTAAAAGTGGTGAGCAATGAAGTGACAGTAATGCCATACGGCATACTGTACTAATGAAGAACGACTGGCCTGATTGAAATAGAAACTAATAAGAGATACCCTTTAACTTTAAGCTTTAGATTATAGACCAGCCATGTAGGCACAATTTAAACCATACAATGTCCACATGCATCTTTAAAGTATGTGACTATTAAACATGAAGCCTGGTTTATACTTCTTCATAAGACACCAAGTGCCACGCTGGAAATGGCAGATCTACAAGCTCGCAATGTGTTGCGCTATGCCATGTTGTGAGCTTATAGATTGACTATTTTCAGCATAGGGCACGGTCGTATGATGTGTGTATAAATTAGGCATTACTTTAACAGTCATCCTCACAGATCTACTTAAGTACACCTGAAGATGAAGTACATTTTGTATTAATGCTTTTCAAAAAGGGGTATTGCGTTTTAGTGACATTTGTGACATGTAGAACATTAAGAACATCAAACATCCCCATGCCTATTAGTTTTACTATGTATTCTTAAATAAGCATTGATGTATTCATGTTTGTTGGGTGCCTGTGTAGTGTGTAAGCAACAGTGCTTGGATTTACTGTTAGTGAATGTATGCATACTGGCTATGTATTCATGCATCAATGTTTGGTACATACTGTACTCTACTGTATGTCTGTGTGCGTTTATTCAGGTGAACAACTCCTGCCTTGAGGACGTTACTCACGAGGATGCGGTGTCCGCTCTGAAGTCAACTCCTGACGTGGTGTACCTCCGTGTGGCCAAACACACCTCTGTCTTCATAAATGACAATTTCCCCCCACCTGATGTCACCAACTGTGAGTATACAACCACAAGCAACTTAAGAGCATGCATGTGCACAAGCGTGAGTGTGTGTGTGTGTGTGTGTGTGTGTGTGTGTGTGTGTGTGCGTGAGTGTGCGCACGTGCACGCACGCACGCACGCACACACACGCACACACACGCACACACACACACACTACTTACAGACAGTACTAACAGGATTCTATAATTCTATAATGCTATTGATGCCCTTCCCATGCAGTGTTCTGTTCTGCTGACAGTAAAACCATGTTTTTTTTAAGGAAAGCTGGTAGGATGTTTTTTATCCAGCACTTGTAAAAATCACCTGATTTCATCCCCATTGCCACCTCATCTATAAGATTATGACCATTGACTACTTTTCAGTAATAAATAAAAGCCATACCATATGACCCATATGCTGTTAAGTTGGTTATGTAACCAGCTGATAACCAGAATGGGACCATTTGGTCTGCTGGATTGAGGGCTTCCTGACACCATCCACACTTAACTGTAACTACTACAGTACATTCACAATCACCTACCGTAACATAATAATGAACTGTAATAAAGAAAACTAAAATCCTAAAAGATCAACATTAATTAAAACAATAATCAAACATTAAAATGTCAAGGACCTCCACAACTGAGTGTATACAAATGGAACCAAATTAACCCGTAAGGGTCCATTTGGTTCCATTTGTACACTCAGATTTACAGAGATATAAGGGTCCATTTTGAGCCCACTTTGAGAACCACTGGTCTAAAATAATATGGGAGAAACTTGAGGCACCACGATTGTAATCTGTACTTTCAGTAATTGGGGGAGGGGGTCACAAAATGTCACTTTGATATCTACAGTTTAATACAAAAATAAAGTGAGAATGTCTGTGTTGTTCTTCTAGCCTACTCCCCTCACCAAGACAACCATATAAGTCCTTCCTATGTGGGCGGCAGCCAGTCTGTAAGCCCCGCCCCCTTGACCACACCCAGATACTCACCACTGCCCAGGGGCATGATGGGAGACGATGACATCACCAGGTAAGATATGAAACGCTGCTGCACACACACACACACACACACACACACACACACACACGCGCACACGCATGCACGCACGCACGCACGCACGCACGCACGCACGCACGCACGCACACACACACACACACACACACACACACACACACACACAGTGTCATACCTTATTATAGGAAGTGACATGAATGAAAACAGGCCGTACTTTTGCTGAAAAGTGGTGGTGCAGATTTGGTTTGGAATATGATGTCTTCTGCTATTGAATGTTTTTGGAAAGGATTATTTGAAATGTGTCTACAGCCATTTATTTCAATGTCTTCACTGTGCCATGTCTGCCAACCTGTATATGACACAGACACAGTAAAACATCTCGTGCAGAGGTAGAAATCTTAACATTAAATGTCATACAATTAAAATGGATCTCACACACTGAGTCCTGCTCCAGATGACATAATAAGACATTTATAGAAGCTTTCAGTCAGTTTACTTGTGTTGCCTGGTGGCAGAAAAGAGAATTGCCTAATTTATATTTCACGAGGCAGTCTACTCGTTACTACAGTGTGGAAACGGGGGAAAGGTCTAAGATTTCCAAGAGTCACCACTGTAGTTACTCTGCAGTAGCCTGGGCTGGCTTCCAATTTCGGGCTTTTGATCCGGTCGGGAGCGGAAGAGCTCCTACGTTTTTCTGTAGTCCAAAACGGACTACACTTTGGCCGGAAACAACGACCGGAAACAGTTTTAACCCGTACTTGCGCATGCGCTAACTACTTGCGCATGCGCTAAACTGGGTTGAAACTGTTTCCGGTCGTTGTTTCCGGCCAAAGTGTAGTCCGTTTTGGACTACAGAAAAACGTAGGAGCTCTTCCGCTCCCGACCGGATCAAACGGCCCGTTTAGTAAACGAAGACCAGGCTTTCTCTCAGGGGAAAGCCTGGTGAGGCGAGGTTAACTCTGCAGTAAGTAGTATAAGTATCCAAGGAAAGTGGTTTTCAAACTTCCCTGTGCACTAACGACTGGGAAATGAAGCACAAAGTACTGATATAGTAAATTATTATTATACCATTCTTTGCAATAATTATGCTTGGCTGTCAGAAAATCCCAAGCACATCAGTGTGCCTCGTCATTACAGTGTTGGAGAACCTCTGCACTAGAATGGGAAACAAAATGCAGAGAACCCCACACACACTGTAGTCTTTGACCTCTGTGGTCTGCTTGTACGACTGTGTGCATTAGTGTATTTGGCTGTAGGCAGCAGATGGCAACGAGGCTATCGTCTGGGACAGGTTTGCCCGCACATGCGCTCTACTCTCTCTCACACACACACACACACACACACACACACACACACACACACACACACACACACACACACACACACACGCACACACACTCATTATACACACACAAATAGTACATATCTTTGCAGTTGGGCAGAAACATTGTATCGCTTCTCTTTTTTTACTTTGTTTATTGAGCTTTTCAAGTGATTATTGATTATTAAGTGAGTATTGTGTGATATAATCACAAACACAAAAACGAAATGGGACATAGTGATAATAAGAATATGTAAACAACATACAAAACAAAAAAGCCAAAAAACAGCTGGAAAAAAATAACAGAAAAGAGAACAAAAGTACTGTATGCTGTTTGATGTTTATTTGCAAAAGAATAATAATTGCAGAGCACTGTACTAATTGTAATTAGTGTAATTAGTAGAGAGAACTGTGCTAATTGTGCATGGCTAATTCTGACCTTCCTTTTTATGGAACAGCAGGCAATTGGATGTTTTTCTTTGAATGTTTGTAAAGAGGAGAAGTCGATCATTTATAAAAGGTCTCTGTAGGAGCCCCTTAATGAGTATTTTATTTTCTCTAACTGAAGAAAGTACGATAAGTCTTTGATCCAATGAGGTGGGTGGATGTGCATCTTTCCATTTAAGTAAAATGAAGCGTCTGGCCAAAGCAATACAATCGGCTTCAGTCTAGTAAATGGAAGTAGAGTACAAGAGATGGTTATGAATGGGCATGGGTCTATAGTTTTGCTTGTTTACACAGGACCAGAACATGTGGGCGTGAGTAGTGGCCGATGAGCTGCAGTGATTACACAAATAATTCAAATTTTCAACTTTTTTCCCGTAAATGAATGCTCTATTTGATCTTGTAGATGTGCTGTTTCTGAATTTATTTTTAAGTTAAAGTGGTTAAAGGAGAACTATGTAACTTTCCTCTTCTACCCCGGATTTGAACCTGGTTTTCAAGCCTGAAATGTTTACCATTGAGATGCTGCCTGCTTGCTCAGGGGATAAACTGAATCAAAATTTGTGTCAGGTCCTAATGTCTAGGCGAGACATGACCTTAGAGTAGACACAATCTAAATGTCTCAATAGAAGTAGCGCAGCTCAGCTAGACAATCCACCCATGTTAAAACAAGGAGGGGATCTACAAGCTCACAGCAGTTATACTGCATTTAGTTAGCTGCATTAGTATATAGTCTGGCCATGGTAGGCTACAATAGAAGAGCAGGGTGACAAAATACAACCACCCCAATTGAAGTTATATTGCATTAACATACTCTAAAAAAGTATTAACAAGGGCTTGTGATTAAATAAGAACTAGATTGAATTCTTTGGAACACAGTTTATTATTTATTTATTTATTTCCATTTTCTGAAAGGTAATGGTTTTGGACATATAAGGTTTCAATCCCTTTCCCATTCTCTGCCCCTCTCTTTTTCTCTGACGCACACACACCTAAGAACACGCCCCTACTGTACATGCAAAAGTATGAATGTACAGTCCTGTATACACATTGTACACTGAGTGCTGTACTACTGTTTAATCTGTTTTAATGGATGGATGGATTACACCATATCAACCCTCGTCAGTCGTCACTCATCTGGCGTCACCATGGTTACTTACGTGTGACGTTTCGTCATAACCCTGGCAGCCAATCAGAGGCTTCGATTATAACAAATCTGATAAGCCTCAGTTTGACCGTGAGAATGGTCTTTTTGATATCTGCCCTTCCTTTACGTTTAACCCCTTCATTCTTTCTCTCCATGCATGTTTCTCTTTCATCCCCTTTCCTCATCCCTCATTTTCATCGCTCCACTTATTGTAATAATTATGATTTATTAGGATTATAGTTTTTCAAAACGCACACTGAGTGTGTGTGTGTAAAATCAAGAATGCTGCTCTTTCTGTACACTGGCTGTGGTGAATATAGGTAGACCAAAACAACAACCTCTTGGTTTCATCTCTCATGTCCTGAAGTTGGCATGCAGAAAAAAAAAAAATTGTATTTATGTTTTTGCATTTGGTTCCACCTACTCAATGTATTGCTGGCAGCATTGTTCTTAGTGTAGGTGCCACTGCCAGTGTTAAAATGGATCTGGATTGTTCATTGTGACAACAAGCTTATCAATATTGGGGGGAAAAGTATGGAGAAAATTAAAATGTGTTACATTGATCAGAGAGTGTACTGGTGTAACCAAATGGACCTGTACATTCAAATGCTATCACATTTTACACTTTTGTTTCTTCAGGCCCTCCATTGCTGATTGAATATAGAGAGAAACCTCCAGTCCATGTGAATAAATAACATCTAATTATAGAAACATGTTCGCTAAGTGTGAACTCTATGCTTCTGTTCTCTACTTGTTCCTCTTCACAGCAGATCATTTAACCACTTTATCTTGTAAACTGGACCTGTAGTTGGTCCCGTCCCCCCCACACACACTAGATCTCTTTTTTCAAAACATTGCTTATCATCGTGTTGTGATCTGGTATTTTTGGCAAAGGTTTCCCCTGGAATAGGGATGCTGAGGTTCATGTGGTTAAAAGAGTAGAAAGAGCTCACTAATAGTGTCATAGTGACATCTGCTGGTCTACATGGTGAAATGTGCTTTCATTCCTAGTGAGCCTTGTTGTGTTTTACTAGCATTATTTAAATGCAATTACATGTATTTAAATTAATTGCAATTATATAAATTAAAATATTGGCCTATTTTTAATTAAAAGGAATGATATAATAATAAATAAATATACAATTTGTTGTGGTACAAGTATGATGAATTTGCATCCCCTTGATCTTAGATAGAAGCAACATATTACTCTTTTTATAAAGTTCTACTTGCTAAACTCCATTTGTATCTGTATCTGACCTGACATCAGATTCTCAGGTCAGTGTAACATATCACAGGAATGAGTTGATATTGCTGTAAGCGTGTGTGTACCTTTATGGAACACATTTCAGGATAGTTTGAATCATCATTAAATTGATACTTTAAGATTTTACTTTCATTGGTCTTGTAAATTAATGTATTTTATCAATTTAGTTATGTTTATGTTTTACGAATTATTTGGATCTAATCTTCTGTCAAATTGTATTACTGTACATTTTTTTTTATCACTTTTTGTATACAGGGCTCCGTTGCCCCAAATGACCTTGGTCTCAGTGGCCTTACCAGAAATAAAGGTTTCAAGTCAATCAATCTGTCAATCGAAAGCAACGCAACACGCCAATAACACAACCTTCTTAGTCTTACAGTCCTCCTCCTGACCTCACAACCTGCCCCTGGTCTCTCATTACTGAAATTAGAGACTGTGGTTAAGAGGATTATTTGCTGTTCCTTCGCTCCTCCCTCATGTTGAAGGAGAGGACAGGACAGCCAGGAAAGAGCAGAGTTTGCTGGCGGTGTCAGTGCTGAATGGCCGATTCCACAGAGGGGATGTAGCTGATGTGTCCTTGATCGTATTTATGCTTACATCCTTCCTACAATCTGCAGTTTACGATGTAATGCTTTACTCCCACAAAGTGGATGCTGTCAAAATTTTGCCTTGATTGATTCCAGCCGATTGACCAAGATATCGCTACCATGCACGTTTTTGTTACTTAGGTTTGGTTTTCCACAATGTTAAGAATGTAATTTAGATGGCATGTTCTTTAAATGGATGCTAGGTTCATTGTTTACCCTGTATCCTATAGCGTCCTATAGTACTGTACAGATTGTTATATTGTTTGACTTATGCAAGGTTCTTGGTTTACGTGGGATGCTAGTTTCTTCAGGCACTACGATGTCTTTCTGCATTCTATGTATGTGATTACCTTGCTTATTGTAAGTTGCTCTGGATACGTCTGCTAAATGCCTAAATGGTAATCCTTTTTTAAATAGATATATACATATTTTGGGGGCTTTTCTGCCCTTATTTATAGGTATAGTAGAGATGGACAGGAAACAGGGAGAGAGAGATGGGGAGAGACTTGCGGTAAAGATGGCAGGGAACGGGACTTGAATCCACGATGCACCCTCAGGCTGCTGTGCCAGCAGTCCGGGCCCTAAATGGTAATTCTAACTGTACATTTTACTGTGTGTGTTTGTGTTGCGCTGCAGGGAGCCCAGGCGGGTGGTGCTACAGCGGGGTTCTACAGGTCTAGGTTTTAACATTGTCGGGGGAGAAGACGGAGAAGGAATCTTCATCTCCTTCATCCTGGCAGGAGGACCAGCAGACCTGTGTGGGGAACTTCGCAAAGGAGACCGCATCCTGTCGGTACGAACTGAACAACCAACTTGCCATCCATTTTCTTGGGGGGGGAACATCGGCTAGAAATAGCATATGTACAAGCTCACAATGTGTCGTGAGTCGTGGCGCATTTTGAGCTTGTAGATCAGCTATTTTCAGCAAAGAGATTTAGTGTAGAGATTAAAAGAAAAGAGTGCAAGTATAGTGTAAGACAAGTATAGAGGGGCTACAGTAAGTAGTTAACATGTAAACTGCCACAGCGCGTACAAAATGAAACAGAAAACGTACTGTAATGTCAAGCGTTTTTTAGCATTTTTACATACAGTTTTTTTGCATTTTTACATACAGTTTACGCATAAAACAGGCATTTACAAAGCATACACCCCCACAAATGTACACACACACAGACCCACAAGTGACCTATCGATCCAGATCCATTGTGTTCTTTACAGCCTTCTCATGTCACACAATACATTTATTACTATTGATCCAAGACATAGGATCTAACTGTGTGCGTGTGCATGTGTGCATGTGTGCGTGTGTGCGTGTGTGCGTGTGTGTGTGTGTGTGTGTGTGTGTGTGTGTGTGTGTTTGTTTGTGCCTGTGCCTGTGCCTGTGCCTGTGTGCGTGCATACACACATAGGTAAACGGAGTGGACCTGTGCAGCGCAACACACGAGCAGGCAGCAGCAGCTCTGAAGAACGCGGGGCAGAATGTCACCATAGTTGCACAGTACAGACCAGAGGGTGAGTACAACACACACACACACACACGCACACACACACACACACACACACACACACACACACACACACACACACACACACACACACACACACACACACACACACACACAGGGGTGTCGCACCAAATTCTGGGCCCTTTGTAGAAGGATTCACTCACATTTTGTGCTTTAACTATTGAAAAATATCAGATCTACAAGCTCACAGCGCGATTTTTCACGATTGTGTGCAAGTCTTTGAATATTTCAAATCCTTCTAAGGTTTTTTGAAAAACCTATGTTTCTATTTCAGTGATGCTCAAACTTTTCACGTGAAGGACCCCCAAAATGATATGTATTTGGCCACGGAACTTTATCTCAAAATATTTAGTTCCAGGGACCCCCCAGAAGTAAAATTTTAGAATTGTTTGCTTAAAAAATATACATATATTCAAAGGTTTGCACACATTTTAACCAGTTTTCAAGAATAGCAGATGAGTGCGAGCTTGTAGATCTGCTATTTTTTAATAGCTAAAGTATAAAATAATTAAGGCCCCTCCAGCTTGGGCCCTAGTAACTCAGTCCCACTTCCCTCCCCCCTTGTGACGCCCCTGGACACACACACACGCGCGCGCGCGCGCGCGCGCGCACACACACACACACACACACACACACACACACACACACACACACACACACCTGGCACACCCATGGAAACTAACACCCATAGTGGTGGGTGTTACAGTAGGTGGTGTGCTGGCTGACAGCACCAGTGCTGAGGTGTAAATGAAAGATTGTTGCTGTTTGTTCTACTATACCATGTGTTCAGTTGATCATATTCACACACGTCAGCTACTTTGCTCCTACACCACACTAGCAGAGCATGACATAAGACCACATGAAGTGTGGAAGCTGTATGCTAAGTAGGTGGTTCTCAACCTGTGGGTTAACTTAATGTGAAACATTGTTTTCTCACACAACAGTATTGCGTGTATATATTTCTAAAGTGACAATTTAAGGACTTCTTAATACTAAAATGACAAATTAAACATTGGCCAAATTGCGTTGCGAGGCGTTATGAGCATGTAGATCTGCTATTTAGAATAGAACCGCGTTAAACGAAATGTAATGCCTCAACTCTTGAGTGCTCGTAGGGTGAGGGGGTCCCCAGTTAAAATATGATTATTTTGGCAGTCGCGGCCTGAAAAGTTTGAAAACCACTGTGCTAAGTAACATTTGTCCCTCTAATTGGGTCATTTTGATAGATAGTTGATGTTTTATTACGCTGGATGAAGGATGCTAGCTCCTTGCTGGTGTATATCACCGCTGACGATTGGAAACCTGAATGTCCAAAACTGTTACTTTTCAGGAAATGGAAAGAAAAAAAGAACCTGTGTTCCAAAGCACTGTGGTTATTATTAGTGATTAATACTTTTTATTTATTCAATATTTAGAAAACCCACAGACACACTTAACTACTTTCACTTTCAAAATTCTTTCTAAAATAGCCTACAACAGCTCACAATGCAAGCTTGTAGATCGTCTGTTTTCACTTCTTTTGCGCAACACTGTTGTACGTTGAGGTGGGTATTTAAAAAAAAAACACGTAAAAAGTTGAAATATGGAGATACAAGCCAAGGGTTCTGCCCGACAGCGACGATATGTTGAATGAAAGAAGGAAGCTGAAACGGTAAACTGAAGAGAGAAGGATAGCGTGCGACAGTAGAGCATGCTTAGTAGGCCCCTCGTGATTGGTTGCATTTCAGCTGGGAGTGGCTCAGAAGGCGGTAGGTAACCTAGGAAACCAGGTTATATAGCTGCTGAACTGCGTTTTCATTTTTCACACCCTCACAGCTGGGCACCCAAGTTATTCAATTGAAGACGCACAAAACCAAATACTACACACACACACACACGCGCACACACACACACACACACACACACACACACACACACACACACACACACACACACACACACACACACACACACACACACACACACACACACACAAACTTAGAAACGCACTCAGGGATGCACGCTTGCTTGCTCACTCACCCACAGACAGGAGCTGTATCATAGGAGGTACTGTATGTATTATTCAGGGAGAGGGCTATTGTAGACCAGGATAATATGTTTATGTGTGGGTTCATTTTATATAGGCCAGCTGCTGACAGGACTGCAGAACAAAAAAACACAGGAAGTATATTCCAAGATGCTGCTATAAACTGTGGCTAGAGGCAGAGAGATACTGTAGCGGAGGGAGGGAGAGAGAGGTTGTGTACTGCATGTGTGAACCCATGCATGTGTATGTACAGTATGTGTGTATAGCTGCTTTCTCATTTGAAAACTGGACAATGTCAGGGGAATCAGGTCGGGAGTCGGGACATTGTCCAGTTTTGGCCTTACACACACGTACGTCTGATGTCACGCTTATGTCATCTTGACTCAGCCATAATTGCGACTGAAGGTCGAAGTTTGCTATGAGAAACCTCACAGCCTGTCCGTGTCCGTCCATCCGTGTAGACGTGTACACATTTTTTACGGTCTATGGGTTTGCCGCTCAGACATCATGCTCTGATTTGTCAGGGGAACCACTCTAACAGAATGGGTTTGCCACTCTGATATCACGCTCTGGCTTCACTGTGATGTCACACTAACAGGATCCCTTTTATGCCCATATATGGAGTTCCGTGATGTCATCAATATTAATGATGCCCTGTTAGAGAGATCCCTATGATGCCAGGGGGAACAAATCCCTTTTATGCCCATATATGGAGATATGGAGATCCCTGTGATGCCAGGGGAACAAATCCCTTCAATTCCCATATATGGAGATCCCTCCCTGATGTCCACATCCCTGATGTCCACATCACTTGTCGCCCTGAGGCGTCTCACTAGTAGTAACCATGGAATGAACACTGACAGATACAGAGATGCTCCATATGACCATATCAGTAGGATCGGCGGTGCAATGTAGGTCCTACTGATCAGGAATGGTGCGTTCATACATACCGCTGTATAAAGTCTAGAAAACATCAATAATACAGCGCATTTATGCCTGAAAGTGACGTACTGTATTAGTGCACTTAAATGGGCACGTCACTATGACTCAGACATAACCATATTAAAATTATACGCCCATACAGTATAGGCATATTACTATGACTCAGATATGTGACCGCTATGCACATACAGTACAATATATGGTCATGTGCATGAACTCGAGGGAGAGCCGTGCCCGCCTTTTGTCCAGGACAGCAGATCCAACCAATATGCCCATTTATGGCCATGCCACTAGGTATGGGCATAATTAGTGTGGTTGTTATAGGCAACACACGATTTCTTTGCCAGCAAAGTGAACCTGCTTTTTGTTAACTTTTGCACAACAGAAAGGTTTAAGCTTTTGGTCATGCTTCACAAACTGTTGTCACTGTTGTCATGCTTCACATGATGACATCACAATATAAATGGTAAGACAGAATTCCTTCCGACTCGGGTCCACAATTGTATTTCCCAGAATTGCACCTTTCTGGTTATACTAATACTATACTGGTTTTTCTATTCATAGAAACATTGTGTTATTTTTTCTTTCTGGTTGACATAGATAAATGCAACAGCAGCTATTATAGGAAGAGGGAGTGCCTACTGTGGGTATGGCAGTGTGTGTGTGTCCATGCAACCGTTTGCGCACGTGTGTGTGTGTGTGTGTGTGTGTGTGTGTGTGTGTGTGTGTGTTATGATGTGTCGTGACTCTCCTACAGACCACATTAGTGACTGGTGATTGAGCTCTATGTAGGGCCGTCTGTCCACGCTGAGGTGTGTGTTTGTGTGTTGGAGGTTTGTGTTCGTCATGCTCCTGTGGTGATAGCAGGCATTGCCCAGCAGTACTTCCTGTGTTTCCTACAGTCACTTCCAGCCAAGTGGACCGTGGTTGTTTATGAAGGTGTGTGCAGGGGCGTCACACCAAATTCTGGGCCCTGGGTACAAGGATTCACTGCGGGCCCCCCATGAATGTTAACTATTGAAAAATAGCAGATATACAACGGTGCCGCGCTGCGAGCTTGTATATCTGCTATTTTTGAAAAATCGTGAAAATGTGTGCAAGAAACCTATGTCAAGGACCCCCAAGATGATATGTATTTGGCCACGGACCCCGATCTCAAAATATTTAGTTCCAGGAACCCCCAGAAGCAAAATTTGAGTTAGAAATGTTCGCTTAAAAAATACATATATTCAAAGATTTTCACACATTTTCACAACTTTTCAAAAATAGCAGATCTACAAGCTCGCAGCGCGGCACTCGGTGCCGCGCTGTGAGCTTGTATATCTGCTATTTTTCAATAGATAAAGTTATTAGGGCCCCTCCACCTTGGGCCCCAGTAACTCAGTCCCACTTTCCTACCCCTTGTGACGCCCCTGTGTGTGTGTGTGTGTGCTTGTGTGTGGCGCGATCCCCTCATCTTATTTATATCCACCCTCCTCTCACGGTAGCCAATCATGACACAGCATGGCACAGAGCAGCATGGCGTATGGCACATGTGCATGTTTTGTTTGATTGCATTTTCTAGACTGTATTATCATATAAATGGATATTGTAGTGGTCATGCACATGCTTCAAATAGTACTTCCAACACTGAATATACAGTAAACATTGTGACATAGGCATTGCAAAACACATATGGTTGATAATATCAGTACAGTTGTATATTTCACTTTGAAGAATGATCCATAGGTATATGCCCTGGAAGGCTTGGATTGCGTGGTATTGTCCCTATAGACCGATTTCCTGAGTGCTCCCCTGTAGAGAGCGCCGTTGCCATTGCCGCGGTGCAAACAGCAGCCAGTGATGGAGTAGAAGTACAATTATTGAAAATGGGAAATACAGGGTGTCGCTAAGGAAATCGGTGTGTGTGTGTGCGTGTGCGTGTGCGTGTGTGTTTGTTCTTCAGCAGTTGTCAAGTAACAGTTTAATAGTGACTGTTATTTCTGGTCTATTTCTGGAGACACTGTTTGGGAACTGGACTGAAATATTCTGTTCAAGCACTTCTTTCTTTCTTTCTTTCTTTCTTTCTTTCTTTCTTTCTTTCACTCTCATCTGCTCTCTCCTTTTGTCTCCTCTCCTGGAACAAGATAATTTGATCAATAACAGTATCGATTAGCATGCTGTATGATTTCAATTATAGATGAGGAGAGCTGGGAGCTATTTTTAGAGCAGTGACTTACATCGACTGAGTTGTATCACTGCACTCGTAGGCATGTGTTTTTTTCTCTGTTGCCTGGTAACTGATGATGTTTCCAGGAAGTCGGAAGTTGTATGCAAAAAGGATTTCATCAGAATTACAACTCCTTAGGACTGCTTACTCTTTTGACATGAAACCCTTCCTTCCATAGTGTCAATTAAAGGACTTTACTATCACAGCTTTTTATATATACAGTACAGTACAGAAACATTTGGCCTCTTTTGCCTTTTTAGTAGTCTTGCCTTTTTTAGATAGTAGTTGTTTTATGTAATAATAATAATAATAATCAAAACAGTGTGGTACATAAGTCCTGGACAATTTAATTTCTTAATAAATATTTTTCTATTTTCATCTAGACTTTTCAGAACCAATCTGCACTTTAAAGTTTTAAACAATGCATCTTTGTGTTACGAAATGGATAAAATGTTACCGATGTACGGATGGGTTACATCAGGTATTTGGGGTGAAGTACTGTAGCCTTCTTGCCTCTTTAAACCCTCGCACCACGTTCCCCGTGTTCGTCTCATTGTTGTTTTTCTCTTTAGCTTTCAATCTTTGGTATTTTCTTGTGAGATTATCCTTGTGATTCAAAGGATTACAAGTGACCTTATCTCAGAGAGATCTTGGTCTTTAATTACTACTTCACGGCTAATAATCGTATCTTTTTTCCTGGAATCCTCCTTGTGTCTACATCCGGGTTCCCTTTTACAGTATATCCTCGTTACGGGCTCCATCCGAGTCTTCCACCCGAGTTCATCTAGATTCTACAACAAGGACCACGTGCCTGTCATGATCTCTCAGAATTATAATAATGGTAATTCCAGCAATTACAATAGGTATACCCATTTCGCAGTGCTAATAACTACAGTGCCAAGATGAAGGCTGACTGCCTCTTGTGGTTTCCTACTTTTCTACAGCTCGACAATGCTGTAAGCTATCTACTTAGTGCTGGAGGAACAGCCTCCCCCAGGGAGGAGGGAGAGAGAGAGAGAGAGAAGGAGGGGAGAACGGTGACAAGGGGAAGTGGAGGAATGGCATGAAAGGATTGGAGATAAAAGGAGACAAGTGGACAAGATGGGAAAGGTTGGGAAAGCGGAAGGAGAGAATAAGAGTGGAGATATAAAATGAGAGAGGGAAGAAGGGAGGCCGCGAGAGAAGAGTGTGGAAGGAGAGGAGAAGGATATATGAGCCTCAGAGCCATCTCCATCATCACCCCTCCCCCTTTGCTCTGCCTCTCCTCTTTGCATTCTCTCTCTTTCTTTCTGTTTCTCTCACCTCTTTCTGTCTTTATCTTCTCCTTCTATCTGCGGTCATCGTTCTTTCTTACTGTTCTCTACTTCCCCTCCTCTGTGATCTCTTTTCTCCTGACATTAACGTGTTCTGGGTGACTGGATTGAAATAGGGTTGAAAACATGTCGCCCAGGTGTAAATGCACGCAACCCCAGATCTGATCATAGCCCAAACACCACCAAAGGTAGACAGAGAAGCATTTGCCCATGGCCCTAACTATAATAACAAATTGCATTGCATCCATAATCACCATTATAATAACCATAGTATGTACCTGTAAAAGGGAAATAAATAGAGAGTAGGCAGCCCATATTGCAAATTAAATCTAGCGAGGATAATTGAAAATCTGATTCTATTCTTCCTATGTTTTGCAAAATAAGACAAAGTACTGGAAAATGCAGTACAAATATTTATAATGCAATTTGACATGGGGAAATAGAATTGTGATTTAAAAGTGTATACTGTAGACACACAATGCCAGGCGTATGTCAGGTATACGTTACTGTATGTATAAAGTGTCATAACATTTTGTCCATAGACATTATAACTGTTTCTCAGTAGTTGTAGTTCAGGACGAGTCCATCTGTATCGCGCTCTTTGCCAATGCAAGAGCCAATACTTTAATTAAAAAGTAAAAAATCTATAAAAAAGCCATCTAAAAATCATGTTCTTCTTCTTGTTTTGAAGAGAGGAACTCACATGTCATATTGTGGTTTTGAGCGCGGTTGGCATTAAGCTCCACAAATGTTCGAATATTTGATCCAAAACCTGGTCATGCCCTGCCATATGTGGATGCATGTGTGGAGTGTTGGCAAGGTCCATGGGCCAAAATGGGGCAGGAGAGCCTGGCAGAGACTCAACCTTTTGCATGACTAACCTGAGGATACTGTGTCTCTGTGTGTGTGCGTGTGTGTGTGTGCGCCTGTGCCTGTGTGTGCCTGTGTGTGTGTGTGTGTGCAGTGCGCACAGACGTGCCTCCACCCTAGAGCAAGCTGCTGTCCAAGGGGGAGGGGCGAATGAACGCATCACTGAACGAGAGAGAGAGAATG
>NC_137810.1:18016707-18031707 GCF_963921795.1 Nannobrachium achirus | reverse complement strand
TGAGATACTTAAAGTGTGGTTCCTGTGGAAATAAGCC
Organism: Nannobrachium achirus; assembly: GCF_963921795.1. Taxonomy (NCBI): domain Eukaryota; kingdom Metazoa; phylum Chordata; class Actinopteri; order Myctophiformes; family Myctophidae; genus Nannobrachium; species Nannobrachium achirus. The sequence goes on along the minus strand of NC_137810.1, from coordinate 18,031,670 downwards.
TCGGCTTTCTAGGATCTCCTTTTAGTTGACCTTGTACCAGTCATGAAACTGTACTTTTTTGGAGCTGTGTGAAGCACAGGCTCCCTATACGTGGCTGTGTGGGTCTGTGTGTCTGTGTGTGTGTCTGTCTGTGTGTATGTAGCCTGAACTTCCTAAACTTCGGCACGCCACTAGTCCCACAGTTTTGCCACCACACACTCGCGCCATATGTCAAATCGACCGGCTTACTCGGGAATCGTGGGCTATTACTTTTCTAAGAGAAAGGTTCTATAGTTTAATTGATATTAATTTATTAGTGAATTAATTTTCCCCATTGACTTATAATGGGAATCGCAAAAACTCACATTCAATTATTTGTCTCTCGCAAACCATAGGGGCTAGAGTTTCAAGACTTGGAGAGGAGGTTCATAATGATTTCAAGGATTAAATAAAAAATAATTGTGTCATTTGGCCGCATGGTGGCGCCATAACACCCCACTTTACGTTTTGGCCTGTAACTCTTGAACCGTAGGTCGGAAAATTAAAAATATTTTTTCCCTGGATTCCTTGGGTCATGACGCATCTCCCCATATAGGCCACGCCCATTTGCGCCATGATAGATTTTCCGCCATCTTGAATTTTCTCCAAAACACACTTTTTGCTCCTTTTCCTACATATTTTCTTCAAATGTCACAAAAATCGGTACACATGATCCACACACACACACACACACACACACACACACACACACACACACACACACACACACACACACACACACACAGCTCCACTTCACACGGGTGTGATTTTTCTATTGCAAACTTCTAATAAATTCTTCAATCAATCAATCAAACACACATACGTACACACATACGTACGTACACACACACTCACACACATTCACACACATTCACACACATTCACACACATTCACATGGACATGGTGATAGATTGCCCTTCAGTGTGCCTGTGACAGACCTTTTATATGGTCTTATCTCACCTGTATCCCTTTTACAGTGTGTGTGTGTGTGTGTGTGTGTGTGTGTGTGTGTGTGTGTGTGTGTGTGTGTGTGTGCGTGTGCATGTGCGTGTGCTTGTGCGTGTGTGTGCGTGTGTGTGTGTGTGTGTGTGTGCGCACGCGTGCGCACGTGTGTGTGTGTGCATGTGAGTACATGCTACTTGGCTTAGAAAGGAGCAGAAAAACAGAAAAAGCTGATTTACCACCACAAACTCTCTCAGCCCTCTCTATGTCTCTCTCTCTCTCTCTCTCTCTCTCACACACACACACACACACACACACACACACACACACACACACACACACACACACACACACATTTTTTTCCTCTCTTTCTTGTCCTTGCCGATTTCCTGTTTTGTTGACTGTTCTGTGAATCACTTGTTCCCCTCTCTCTTTTTTTGCACACTTCCTAGAGCCCTCTGGTCCTGTTCCTAACCTATGTATAGCTTCTGAATTCTCTATGAAGAACAAAAAGAGTCCCCCTTTTAAAATATTGATGATGTGTCAGTGCAGGGCGTGGCAGTCCAGTGCTATGAGAGACTGGCTGATGTGTGGGGGAGGCAGGGGGCTCCATGAAACACACTTCTCTTATTAACTATTGATTTTTTAAGGGCAGAATGAGCTGCTTACAGCCACTAATAGTTTAAACCAAGCAACCTCACTGAATAACGAGGCAGACAGACATCTGTGCCGTCCACCCTGTCATCAGGTGAACCCACAGTAACAGTCTGAGTGTTCATTTAACTCTGAGAGTGTACGAAGGGACCCAAATACTAGACCCATTTGGTTCCATTTGTATACTCAGAAATTAACCCATTAAAACCGGGAAAGCGTCTGTGTAATTCTTTTTTCTCAAATATGTTTATTGAGTTTTACATTTTTTACGCAAAGACAGCTCAGCAACAAACAGGTCTTCACAATTTACATAGATAGATTATTTTTAAGACAGGTAAAAGAATATATATACTGCTTGCATATCTACACATATTCACAATAAAAAAATAAAATACAATAAAATTGTGAGTTAAAGACATGCATATCATCATAATTACAATTACGGCTCAGGACAGAAAGAAAGAGAGGGGAGCAGAGAGGGGATGAAGACAGGAATAAATACCACATTACCCTAAACAAGGCAGAAAAGTTGTCCGTGTTATTTGCGTTGGCTCTTCAAAAATAGCAGACATACAAGACGTTCCAATGTTTTTGGAACTATCCATTTTTGTGGTTTCAAATTCAAAAGGTTATATAACAGAGGTTACCATGGTTTGTGATCAAACAGCTGGAGTCAAGTTGCTGCCTTTGCACAAACATACAGTAACAACCTCGTCGTCCTTCATCAGATCATCTGGGTATTATAACACAAGTATAGCCATTTAACCGTACCAAAAATAAGTATTTTGACTTTATGTGCGCAGTCTAATTTTGAGACCTGTTTTGTTATACATTGAGAGTGACGAAGACAGAAAAAGCACAGGAGCTACTGTAATGTAGTGATTTTAACCCATTTAGGCCTAGAAATGATTGACTGCTTTAACCAGTGAAAAATAGCAGATATACAAGCTCACAGCGCGGCACCGAGTGCCGCGCTGCGAGCTTGTAGATCTGCTATTTTTTTAAAAGTCGCGAAAATGTGTGCAAATCTTTGAATATATGTATTTTCAAAGTGAACGTTTGTAACTCAAATTTTGCCTCTGGGTGGTCCCTGGAACTAAATATTTTGATATGGGGGTCCGTGGCCAAATACATATCATTTTGGGGGTCCTTCACATGAAAAGGTTTGAGAACCACTGACATAGTAGTCTCTCAAGAACAGACTAACTGAGCTCCGTTTAAGTGAAAAGGACCTTTTCTTTGACGATGGCTGGCCAGATTGCTGACATAGAAACACAGGTTTTTTCCAAAAATCTTAGAAGGATTCAAAAGACACTTATAGAATCGGGTATAAATTCTAATTTTCACGATTTTTCAAAAATAGCAGATCTACAAGCTCGCGCTGTGAGCTTGTATATCTGCTATTTTTCAATAGTTAAAGCATAAAATAATGATACACAAAATGTGTACCCGTTCTAAATGGGTTAAAAATGAGAATCAACCACTGGACAGATTTCATGCTAAATAGGTTATAAAACATGTTTGTAACTAGATTTGGTGGTTCAGTGTCATAGTCATGAAGTACAATATTGACTTCCTGTGCCCTTGTTGCCCTTGTAAAAGGTTGGCCACTAGCCATAGATACTATTACAGTATTTTCTGGACTATAAGGCGCACCTGACTATAACGCGCACTGTCAATGAATGGGTCTGGCGCCATCAAAAAGCGGCTTACCTTGGCGACGTTATAGTAGATAGACAGACAGACAGACATTTATTTATTTATTTTTATTTTTTTTGGTTGTGCAATAGTGCACTTTGGTCTGCCAGGCAGCAGAGGGCGGCGTCATGCGAGAATGAATGTGAATTTGCCTGTTATGTGTTGAAGAAGAAGAAGACCAGTCACTGGCCACAGAGCCTTACAGCCGGAGGAAATCAACAAGGAAGTGAATTGTTCTCCGTTGATCTAACGCATAATGGATTTTTTACACCATCACCGCGGAAAATGTGTTTACAGTAGACGGCCGCGCGACCCCTCATCAGCTTACAGTCATCAGACGAACTAACCAAACGAGCGCCGTATTGGCATCGAGGTTCTGTAAAAAATGGGGCGAACGTTAACGTTCAAAGCGTGGGAAGAGTTAAGTGCGCCTTATAGTCCGGAAAATACGGTACCTCTATAAGTGTATATATTACTCACTGAAGATTTTAATTTGTCTCTTCGGGGGAAACTGGATAGTATTTCAGTCAAAAACCTGTAAATTCCTTTGCCGTGGTCTTAACAGCAAAATACTTACTTTATAGAGCATCGCAGCGGAAGTGGATTCCTGGGGTCACTTAATATTCCCCATTCATTTTCGCCATAGACTTTTACAAAAATATTTAGAACAATTATGTTAAGCCTCGAATCAAGCCATCCAGGATGGAGGTGAATCATGACCATATAACCTTTTTTTCTATGAAAAGAACATTTTGAAAATCGCTAAACAAAGGGTAGTTATTAAATGTAGTATATCAAATAATGTAATATTAATATATGTTTTCACATAGGATCAAAGGTTATATGATCATGATTCACCTCCATCCTGGATGGCTTGGTTCGAGGCTTAACATAATTGTTATAAATATATTTGTAAAAGTCTATGGCGAAAATGAATGGGGAATATTAAGTGACCCCAGGAATCCACTTCCGCTGCGATGCTCTATACTCCATTGTACGATGGTGGCAAACACTGGAAATAGCTGAATTATAAGCTTGCTCATGCCCAAACATAAATCGGGTTTAAAGACCAGCTGAAATTAAAAATATGTTTTTCAAACTTAACTGCATATCCGTGGTCATAATGGGAACATACTGGTAGACAGTTAACAATATAAATTAAAACACTCTCAAAAGTCCAACAGAACAATAGAAAAACACAATGTGTGAATACATTAGCAGGTACGGACCAATTTCAACCAATAATATGTCAAGCACCAGAGGGCGGTGTCAAAGATGACGGACACAGTGTTTACAGAAGGACGCAGCTAAACGAATGCTAACCTTTGTTTGTCTGTTTTACAAACAAACTACAGTAACAGTTATGTCACAGCAACCCAACCTGGGAGCTGCAGTAAGTTGTGGAGTTTAAATCCCATTGGCCGAAGAAGGGAAAAACAGTCAGCTGAAAGATGGGCCCCATCGCTGTGATTGGCTTAGAAGCACTCATCCCCTGTTTCATTAGGAAATACTGTAGTGTATGTCATAATATGGTGGTGAAAAGCAATTTAATTTGGTCTTTAACAGTATGAATCTGGCTTGACTAGGTTCACAATATGACAGCCTTCTGCTGACAATGACATGGTGTATAATAGGAAGGGTTGACAAGGCTGCTCATTATCTGTTTGTACACCATAGCTCAGGTTATTGTTGCAATTCTCTCCCACTCTGCTAGTTGATTGGCCAGTCAGTTTATTTCTGTAAATGCTGGTTGCTTAATGGCATCAGCCACCCAAGCTTCCCCGGAATGATCTTGTGTCTTCACTGTGTGTGAGACTACAAACTTCTTTCTGCCTAGCCTGGAATCTAGACTGATTCGCTTCGTTCAGCTGACTTCTTTTTTTCCCTCACTTTGCTTTGCTTGCAAATGTTCCTATTCGTATTTCCAAATGTCACCAATTACGTAGGCAAGTCAGGAAGTGAGTTGAGTTTTTATTGAGGTTACTTTCTTCCCTTGGTTTTCTGTCTCTCTACACCAGGGGTAGGCAACCTGCTGCTATAGAGCCGCATGTGGCTCTTAGGCCCTCTCCCGTGGTTCCTTTTGCTTGGGCAAAGAAGTATAGGAATACAAGTTTATTTTGTAGGTCTACATTTTAATCATACTTTATTGTTGTAAGGCATACAGTTATTCTTACATTCTCTTATTGTAAAAAAATGTGTCGCCTTTACACCAGATAATAAGAAGAAATACATTATTGAAGGAAAATAAAGAATGTATTAACGATTGGATATGTTTTCTTTCACCACCAACGCTGCTGGCTTTACTGGTATACTTATCTGATTTGAGAAACAATAATTAGCAAACAATAATTAAAAAAATGTAATATTGAAGACATTTCCAGAAAAAGCTCAAAGAAGCAAACATAATTCTGCGGCTCCAAAATTGTCTCTTTGGATATGAAAGGTTGCCTATCCCTGCACTACACTCACAAATCTAAAAAACATACAGTAGATAACTAGAAATGAAAAAAAATAAATATATATCAGGTCATACTTAAAAAATAATAAGGCTAATGCGTGTGTCTGTGACACACACACACACACACACACACACACACACACACACACACACACACACACACACACACACACACACTGTTATAGTAGCTAGTACTATAATAGCTACTGTACTATAATTACTAACAACAATCATTTCCTGTAGATGCACACAGACAGAGTAAAGCAGCTTGTCATTTGTCCAAAACATCCTTGCTTTCCCCTTGCGTCATCATTTTAACTAGATCACTGGTTTCCAACCCAGGGTTCCTTGAGGGGGTTCCCAAATGGACTTACATGGCTGTAACTTTGAGAGTTAAGGGGGTCCTTGCATTTCAAAAGGTTATAAACCACTGAACTAGATCAAGCACATGCTTGTCTATCTCCATTGTCATTATGCTGGAAAGACATGGAGAATGCTGAATTCAACATCGGTGAATTACTAACAATAATTGGTGTCTGAACAAATCATGCTGATCTCAGCCCTCTGATGGCTATAGGAACTTAGGAAGTATTCGACATGTCAGCAGGCTTGACTGGTGGATGAACTCGTACAGAGCAGATTCCCCTCACCAGGGCAAGTGACTGACTATGCTGACTATGTGATAAATATAGATTAGAACCTGGGCATTCGTCACGGTTGCCTGACAGTGTGGGGAGGGAGTTGGCTGAAAAACATGGCAGGTGCTGCTGGCACAGAGCCAGCCTCGCCCCTTATGTGGCCATTGTGTGTAACGTCATAGGTTTTCTGCACTGTTTTGGTTCCTTTGCACCCGGATAAACCACGTATTCTCCTCAGCCGTGAATTTTACCACACCGTCCAAAGCAGCCGTGCTTTCCGGGCCACGTTTTGCCCATATTTGACATGGGGAATACCTTCAGCATTGAGCCTACAGAGCCTGGTGGCGTCTGTCATTTGAGATTTTAACGTTGCTATTCAAAAATAATCGATATACGAGCTCACACTCACAGCGCGTCACACACTATTATTGAACATTTTTGACAAAATATTGAAAGTGTGAGAACTACCAATTTAGGAGGCATTCGTAGAAACAGACTCTGGTCTTAATGGCCTTAATCATCACCACACTTGTCTCACCGTCTCATCCTTTTATCACCCCAAATCTGCACACCGTTTGAGAACCACTGTACTCTGCTGTTTTACTAACTGTACAGTATGTGCAGTTCCCTTTTGCTGATCTCTTTACCTTACAGTATTATATGTCCAGCTCACTATCCTCTCTGTCTTTCCCTGTGTGTCTCTCTCTTCCACTACTTTGAAATGTCTCTCCCTCTGTCTGTCTGTCTTTAGCTCCATGCACAAGTGGGAGAAATTCTTTACTTCTAAATAATCAAAAAAATATATACACCGTACATATATGCAGATAGCATGTAGTAGCAGCTATGTATATGATGTTTAGAACATTGGCATCATATGCAGATGTGTAGACTACATCTTGTCAGATGTGTACATGCGTGCCCCCATGGGGCGAGGTTGAAAACGTAGCAGCAGGTGCAGTTCACTAGAGCATATTGTGCAACAATGAAAGGTGAAAATCCACTAGTTCACATACAGTAGGTAGACCCACATCAGCTAAAAACCCACGCAAGGTAAATCCGCATAAGGACATATGAAGGTAATCTGCACAAGGGAAGGTAATCCAGCATATGGTGGCTAGAAAGTGTTCCAGTGCAGCGGCAGGCGCTGTTCAGGCCTTTTGTCTCTCCTCCCTCTCTATGTATTTCTTCTTCTGTCTGTTTTATTGATGAAGGCAGTCGGGACTTTAGGGGACGCCAGTTACTTCAGCTCTAGTTCCTCTGTCTCTCTCTACCACCCCCCCTGCTCGCGCTCTCTCTCTCTCTCTCTCTCTCTCTCTCTCTCTCTCTCTCTCTCTTGCACACATATGCGCGCACACACACACACACACACACACACACACACACACACACACACACACACACACACACTCACATGCACACACACACGCTTACTGGCCTACTTTCCCAGGTATTTTCCCTGTGGACTGGTTAGGAGGTATGTGGTCATGTAGACGGATTACCTCAAACAAATGTGTGCACAGTCCACAGCACATGCACACACACACACACACACACACACACACACACACACACACACACACACACACACACACACACACACACACACACACACACAGGCTCACACACAGGCTCACACACAGACAGTCTCTGTACACTGTACACTATGTCACTCTACAATACCATCTGGCACACATGACCATCACATTGTTTGATCTGAATGTGTGCGTGTGTCCGTCTGCAGAGCATTGTTCGACTATGAAGCCAGTCCGTCAGACCCCAGCGCGCCCAGCCAGACCTTGGCGTTCCATTTCGGGGACATCCTCCATGTGAGCAGTGCCGGGGAAGAGGAGTGGTGGTCTGCCCGCCACCTCAGCCCCCCGCCCCCCCACCGCGCCGAGGCCGGGGTCATACCCAGCCGCAGGAGGTCAGAGTTCACAGGGGGGGCTTTGGTGTGCTAAGTCAATGGTTCTCAACCTGTGGGTCGGCACCCCCAGGGGGATCCCCAAATTATTTTGGGGGGGGTCACCAGATGTTTAGCTAAATGTGAACATTGTTTTCTCACTCAACAGTAAACAAACCAACATAAGGTTTAAGTGTATAGAGGGTATATGCACGTTTCTAAATTTAAGGACTTTTTAGTACCTCTAAAATGACAAATTAAACATTGGCCAAATTGTCAAATATTAGAGGCAGAAATTGTGAAAATAGACGATTTACATGCTCACAACACCTTGTGTTCACAATAGAACCGTGTTATATGAAATGTAATGCCTCAACTCTTAGTGCTCGTCAGGGTGGGGGGTCCCCAGTTAAAATCGAATTGTTTTGGGGGTCGCGGCCTGAAAAGGTTGAGAACCACTGTGCTAAGTCATGTGTCTTATATCTGTGTTTAGTTCCATTTCCCTTATATTATTGTATTATTTTATATATTATATATTTTTATATTATTTTCTTGTGGTCATGTTGCAGTGGAGATGTGATAATGTGATTTCAACAGCTTAACACAATTACTATACACTTATTACATTTGGTATTGGTTTAACTTAATATGCCCTGCTGCAGTACCAACGATGATGTGGCCCACCTTCCTGTCTCTTCATGTACTGTACATACATCTGCCTTTATAGAGAGATCAAAAGATGATAATGCTTTAGCATTCACTCAAAGCAGTGGTTTTGCCCAAGGCACGCCTGCATTCAAAGCAAAAATAGACGATCTAGAAGCTCACACAAGCCTGTAGGGATTATATTTAGTGAAAAAAGTTAAATAAAAAATGTCATCTATGACATGCCCAACATAGGGGCACGACTAAATTTAAAAAAAGGTGTATATTGCAATAATAGTGCTCGTCACAAAATCCCAAGGCACACCAGTGTGTCTCGGACTCTCGGTCCCATCGCTTGGGAACCACTGCAGTAGCATTATTTCCCACAAAGAGAACGCATCCCTGATATTCCTAATGTATTTATGCGTTCTGGCGGACGCCGCATGTCTCACACTAAGCAGTCATCTGCGGAAGAATGAATCAGTGAATTAATCAGTGAAGCGGCGGCGAAGAATTAATCTTGTTTACCTAAGCAGCCTGATAGGACGGTGGGGACACATCGCCTCCTCCCTCCCAGCTTTCCGTCAACTCCCACCTTCTCACCCCGTCAAGCAGACGAGGTGACAGACACATGATAATGGGTCTCAGAGCTGCGAGGAGGAGGAGGAGGTGACTTGTCAGTGGCACACTGACAGCGCTGTCGCTTTACTGACAGCGCTGACAGAGGTGACGTGGCGGGGAAGATGGAAGGAGGGGACCAGTTACGTATTAGAGGACTGGAAAATAGAGAGAGGAGGGGTGAGGAAACCAAGGGGAAGACAAGAAACGGGACGTGTTAGATTGAGAGGATGTGAGGGGGAGGGAAGGAATTTCATAAGCTTGGTTTTAAAGCGTTTTTTTTGTTTTGTTTTTTTGTTTTTTTTTCAATTTTTTTATCTCCCTGTTGTAGTCTGGACAACCAAGTTTAGTGTGTAGCCCTGTTCACATGACGGTACTGTGCATGCCTGATTGACATTCTGTGTGAAAAAAAAGAAAAAGCCAAGCAGGCATTATTGGCAGCTCTTATTCATGACAGCACAGCGGGATCTCTGTATAAAAGTGGATTTTGATTGACTGGTGATACAAACATGATTGACACAAGGAATTAACAATTAGACATAGAAATGTTAATGACGAAAGATGGATAGAGGTAGACAATGAATGTGAATGACAGGTGGAGAGGCAGACAGTAGAGACGATGCACAACAGGTCATGACATGCTCTCATTCATGTCTACAGGTAGAACTGCATACAAGGCTGTTAGGGCACGCATGCCTTGTGGCTGAGATTGATGCTCAACTGAGTGCACCTTTCCAGTTTAATATTTAATCTCCCAGCTAGCGGTGCAGTGTCATGTAACCTTCTTCCTCCTGTCTTCTCTCACTCTTTATTTTCTGTTTATTTTTTGGCATCTAACCTCCCTCTATCAATCTCTTTTCTTCCTCCTTTTTTCCTGTCTTTGCGGCCTCTCAGGGCAGAGAAGAAGGAGCGGGCGAGGTTAAAGACGGTGAGAGTGACCACGGACAAAGAGGTGAGTAGCAGCCTGACGTCTGACTCACTGTTGCACTGGCAGAGTTGGAGAGCAACACCAGAGCTCTGTTCTGATCTATAGCATGTAGGGATGGGACAATATGCGATATTATCGTTTATGGTGATAAAAGACACTCACGATAATCGTATCGTGGAGATTTAATATATCGTGAAATTGTCCTCCGTCATGCACTGGGATCAATTCACCTTTTATTTGCCGTGCTGCATATCCGGTACCACTTAAACCTTCTATTGGTAAAACGTACTTATAATATACATACTTGATACAGTCTTTTTTTCACTCTCTAACAAATCTCTTTGCCAAAAAATAGCCGATCTACAAGCTCACAGCGCGTCGCGTCACGATGCGTTGTGAGCTTGTAGATCTGCCATTTTTTGGCAAATGTTCCGCCTCAGGATAATGGATGATGAGGATATTTTGATTATCGCGATAATATCGTAAATCGTGGTTTCTTTGGTCACAATAATCATGCTATGACATTTTTATATCGTCCCATCCCTAATAGCTTGTCATGTGCATAGCGCACTACCCATCTTCAGACACGCTGTGTGGAATCAGAGCTGACGTGCCGTTGTGTTTCACATCAATACTCATCAGGTTCAGCCTTCCTGTTGGTGCTGAGCTATTCTAGATGGTTGTGAGACGGCCTGATGAGGGTTCAATCTGACTTCTAAAACACTTGATGATAGATGACACATACTCTTCTAACAGCAGTCATGGATATCACTGTGCTGTCAACTTGCTCCCCTTTTTCTCTCCCTTTTTGTCTTTCCTTATCTCTCTCTCTCTCTCTCTCTCTCTCTCTCTCGCTTGCTCACTCTTTCTTTGATATCACATGGTGTGAATCAGCAACTCAGCACAGCGGATAGCTGTTAATTAAAAATTATCACAATATCACACACACACCCAAAAACGACACCTGCTTGCGCAGGCATATGCACGCACACACAGACACACACGCACGCACGCACACACTCACACGCGCACGCGCGCACGCACGCACGCACGCACGCACGCACGCACACACACACACAGCAGTGAGATAAATTTAGCTTGCAGGTATTATAAAAAGGCTGTGATTTTCACGGTAGAAACCATTGATGTTTAATGCTTTGTAACACCCCCCCCCCTCTTCTCCCCCTCTCTCATCCACCTGCTTTCTCTTCGTCTCTCCGTCTCTATCATCAGGATCAAGGCGATAAAGGTAGGCTTTCTGCACATTGCTTTGCTGACACCTGCAGTTCAGTGTGTGTAACTGCACTGCTCCGTGGTAGAGCAGGCACATGTTGCTGGCAGTACCAACTTCCTGTAGGGTTTGCTTACTATAAATGAATCAGCTCAAAACATAGCACATGGTAATTCTGGTCATTTGTTTATTATCAGAGCCTTATTTAGAAAATATATTGTTGCTGTCAAGCAGAAACCTTATATCTCTATGTTTAAACTATTTATGTTTTCTTTGTAAATCATTAATGACCATTATTGAACCAATGAAACAATAATAGCTACATTGGATCCATTGGAACGCCCTTTTCCCCTTTTTTTTCTCATTTCCAGACCAGTAACGTTTTTGAACAGGTTTCTGCCCGACAGCTATGCTATGAAATGGAATTGAATGAAGGGGCAATTACTTTTGGAAAGTAATAACAATTGGCTCATTGGCTAATGCCACCAAGTCATCCCTGTGGTGGTCTCTGTTTTAATGGGGTATGTGTTTGTGTGTCTGTTAAAGAGAGAGAAAGAGTGAGTGAGTACGCGTGTGTGCGTGCGTGCTTGTGCGTGTGTGTGTGCGTGTGTGTGTGTGTGTGTGTGTGTGTGTGTGTGTGTGTGTGTGTGTGTGTGTGTGTGTGTGTGTGTGTGTGTGTGTGTGTGTGTGTGTGTGAGTGCGTGCGTGTGCGCATGCGTGCGTTCAGGTGTATGCATACGTGTATGCATACGTGTGTGTGTGTGTGTGTGTGTGTGTGTGTGTGTGTGTGTGTGTGTGTGTGTGTGTGTGTGTGTGTGTGTGTGTGTGTGTGTGTGTGTGTGTGTGTGTGTGTGTGTGTTGCTGACCCTACCCTGTCTTGTCCTTCCAGAGCTGGTAACCTCTAACGCCAGCGATAGTGAGAGTAGTTCCCGTAAGTCTAGACCCCCTATCGCCTCTCTCTCTTTCTCTCTCTTTCATTTCCCTTGCCTCATATGCCTGTCCTGGTTCATCCTATATTCCTATAGCGAGGTGGGGCGTGTCACATGCATGTGTGTACACATACCAACCAGTATGTGTGTTTGTGTGTGTACGCACACATGCATGCTTTACTTGCCAGTCTTAGTATTTGCATGTGAATGTGTGTTTTGGTAGTATATTAGTTTATAGTAGTGTATTCGTCTGTCTGTCTGCGTGTGTGCGTGTGTGCATGCACGTGTGAGAAGGTGTTTTGGGTGTGTGTGTGTGGGTGTGTGTATGTGCGGGCAACCTACCTCCTGTGACTCTCTTTCTCTTAACAGACAACAAAACATGATGAACTTAACAAACCGTGTAAACACTTGGATAAAAACTAATATTTTTGTATTCATTTAATTTACTCAAATCAGCTTGTTTACTCTGAATTACATTTTGGGTGCGTTCGAAAATCCGCACCGGGTGTGTGCTCAGTGTAGTGAGTGCAGTGGGCGTGAAGTTGGAGAGTGCGTTCAGTGTGTCTTGTTTTCGAACGACCAGTTTAGAGGCAGCTGTGCGCTTTTTCATTCTGAACACTGAAGGTAAACTTTCTGAAAAGCAGCAGTTGCTAACGTAAAGTTAATATTGAAAGGAGATGTAATTCATAACATTGGCATACCCGCTGTTAGTTTACACGTTGTTGCGTGTGAAACTATCAAGCCCAAACGACCAACGAAGCTGCAAATGCTGCATTTTGCGGTCATTTCCTCCATTGTTCACAGCTGAGAAGTGCTCGAGACATGGCCATGAAAACCAACCAATCAAAACACCGCACTGACGCACCACACTGTCAAACCCCATCTTCTGAGTAGGGTTGTTCAGTGCGTGCACTCAGCACACTGGTGCGCCACGCACTCGATTTCCGAACGACAACGCACCAAGTGCACCGAATAAATGAACGACAACATGGCACACCAGTGCGTTGAGTGCGTATTTCCGAACGCACCCTGAGAATCTATTTGTGGGCTTATTAGCATTACAGTGCGTACCCAGCAAAATCATTTGTGTTCATTTATCCATTCATAACTTCCATTTCTGCACAGAACTAAATGAACACTGGGTAGATTTACAGTACAAGTGTCCTTCATTCTGCTCTCTGTCACTCTAAACCTGTCCTTGATCTCTCTAATCTCTTCCAATCAGCCGGCCAAGAGGAGGTCTTCCTGACCTACCAGCCTGTCACACAACAAGAAGGTCAGTACCAGTGGTGGGAAAAGTACTCACACCTTTTTACTTAAGTAAAAGTATCAATACTGCAATTTAGAAATACTCTGCTACAAGTAAAAGACCGGGAATTCAAAATTTACTTGAGTAAAAGTACAAAAGTATTGGTTATCAAAATGAACTTAAAGTACTAAGTACTCATTATGAAGAATGTCCCATTTCAAGGTTTCAAATGTATACAAAGATTTTGTCTTTCTATTTTCTGCCTAGTAGTCCTAAACGTAACCTCTGTAATACGATTGAAGGAGTAGTTCACTCCCAAAACCTAACCCTATTCATAATCTTAACCTCAGTAAAAACTATGTCTAACCCTAAACTTATTTCTCATCTTATCCTCAGTAAAACAAATATAAGTATACATAAACCGCCCCACCGAGCGGTCGGCGTGAGGTTGGTGGAAAGAAATTAGGGCGAATGGGATTTTTGGCGAACAGACTTGTTACCGTGACACGTTGTAACACGTTGTGTGCGTGTCAGTCGGCTATTTTCAGCGCAGATATTTTATATAGAGCGAAAAACAGAAAGGTTGCAAGTATAGAACCCTGAAGGATTCCGCTCAATCAAAGGTTTAAGTGGTCATAGTCATATTCTTGTTTTTCAATAATGTTTATTATTTTTCTATATTTCAGCCTTATACAAAGGCTTTTGTGACAAGCAGTCCTTATTTGATTGTTGTTTTTTAATAACTAGGCACCAGCTTTTTGAGTGCACAACAAGCCACTGAAATCCATGCATCATTAATAAACGTTACAGTGAACTACTACACAAACCTGTGTGTGTACTGTATGTGTGTGTGTCTAGTGAGCTACACGCGGCCTGTCATCATACTGGGACCAATGAAAGATCGAATAAACGACGACCTCATCTCTGAGTTTCCTGAGAAGTTTGGCTCCTGTGTCCCGCGTGAGTTCACAATTATTGGCTACATTTCAAAGAGTCAATTTCCAAATAGCGACCTGCTCAGGCCACTATTTTCAATGCTGTCCTAAAATTGTGT